>NC_143511.1:27992596-28316789 GCF_031878675.1 Megascapheus bottae
CCTGTGACTTCTTCCTCACTGCTTTAGAAAGCTAACTTCTTAGATGTGCTTCACATGGGCTGGATAAGTTTATAAGGACCCCTGCTCTTAGCTTAATGCTTGGTTACATTTTTATGGTCTTCATAACCAAGCAAGTTACAAACTGAGGGAAAAAACAAAGGAAAGACATAACCCATTATTTTTATCAATCACACACCATTGCATTTATATTTTGATTTACTAAAAAATGTAAGATTTCCTGCAACAATAATCATACTCCTATTACCTCGCTTCCAACTGTAGGAAATATCTTTATTAATTATGTTTTAGTTCAATTGTAAGTGACAAAAAGCATCACCCACACACACTCCAGCCCAAATTGTGATTTCAACATATGAAATGCTCTTTTTTCCTTTGAGTTAGAAGTCTAGGAGTGAGTCAAGGATATTATGTATTCTGCAGTGTGATGATCCAGATCTCTTCTATATTGTTCTAATATGTGCAACCTCTGTCCCTAATGCTGGATTTCAATCCATGATGTTGTGAGCCATCAAGCTTGCCTCAGCACAGATGGTCTAAGGAATGGGAGGAAAATGTATGGTCTCAGTTTTTAAAATCTTTCAGAACACACACACACACACACACACACACACACACACACACACATATCACTATAGCTAATTCTATTCGCTAGAATTTACACACATCAATCTTCTGATCTCAAATAAAAAGACAAGAGTTACTAAGGAAAATCAGGAGAACAGAAGTTGTAGGACACCATTTCTATTCCTTATCACATTTTCACATTATCCATAGACTAACATTTTTGCAAATATTTCTCATCTCCCTAAATCCCACTGGTAAGATATCGATGTCATACTGCAGGTAATTAATGAACGTTGTTTCATTGGTTCCATAAGTGGTCATGATTTTACACTAATTCAGTCTCCCAGTTTCTCCAAGATGTATTTATTTTGACTGGTAACTTAAGAGTACATAAAATGCAACTTAAGTGCAAGTATCATTGTTAAAAATAATCATACTCTGTTACATATATTAGAAACTAATTTTATAATGGGTTCTATATGAAAAGAAAGACAAGTTACAATGTGAATTGATAACATTTACTAGGGAGTCTTATAACTACAAGGATTCTAATTCAGTAATACTAGGATTGGACAAAGGAATTAGCAATTTTATTAAGTAATCAGGATTATTGTAGTAAGAAACTCTGACAGAATATAGAATATTTGAGTTTTATTTTCCCATGTTACTTAGTACAGAACCAGATCTTTCAAGGAGCACCGCAAATCCCTATTCTTTCTTTCTGAATTATTGCTGTCTATAGGTTCTTAGTTTTTGGATTTTCTATTTATTTCTGTTTTGCTATCTGTGCTTTATTTTTTCCTACTCAACAGACTATGAAGTTCTTGATTACCCAAGAAAAGAAGCCTGAAGGATTGCTGAGACAAGGGAAAAAATGAACAGAATGCCTTTATTCTAATTCATTTCCTCTCTAGATTGGTAAATTATAAACTTCTCTACTCAGTGTTTCAATAGTGCAGTTTTAGATCCTCATGTAAGAATTGTAAAATATTTTGTTTCAGAGTATGCTAAGAAATAATTATAGTTTTTTAAATTTTTTATTGTTGAGGTAAGGTATAGAGGGGTTACAGTTATATTCGCCAGAGAGTAGGTGCATTGCTTCTCACACATTGATATCCCTTCTCGTGTTTTTGTCCCCTTTTCCTTCCCCTGCCCCCTCCTAATCATCATGTTTTAATTTTGATGCTGATTTATCCTGCAATTCAACATTTCCCAAGGAGCTCTGTGATCTTATATACACTTTAAGCGGCACCTTTGCAGATTGTAAACTGAAATATTTTCATATTTATTTTTTGCTCTTACCTTGCACTTATGGCAAGGAGCTCTGAATTTTTAACAGTGGTAAAGTTTTCTCTTGTGAAGTAAAAGCATGAGCTAATTTAAAGAAGACTATTCACTGAGAGGTGTTTAAGCAAAATTAGAATCAAATTATGAGTCAGTCCAAGAGCTAGTAATTGGAGTCGTTTTTGAATGTGCCACTTAATCTCCAAACTCAGAAGATTTTTCATTACATGAAATAATCCATAGATATGTAATAAGTGTTTGAAATTGATAATTACTATAATTGTTATTAATATTAATAATTTGAATTAGGATTTCTTGTCATGATATGTAGTAATTCTTGATATGTAGAGTTCTTATGATATGTAGAATTCTTGCCTGGACACTGAAAAAAAATTTTTTTGCCAGTCCTGGGCTTGGGCTCAGGGCCTGAGCACTGTCCCTGGATTTTCTCAAGGCCAAGGCTCCACCACTTGAGCCACAGCACCATTTCTGGCTTTTTGCTATGTATGTGGTACTGAGGAATCGAACCCGAGTCTTTGTGTATGCTAGGCAAGCACTCTACCACTAGGCCAAATTCCTGGGCCCAGACACTGAAATTTTTTAAAAAAAAGAATTAGCAGGACCCTGCAAAGAAAAATTGAGTTCTCAAAAGACAACCTCAGAACAAAGTAGGAATGTCAAATACCCACGGATAGGGTATCTTTTTTCCAATAAATTATGACTCACCCATTCAATAGAATAATATGCAGGCATTAAAAGAAATGGGAGTTGCTTGGAATGCAGATGCAATATGGGAGCAGATAAACAGGGGTCCAACAGCTATGTGAGTACAAAAAGGCGGGAGTAAACTTAGAGCATCTTTAAAAGATGAAGACAGCAGTTTGAATGAGGACTGATAGCTGAGACAAAGGAAAGAACTGGAACATACATACAGAGGCAGGAAATACCCTGACTTGGTGAGCATGACTCCTTCGTAAAAATGCAAGCAGCTCACTGTGGCTAGCTCTGACTATGGACAGGTTTGTGACAGATGGTGGGGAGGCTGTGGTTATCATGCTGAAAGGCATGGGGAACCATAGTTGGCGTCAAGTAAGAAAATAATGTAACCAGGATAATAAAGGCCTCATGGATGTGTGGGGTGGGTAGTTTTGTTAAACAAGAGATCGTCATGGTTGTTTAGGCCAGAAATGAAGGAAAGATCCTGAGCAAAGACAATCACACTGGGATGGAGAGGAGGCTGGAAGTCAGCAGAAAGTGGTGACTGCACTGAGAAACCGAGATTGACTTCCAAGTGTCTTTACTGTTAGGAAATAGATAAAAAGGAGGAGCACATCTTGGTGTAGCAACAGAGACACAACTAAGTTCCTCTGAGGTAAGCATCTCAGTGGACATTAGCTATGGGGCCTAAGGGAAAGACAGAGGTACAGATTAAAGTAGCATGCCAGGCTTTAGATCACTTTACATCACAGTGTTCCAGTAAGGCTCTGTATCACAAGTGGATAACAGATCAGTTGTTCTTGTGGTTTAATTCCAAATAATTTTTCTTCACCCTTCATCCTCACCACAAGGGTCTGGCTCTTATTTGGAGCTGTAGTCATAATGGCTATGTTTATTTTGTGCTCCTCTGTTTCACAAAGACAGGTGGCCAAGTGTCTTACATCTGACCAAGATGTCACAGTCTAATCCAAAAATGAATGCCCAAGCAGGCTCTGAGGCTTAATTCTTATGGAAAGGGATGGACCTGTTTGGATGGGGGCTAAAATGAAAGACATTCCAAAATGCACAGCAAAGTAGTGATTGAGTTTACAGAAACTTGATTTTGCAGTTCTGACAAGCTGAATTTTTTTTAAAGCTACAAGTAAAACCTAAGATGCCCATTTAAAAGGAGACCAGGCACATTAGACATATTCAAGGGAGAAACAGTGTGCCAGACCCTGTGAAGCTTACAATTACAGTTGGCTTTGCCCGTTGTTGAAACTGACCAAAACTAATCAGGTCCAGAAGAGCATTCAGGAAAGCTGCTTTTCTGACTCTCTGCCTCTGCCCTTCCTGCTTCTGCTGCTGAGCAGATTGCAAGCGCTGGTGCCAACTCTACATTGCTTAATAATAATTCTCATTAGCATGCTGCCTTGGATGTGTATTGCAGAGCAAAATTTAGCTTCTCCTTGGTGTGAATCAAGAAAAGAGACTCCAATTCTCAGAGTGCATAAAGGGTTTGATGACCTTGGGGTGGTGGGTGGGGGGCAGCTGCATTTGTAGGTTGCAGAGTTAACTGGTTTTTTCTCTCTCCCCAAAATGGGTGGGGGTGGGGCGGGAGGCTCGTTGAAGAGGAATTTTAATACCAGATGGGGAACTTTGTGTTCTTTTGTGCCTTTCCACTTGCTTGCCCTAGAAATTTAAGTTGTTTGTGGCTTTCTATTGAACAGTCTGATACATTCCAAACACCCTTGGCCTGGCCAAACTCAGGGCCCCTGTGGAGTGAATGCTATTAGCTTTGGTCTGTGCATTTGACCACATGGGCAACAGATTCAGAGTACCTGCAGCAACATGACTTCTATGAGGTGGTTCCCATTAGCGTTCGTTATGGAAGTGAACAAGAGGCTGTTTACTCTCTTGCAGATGCTAGGGTGACTAGATGCCTCTCCGAGGAGACACGCACAACCTTGCACGTTCACAGCCTATTTAACAGGGGCCATATTCCCCACAATGGCTTTCACATGCCATCTGCTGTCACATGATACCAAGTGCCAGGTCCCTACAAGAAATACATTGGATCATCCAGTTACTCATTCTTCCTATAGAAATGTCAAATTCAATGCAGCATCACGTCGGAATCATACTAAAGGAATTATGTGCCTAGCAAATGTATCAAATAAAGACGGAATTTTTATTGTCAGCATCAGCTGCAAAATGGCCCTCATAGATATGCTCATGCAAAATGTACAGGAGTTAAAAAATATCATTAAAAAGTGTGTGTGTGTGTGTAAATGTATTTGTCAAATGATAACTACAAAAACATGATATGGAAAGTCAAAGATTTTTTTAAAGAGAGTCTTTTAAAACTTAATTATGTTTTTGATTTTATTAACTTTACTTTTAAAATGTGGTACTAAGGAATCGAATCCAGGGTCTCATGAATGCTAGGCAAGCACTCTATGAGTAAGCCATAGTCCCAGTCAACAAAATGTCTTATATATTTTTATTTTTTGGTGCTAGGGATTGAATACAAGGTCTCCTACATGCTAAGCATGTGCTCTACCACTGAGCTACACCCCAATACATCCATATTTCCTTCAGTCTCCCTCTAACATACTATTTCTCTTATCTGATTCAATGCGGTTGAGCTCAGTGGTAATGGGGATGTTGCATTTTCAAAACACAAGAGAACTGGTACAAAGCATGGCGAACCACAAATGGATTTGTTCATTCCGCACTTCTCACTCTGGAAAAATGGCACCTCCATTGTTAATTGAAAAAAATGTAAAATAGGAGAAATAGCAAAAAAGAAAGAAAGAAAGAAAGAAAGAAAGAAAGAAAGAAAGAAAGAAAGAAAGAAAGAAAGAAAGAAAGAAAAGGTAAAATGAAATGATTTCAGGCTCTTCTCCTTCACAACCTATGACAGTGCATTGTAATGTCTCACAGTCTTGAACTTTCATGTATTATTCTGATACAGTCTACAGGGAGGCTAGAATGGTCTGCCAGAGAGACAGTCTGTAATTGAAAGTTCTTTCAAGAGAAAGACTTCTATCAGGTCTGCTGAGGGAATAGGAGATGCACCTGCTGACTTTTTTATGTTTGCCAACTCTGAAAGAATGCAAAGCATAAAGAAATTGAATGGTGTTATTTCTTTTATAATTTCTCAGTGGAAATAGAGTTTTCAAAATCATGGATACGTTGTACCAGTCTAACCAGGGGCTTTCAAGATGAAACTGCAATCCATAGCTCGTTTTAAGAGCAGGGATTATGTCTGGATTTCCTGAGCCAGTCTAAATAATTACTTTAATCTCTAACAACATATAAATTCATAAGTTGTTGCCATCATGGCTCTTAGGGAGTACTCAACTTTTCCAATGTTGCCTCTCTCAGCTATACATTTATACTTTGCTGCTGGCCCATGTGTGTTCTTTTCAATGTTCTGGTCTTTTGGTACAGATTGCTTAGCAGAAATGCTATATATTTTGACATAAGGATCAAGGTCCTAATGAAGAAATAGTATTTTAAAAAGCACAGGTCTTTCTTTGAGTAATGTTGCCTTTCATTCAGAAAGAAGCAGTGCAACTTTTCATATGCTGCTTGTTCATCTGAACTCCTGCCATTTCCAAGAGGAAGCATTGAGGATGCATTGCAAACCTGCTTGGCTGCTTCTGAAGTCCTTGGATAAAGAAATCCTTGAGGGAAGACACATCTCCAAGCTCCTTACAATCTCCACAGTGTGGGTTTCATTTCTTATCTAGATTTTATTCATGGACAAGTGATGAGTTATCTTCTTTGTAGGGTTTGGATGACAGAGACAGACAGACAGACAGACAGACAGACAGACAGACAGACAGATGTAGACACAGACACAGAGACAGAGAGAATCCCTTATTTATGGCTTGGTTTTTGTGCTTGAATTAGATATTTTTACATTATTTTTATACGTTACTATTATAAATCCTTCTTTAAATTAATATGAGCTTTTCAGAGTAACAAAACTTATCACACATACAACCATGCACTCAGACAGACCCTGTAACAAAACTCATCATGCCAGATAACTGGTCTTCCTAATAGGTGTCCCCATGCCACAATTGATTACTGTCTGATCTTCAGAAGTGGTCATGTGACCCAGACTTGGTTCTATCCTACTCGTCCAATCAAAGTGCTTCCCTGAGGTTCATATATGAGTGGAAAAAGATGCTGTCCCCTCTTTCAGGAGTAGCTAGCTCACAGCTTCTGGTGGCTATGCTCTTTGGAGGCAGCCTGGCTTACTTAGAAAGAAAACATCAGTCCTTAAAGGAAACAAAGCTAAAGGCTGCCAGAAATGATAACCACAGAAGAAGAGGAAAATAGAAAGCCACAGCAGCATCAAGCCCTCTCCCTCCAGTCCTCAAGTTTTGTTTTGCTATCTTCTCCTTTGTTTCTGTGAACTCGCTGATTTTGTCCCTGTGAATCATATTCCTGGATTACAAAAAAAAAAAAGGCCTGACTATCATTGCCTGAGAGTAATATGGCTGACAAACACTTCTGGGGAAATGAAGATGCCTCATTTTCTCCATAGAGGTTAGAATCCAAAAGATGAAGAAAGAGAAACAAAAAAAAATTCTTAAGAGTATTTGGTAACAACATAATCTAAAGTTAGTGTAGGGCGCTACAGTTTGCAAAGTACTTTCAGAATCATTTTTTTCATCGAACCCTCAGGAGAAGTCCATGAAAAGGACAGTGTATGGTGTATCGTTATCCATGTTACAAATGTTAACAGAATGGCATAGGGAAGTTCTTCCTGTACTTCTGGAACTATAGTAAAGGCAGTAGCTGAGGATCCTGAAATCATTTATACATTCTGTATTCATAGTCCTTTAATTTGGGGGCCCAACCTCCCTTGGTGACAATTTTCCCAGGAAGGGCCAACAAATCTCAAACTCCAAGGGAACCATAACAATCCCTTAAAAACACCGAATCATCTACAGGAAATGGAGGCTAGCTTCCACCTGTCTTCTTGTCTCTAGATAAAGTAGAGCAAAAGGAATAGAACGAAAATGGAGTGGGTAAACTACTGTTCACAGAGGGACTTTTTGCCCAGGCCTCCAATTAAGTTAGCTGCTAAATGATGTGAGAAAATAACCTTGGATGGTCACACATGCAGCTGGTTTCAGAACCACCCATGAAGCAGGGTTAAAACAGATCGCTGCATCGTATCCACCAAATCTCTAATTTAGTGAGTCTGAGGAAGGAACCGAGACTTGGCATTTCAAACAAGTTTCTAGGTGATGCTAATATTCCTAGTCAAGTGATCATTGTAAAAAAATTGCTAATGTGTAGCATCTTAGTTCAAATTTTGGATTTCTCATACTCTGTCACTCTGCATTCTTTTAACTGTGCGCCAGGCTATGCTCATTCTCTGTCCTAATCAATACTGATGGCTTATCACATTATCAAAATGTGAGTTTCCAATAAGTATTCATTTTTAGCATGCTCTGTAATTTTATGCAATCCATGTGCAATCTAGCATGTTACTCTGGATATAAGGTGCAAATGCTGATGCTGGAAGTAAAAGTCTGAATTTGGATGTCCTTGAAGTACATTTAAATTAAGCAGCATTTAGTTCATTAGGTGTGGTGAGGTGTGGTGTGTTTACCATCCCATCCCTTCAGGCTGTGACAGCAGGTTGAGAGTTTGGGGCCATGCTACACTACCTAAGAAGGCTTTGGCTCAAAGCAAAATTTAAAAAAAAATACAGTTTAGGAGCAGGGATAAATAGTAGAAGCATAAATGAGAAGTGGGAACTTTGATTTTGCACATAAAATGTACATCAGAGAAAAAAATAAAGCAGAAAATAAACAAGATGAACTCAAAATACTGTAGCAAATGTTGGGCTGAAAAGCTGCCAGGTGTGGAGGTGTAGAAAAATGAACACACATTTTGGTAGCAAGGCACAAAACTGTTTAAAAATCCTTTTGCAGAAGTTATGGGAAACTGTATTTCTGGCATGGATGTATGAGCAGAGTTACTGGGTTTATCGTGTACACAAACTAACAATAGCTGTAAGGATTGCCTTGTCCAGCCTTGGAGGTTGCATAACTCTAAACACCACCTGCATGTATGCGATAGAATGGAACATAGAGAAACAAATGCAGAAAATTTCGCTATACAATAAAAATATACCAGAAAGTGTGAATTCTCATGAATTCTTAATACATGGTAGCTAGTTTGTGCTTTCTTCACAAAGAAATATTCCTGCAAATGACTCAAATTAATGTTTGGAAATATATATTTATATATATAATTATAAATATATATAGTTTTCTTTTGTCTTTTAATTTTTCTGGTTCTGGGGCTTGAACTTAGGGCATGGACACTATCCCTCTGCTATTTTGTTCAAAGCTAGCTCTCTACCACTTTGAGCCACAGTTTGCTGGTGGTTAATTGAAGACAAGAACCTCAAAGGGACTTTTTCTGCCTGGGGTGGCTTTGAACCATGACCCTCAGATTCCAGCTTCCTGAGTAACTAAGATTATAGGCATAAGCCACCAGCACTTAGCCTTAAAATGTTTTCTTCATTTTAGTTTATCATAAGCTCTCTAACATTGCTAACTTCTTCTCAGTGTTGATGACAGAAGATGTTTGTCTGAGATGAGTGAATCCAAGATACATATGTTGTGGTGGCCATGCATGTAATAGCATTAGAAAATTTAAGTTTATTATCTTGAAAATGGCTAGGTGAATATAATGTAACCCTTCTATTAATTGCAATAAAAATATATATAAAAAAGAAAATGTCTAGGTGGTAGAGGTAGACACATGTGTCCCCAGACCTAGTTGGCCTGGAAAATAGCCATGACTTTCATTCCTTCTAAGATGATTACTACTCTGGAAAGGGTTTGTATCAGCCTAGAACATCTGATTATATGACTTAAGGATAGGGACTGTGTTCTCTCTCACATGAACCTCATGTATGCTATTACCTTTCTGACAACAGGATTGGACCTTCCACACAAGTAAAAAAGAAAGATTTCAGATCCAATGACTTATCTGTGTATTTTTTGTATGTGTGGGGGTCATGGGGCTTGAACTCTGGGCCTGGATGCTGTCCCTAAGCTTTTCAGCTCAAGGCTGCCACCCCATCCTTGAGCCAAGCCCCACTTCCTGTTTTCTAGGGGTTAATTAGAGATAAGAGTCTCAGGTCCTTTTGTGCCGGGCTGGCTTTGAACCTTGATCCTCAGATCTCAGCCTTCTGAGTAGCTAGGATGACAGGCATGAGCCACTGTGCCCGGCTCATCTGTGTATTTCTAAGCCCTGTCTGTGATGTAGATTTTATTATTTTCAAACATTAATAGGAAAACAGGAAAAAAGTATCATATTCCAGAAAAAAAATATAGGAAAGATGCAAAACTCACGTTCTATTGAAGGAACTTAAGAAATGCCTTTGAGTTAACCAAAATTTTTCTCCTTCATCTCTACTCTACCTAAGCTGAAAGAATATATTTGTTATCCACATGCCAAAAATCTCCAAAACATATAATCACTAGAGTTCTGATAGAGGGGGTAGGTCCTGTGTAATCCAATAAATGAGAGAACTATTAAGTCAATCAAAGAATATACTGGGATTTAAAATCAACTCTTAGATTCCAGAGGACCTGAAAATTTCACCATGAATTTGAGGATTTTCATGGATTCTAGGTAGTGACAATAATTCTTGTGGGGTAATATCTTGTGATGGATTTGATGATAGTTATTGGAGTCCTGGACAGAGTTCAGATCTGGGGAAGAAAGAAGAGAAATACACAGATGGTTTGGGGAAGAAAAGAACTAGTGAAAAATGCATCTACTTTCTGATTTGGTCTGAGTCAGTCACTGGTGATGCCATGTGGGGACTAAAGAATCAATTAATGTATTCATCAAGTGATAGCTGTTATATTCAGCACGATATTTAGGTCGTAGGATGAATTCTTTGATTTTACGATGTTCATGTAATATTTCTCAAACACTCACTTGTTAGAATAGTCTGAAAGCTTCTTGAAACATCTGATGCCAGGGACCCACCTTCAAGCTATTTGAATTTATTTGGTTCAAGGAAAAAATCTGGACATGACCATCAGTTTTTAGAACTCCCCAGGACAGTTGATTCAAATATGCACTCAGAAGTGAGGACATATCTAAAGGGTGAGGTATGCTCCTACTTACAAGATGGTACTGAGTTTTATAGATAAATAGAAACAACACATGCCCCAGTCTTTGCTGAGGTGGTACAAATAGCATACGTGCTGTAGGTAGGAGGCTAGGAAACATCAATAAGTCATGAGCAAATAGTTTGTTTCTCTAATTTTGGTGTGGCATACACTAGAGTTCGAGAGTGGGTATTTATGTGGCCTCTACAGGCATGCACACATGTGCACACATGAGTGTGTCTTCACAGAGAGATGATAAAAAACATTTTAACCCATGCTCTCCAAGTCATCTTTTGTAGAGATATTTCTCAGAAGAATAAAAGTAACAAAATCCCCAAAGCAAAAACATCTTCCATGTGTCATCTCTAAGATCTTTTGTCCCTGTGGCAAGGAAGCTACTTTGAGCTTCATCATAGGGTCTACTTCTCTCAAATCTTTTCCAGGTAGCTTGAAGGTAAATCCTATCTCTGCATACAAAACAGTATTTTAATGACATAAAGATGAAAATGAATTGCTTCATTCACGTCACCGGTATTATGAGGCATCAGCAAATGATGCACTTGTGTTTTTGTTCGTATGGCACACATTCAGTCATGTAATTGTCTAAGAGACAGACACAAATTACCTATCTATTGTTCATGCAGCTACTACCTTTATCAAGATTAGAAATCTAGTCTGCAGCTATGTGGCTCTCTATTGCTAATAGAGGAGAACGGATATTAGGGAATAACCTTAATTGGGGAGGTTACGCAATGGAGTAACTTCAATTGTTTGCATACCACAATGCATGAGTCTGTCCTTCCCCACCCCAATATGATCACTAGTGAAGACCAATTCTTGGACTATTTTTTTTTGTCTATTGTGAGGTTAATTGGAGATTTTCTGCCTGGGCTGGCTTTGAACTGCAATCCTTAGCTCTCAGCCTCCTGAATAGCTAGGATTACAGGCATGAGCCACTGGCACCCACCTTATCATTTGCTGTTTTAATGATTGTTCATTCAATGGACTCTATATAGTCTAACTAAAGAGTGTATCTCTGCATAATCCCTTATTGATTTCTACTTAAAATGTCTAGCTAGGTATTCGGGATGGGTTCTTTGCTAAGGACAATAAAGAAGACATTGGATAAAATAAAAATTACTTTCTTGAAATTTGGAATCGAATCTAGGAAAAGAAAAAACTTGGAAACAAAAATAATCTTGCCCTCAAAATCTTCTTTTTTCCCTTCTGGCAACAAGAGTTCTCACACCTAAAATCCTAGCTACTCAAGACACTTGAGTTCAAAGCCAGCCTGGATGGGAAAGTCAATGAGACTCTTATCTCCACTAAAACACCAAAAAGTTGGAAGTAGCACAGTGGTTTAAATAGTAGAGCACTATCCTTGAGCAAAAAATATCTCAGGGATATAACTCGGGCTTTCAGTTCAAGCCCAGGAGAGACCAATACACACACACACACACACACACACACACACAGAAGGAAAAAGAGAAAAACATGGGGAGAGAGATAGAAAAGAAGAAATTCCAAAACATCAGTGATTTAAACATATATTTAAAATTTTATTAAAGGACAGCAAATTATACTAATACACCAAAGAAATTAGAAAGAATAAAAATAATAATTAAAAATGACAAGGTCCTGACAGGATTGATGGACAAAATAAGGAACAATATTAATCCATATCAGCAATGTTAAAACAAACATTAAACTTCTATAGATGTATAGAAGATGAAAAGAAGATATTCTGAGGCACATTATGTTAACAAATTTGAAGATATAGCTTCCTCAGAAATTTTCATTTGATACTCAAGGAAACAATTGTGAACAAACCTCTTAATGTGACTCCACATATAAAACTCTAGGCTTACCCAGTTAATATCAGTGGAGAACTTACCAAATATTTAAAAGAGAAATTAATACAGGCTTAAAACCCTTCCAGAAAATAAACACTAGAATTTAGTACCAAAATTGTTTGAATGACTAGAATAACCTAAGTGGTAAAACCAGACAAATGCAATAAGAAAGGAATGTCACCAGCTAATCTCTCTCACGACTATTGGGTCAAAAATTCCAAACAAAATGTAAGGAAATATTGTGGCTAAAGTATATTTGCCCTATTATGCTCTTAGATATAAGGTAGAGTGATCCATTGTTCATGCTTATATCTGAAGTAAAAGTTTTGTGAACTAAAGCTTACTCTTCGACAACTGATACACTATGAAACTTCTACTCTATGTGTTTTTTTATTTGATGTTATTATCAGAGTGATGTATAAAGTGTTACAGTTATATTTGTAAGGTAGTAAGTACATTCTCTATGTACTTTTAAAAAATGTTGATTGAGACCATTATTGTAATTTTATAGTCTGAGCTTCTAGAACAACTACTTTAGAGTTTTATTTATTTGGCTATCTTGAGTGACAAGCTCCTCAAGTTGGCTTGAAATGAATTGAATTTCTGGGATCAGTGCTATAAACATAAATATGAAGACAAGATGAAAGAATATTGAAAAATTTTAGCTTGTGATTGGCCCAGTTGGTTTACCTGCCATGTCCATTAATATGGCAGGGGAATTCACCATCCTTCACCTTCCCTGTCCATCCCATTTCTTTCATCCTCTTCTTTTCTTCTTTTCCCCAAAGATTCATGTTCAATTTTTATGTATACCAGAATTATTGAAGAGGAGGGAGACATTGTTGCTTACTGATGATCAATTATGTGCAAGGTACTTTTACATTCATTATTTCCTTTCGATCTTTACTTCGGGGTATTTTGTACCTTTCTTTTATTTATAAGGAAATTGGGATTTAGAGAAGTAAAGGAATTCAAACTAGAAAAGAAAATATCAACTAGTGAATGTGTGGTGGAACTGACCCACAAATTCAGGTCATTTTTGCTGACACCAAAATCATTGCCAAGTATTTCCTTGATGTCAATATATGTTAAAGCCACAGAAATGGAAAAAGAACAAATGAAACCATATGTTTTTAATTTGCTAACTATAGTAAAGCATGCTTGTATGCTTCTCTTTGTGTTAGACTCTTACATTTACCAATCATTGTACAGGACATATATTGGGCATTCCAACATGCGTATGTATACATGCACTAGTGAGCATGCCATTTATTCACTTAGGGTATTCTGATACTTATAACAAATGAAGGTAATTTTCCCCACAAGGCCTTCACAAAGGAACTTGGGATTCAAATTCATTTTTGCATCACTTCATTTGCTTTATTAACTTCCTCAATATTTGGAAAGAAAATCAAAATAAAATGCTTTCCTCCATAAATTTTAGTTCTAAGCAGAGACCATTAGGGAGTTTTTTGAATAATTGCTTTGAAAGCTGATGCTTAACACTGGAGAACACTTTGGGCTGATTTTAAATCAGCCTGGACTGTTTCATGAGAGAGGACAGACTGCATAAAAGAGTAACATCTATCACCTGGCTGGAGTATTGGGCAGCAAAAGCAGAGGGAGCCATTCCTCTGTATACCTTAAGATACTGGAACTGGAGTGAGATTCCAGTATGTCTTTCAATTTAGAGGGGATGTCAGCTCTCCAGCTGAAGCAGATACCCAGGGCCATTTTCAAATGCACATCTCTACTAAGGTAACAGTTACACAGTACCCTGTTACCCATCCCCAATGCTGTTCCTTCCCCAATGGCAAAATTCATAATCCTTGACCTTGGAAAGAAAGCAATAATAACCATAAAATTAATTATTTCACCACTCAGACTCAAACTCCTCTCTCAGTAGATTCCCTCCCACATCATCCCTTTCCACTATAGCCTCCTCATAACTTCTATTGACATAGCCACCCTAGGACTTTCACACTTAGGCAGGCTTCCAACAATTCCTTACTATGTTGTATTCCCAGGCAAGAGTTTTCTTAGAGTTGCATAATTCTACTATGACAAGATGGAACTGAAGTATATGTAACACCTGCACTCCAGAGAAACACAAAGTGGCACTAAGTAAAATCTATTGTCTAATTCCCATCAGCATTATCATTTCACATCAAATGGTCCCTCATAGGATACAGATGGAAGTGTGGAGAGACATGGTTGTGAGGCCGCAATGTCTAGGTGACAACATTGGAGTCATTTTCTGAATAATGTCTTCCATGGGGATAAGATAGTCTTTATACGGCTGGGCTCACACCTGTAATCCTAGCTACTCAGGAGGCTGAGATCTGAGGATGTGGTTCAAAGTCAGCCCAGGCACTAAAAAGACCGTGAGCCCCTTATCTCCAATTATTTTCCAGAAAACCAGAAATGGCCCTGTGGCTCAAGGGGTAGGGTGGTAGCCTTGAGCTGAAGAGCTCAGGGACAAGGCCCAGGCCAGAGATCAAGTTCCATGACTGACCAAAAAAAAACCAAATGGTCCTATACTTGCTAATATACCCACCCAATCAGATCCACCATTTAGCACCCAAATGAGCCTAGTAAAGTTAAAAAGTAACCTCAAGCCAGGCTTCGTACATGCCTATAATCCTAACTACTCAGGAGGCTGAGATCTGAGGATCGTGGTTTGAAACCAGCGAAACCAGGAAAGTTCATGAGATTTTTTTTTTTCCTTTTGTCAGTCCTGGGGCTTGAACTCAGGGCCTCAGCACTGTCCTTGGATACTTTTTGCTCAAGGCTAGCTCCCTGCCATTTGAGCCACAGCACCACTTCTGACTTTTTTTGAGTATGTGGTACTGAGGAATCAAACCCAGGGCTTTGTGCATGCTAGGTGAGCACTCTACCACTAGGCCAAACTCCCTCACTACCTCCCCCAAGGAGAGATTCTTATCTCTAATGAACCACCAAAAGGTCTTTCCCTCCCTCCCCCTCCCTCCCTCCTTTTCTCCCTCCCTCCCTCCCTCTTTCCCCTTCTGTCTCTCTCTCTCTCTCTCTTATACACACATACACTATCTATATATCTATATATTTATATAAATATTCTTACCTCTAGGGAGTAAGCAACCAGATTACGCATGTCCTGAAATCCTGTATTCATTGCTAAGATACTACATATCTTCTCTCCTTTTAGATATCAAGTTTAATATATGGTCTTAAAATACTCTTGTTGAAGAAAAATTCTCCTTGGAAAAATGCTTCTTTAGGTCGTCCTTTATACTCTCTCATTCTCTTTAAGTTGTGTCCCAAGAATTCTTTTAATTGGCAAGTTACATCATTAAGAGTTCATAACTGTAGCTTATTTCTTGATACATACCTAGTCCATATATAACAAAGAGTTCAACTACATGTCACTCACCTTAAAAGTACCTATTTTTATTAGGCATTACTCTATACTATTTACTTATTAAACACTGTGGTAGCTGAATCCATTTATGTATTTTCTATTTCATTACTTTTCTTATTTTATTTCATTCTTGCATATAAAATTGTTGGTAGTTGCCATGGCAATTCTAATTGATTTCCTTTCTGCTGTTTTTGCAGGGTTTTAAAAAGATTTGCACAATACATCCTTCGTATTGTTATTTTTATCTCTGTAAGTTTGTAATGGCCTCTCCCCACCCAATAAAAAAAAAAGGCTATATAACAAGAGAATCAGATGTTACTTTGCTCAGTGTCAAAGACGGCGAAGAACAGAAGAAAAGTGAGGAAGAAAAAGCCAAGCTGGGAAGGGCAATCATGAAGAGGGTGAGGGTTCAAAAGTAAAATTCTTTTGTCACACAAAAGAAAGGGCTTGGTAGCCACATGAGGATGAGAAGTGCTTTCAAAGAGAATTGATCTTGTCAGTGTGGCTCACATCTGGGCTACCAATAACAGATGGGGAGAGAAGGAAAGCAGGGAAATTGGTGTAATGTCACTCACTACGTTACCTTTGTCTCTCGGTGGACCTCAAGACACGGCATGCCCACAGTCACACACATCCCATGACACACGCAGACGAACCTGCACTTGTGGAATCTAGAAGGGCACTGATATTCATCAGGATCAGCTCACATTCTTTCTTCAATCCATGAGAACTTGACCGCAGCCTTTGTAGTCTTAAAAGAATAGAAAGATTCTGGGTAATCAGAAGGGTGACGGGCGGTGTGTGCGTGCACTAATCTTGGTCTTAAGTTTACGGTAGAACTCCAGATTGGTTATGCATAGTTTTACCTATACCACAGGCTAATTTTAGACTTAACCCATACAAGAAAACCAAGTAGCAGTAGATTATAGGTGAACGTGGGATATAAACATGTAGTGTGAATTTACGAAATGATCATAGCCAGTTGTCAGTTTCCCACAAGTTTCATATATCAATGAAAAATCAACGAAGAAAGTATAATTAGAATCAGTCTGAAATTGCTTATGGTAGATGCCATGGGAAAAGTACTTCCAAGAGCCAGGAGTGTGGCCTAGCTGTAGAGTGCTTGCCTAGCATGCATGAAGCCCTGGATTCAATTCCTCTATATCACATGCACAGAAAAAGCCAGAATTAGTGCTATGACTCAAGTGGTAAACTTCTAGCCTTGAGCAAAAGGCTCAAGTGCCCAGGACCCGAGTTCAAATCTCAGCACTGGAAAAGAAAGAAAGAAAGTAAAGAAAAGAACTTCCAAGAATTGAGATAGATGAGAAATTTCCTTAAGGAGAGGGTATTTTCAATATTTGAACAATGGCTTCAAAAATATACCTGTAGTCTGAAAGAGCAAGTTATATACAGAAATCTATTTTTGCTTTTTGGGGTAGGTGCAGGAAGTTAGTGACAAGATTGGAACTCAGCTAGACCTATCTACATCGCCGACCCTTTAGACTGCCTTTTCTTCTTGGACTGGTTTCATGCCATGATCTCCCCAAATCCATCTCCATTGTTGTTAGGGATGACAGGTGCATGCTACTGCACAAAGAAAAGTTTTGGCAATTTTTTTGTCCTAGACTGGCTGCAAACCACAGTCCTCTCATTCTCAGCCTCTTCAAACTAGCTAGGATTAAAGACATGAGCTACAGGCTCTTGGTATCACTACTGCCACTTTTTAACACATTTCTGCTGAAGTCAAGGGCATTAGGCTAGAACACAACTCAGAAAAAAAAATACTTAGATGAAGGCCAAATATTCCACCCTGCAACGGTCAGGATGTTAGCCTCTGTAGAAACAAAGCCAGAGAACAACTACAGCCCCTCCTTCAGTGGTAAAATCCAAAGATTTGATGGGGCTGCACCTACAAAAGGCATTTCAAGTCTCTATACCACAAAGAAGCATCACCTCATCCTCATGTATTCTGATGAAAAAAGAAAAAGAAAAAAGATCTTAGTGAGAGCAAATGTGATTTATCTGAGGAACCATTGGAAAATTACATTACATAGGCTTATGTGAAATATGCACAAGCATTAAAAAATAAATGCCTAGAGTAATCCTCCATAAAACTTTCAGATAAATTATTATGACCCTGTTCTTTTGGGTACAAACATAAATGTGTTTCCGATAAATGAATTTTATGATGTTTTGCTTCATAAGACCACCCTATTATAAATTCAGGATAGTTAAAAGAAGAATTTAAGATCCTCTCTTCCTTTGGCAGCAAGAACAAGGTTTAAAAAAATGAAAACATATGTTTAAATTTAGCTCCACATGTGCCAGCTAGTATTGACTGAATACTGACATGTGTTTAAGCTCTAAAGATCTCAAATCTCCTCTTTCCCCCCCCCCCTCTCTCTGTTTCTCTTCTCAGTTCCTCACCCGCCTACCCTCATATCATATCAGGAATTCAGATATTCAGGAGGTAACAGACTATAGTGTTCAGAGTAAACACATTTTCCTTGATGGTGAGCAGTTTGGAATACCGCATGTAGTATCTTACCTCTGGAGGCACAAATGAATGATTCCTGGCAAATTCTGGATACCCCTTGAGCTTGTTCATTAGCAAATTGTTTTGCTCTGACTGTTTCTTGGTTGTGTGCAAGACATACTAAAAACAGTGAATTTCTTAACCAGATCTTTCCAAGGTAAGTGAAAACAACATTCCACTGGCAGGGGAATCTTAGCAGTGGGAATACAGCTTTGGAAAACAGTCTGATTTTGCTCCCCTTGGCTGTTAAATCCTGGGTTTCATGCGTATGTGAATGTACTTCCCAGACCCCCCACTCTGAGGAGCTGTTAAACAAATAGCCCAGCTGTGACAACCTGGACTTCCCTTGTCACATCTGTTTCTTTGGCTCAGGCCAGGCTTCACACATTTGAAATCTATAATCCTAGCTAATCAGAAAGCTGAGCTGTAAGTATCACAGTTCAAATCTAACCTGGGCAGGAAAGCCCCTGAGACTTTTCACCAATTTACAATAAAAAGAAAAAAAAAACAAATGGAGCAATGGCTCAAGTGGTAGCATGCTAGCATTGAGCAAGAACAGCTCAGGTACAGTGCTCAGGCCCTGAGTTCAAGTCCTGGTACTAACACACACATAATTGTGTCAGATAGAAAACAAAAGTATCAACTTGGAAATGGCTGGTAGATCTTGTGCTTATACCTACCATTCTCTTATCCAATACTCTAAGGCAAAATAAAAAACTGGCAGATAAAGCTGGCTGCAGGTGGCTCATGCTTGTATTCTTAGCTACTCAGAAGGCTGAGATCTGAGGGCCAAGGTTGAAGCCAGCCTGGGCATAAAAGCCTGTGAGACTCATCACTAATTAGTCACAGAAAAGGCCACAAGTAGTTCTGTGGCTCAAGTGGTAGAGCCATAAAGGAGCTCAGGGACAGCTCCCAGGCCCAGAGTTCAAACTCCAGGACCTACAAAGAAAAAGAAAAATAAGAAAAAGAAAAGGGATATCAGAAGATTTTCCCATCTCTAGGCCACAGGATGAAAAATGGAGACCAATGGGAAGTTACAGAGACAGGTCTAACTGCTCAGAACAGGCAAGCTCAAAAATACAGTAAAAACGGACTGGTCTAATCTGTATCTCACAACTACTGATTAATGTTATTCTTCCTGTCATGAGGTATAATGTCATTTCTTCTAAGATAATAACAATAAAAAGAGCGTCTTCTACAAAACCCCGGCCCTTATCTATCTAAGGAGAAAGGCAGCACCACTACCTTTGCGTGAAAAGGTGTGATCATCACTGGGCTTTCTTGTTAGAGGGACAGCCAGGATCCACATTAAATAGAAAAGAAAGTAAGCTTTGCTTTCCTTCATTTCATTACTATTCACATGTTTCTGAACAATTCATTCAAGATTCGCATAAAGTTAGCGATGGGCTTTTCTAAATAGAGCTCTTATATCTTAAAAATAAATCTAAGGCTTTTAAAGCTCTGTAATTATCTTGTCTATTATCTCATGTGCTGCTTCATCTTTCATTCCCTCCCTTGATCTTTTTTATCTGTATGGGGGGGGGTGCCATTTTTGCAAAGCTTTTAAGGCAAATTCTGGATGTTTTCAGAGTTGGGGGAGGGGGAGGAGAATAGATATGTCACAATTCGTGTTACTTACTCATTTTACTGGAAGTTAACTCCTCAAGCACCTGAACAGTAATCAGGTGCTTCAGTTGTATCGCGTCACCACTGTGATTACCATTAAAGATGAAAAGGCTTGCACTTTCATTTAAATCATGTTGTTAAACTATACACAGACTAGGGACTCCATTCCTTATGATTCATACAAATAATTTAGAGTTTAGTGGTCTTGGCAAAATAAACTCACTTTTCTGAAGGGGGAAAAATGTGGCATGTCTTAGAAAATAAAACACTCCTGAGTGTATCTATCTGAAAAAAACATGTAATTCTGCATACAATAGAGACATCTGCACCCATATTATTTTAAAAAGGGAAAAGGGACTGCAGAAAACTTTGATTGTTTTGATGTACTCATGATAGCCCTTTCTATAAGAAAGTGATCTTTATAGTTATGCTTACCATTCAATATGGATTTCTATATCTGATTTGATATATACTTGTGACTATTCTATTCTTCCCTGGATGCTTTGGACATGTGTTATTTCTCCTTTTGTGTTGGGAGAATATTTGTGGTGTGTGTGTATGTGTGTGTGTGTGTGTGTGTGTGTGTGTGTGTGTATCTTTCACACCATCTCCTACTCCAGCTCTCACTCATACGTAGAGTCAGATGTGAAAATAAATTCAAATTCCTTTAGAGGTTCAGAAACTAGCAACGAAGGGAGTCAGGGCTACTCAGATTTGCAAAACGTTACTTCTTTCCTTGCAATTCACATGGATGTGTCTGCCTGTATACAAGGGACACAAAAAAGTCAGGCTCCCTGATGTGCAGCGCTGGAGACTAAATTAGATTAATTAGCACCTTCGATCTTTGTCTCCTGGGAGTTTACAGGCTATGAGAGTATCACTCAACTGGACAGATCTTTAAAAAAATGCTGATAATGGAACAATCATTCCACAAATACAGAGAGAACAAATACTGGATGGAATGAGGGAGAATTTAGGCATCTGAATTTAACCAACTGAAAAATGCATTTTTTCAGCAAGTATTAATCAAGCATCTCATGTTAGTGGATACTCAGATAGTAGGGATATGAGGATGAGCATGTGAAATGAACTTGGCTTTTTTTTAATAAAGTCACATCATGATGGAAACAATAGAAAAGAAACACACACAAAGATGGAGAAACCCTGGGAAATGATAACTACAAGAGGTAAAAATGAAGCTAAGAAGATAGCAAGTTCTAAGTATCCGATCTGATTGAAGGAGGACAGAAGGAAGAGGAAGAGAGAAAACAAAAACAGGAAGCAAAAGAAGAGTTTAGACAAAAGGAAATGGGAGAAGACAGGTTAGCAAAGGAAGGGAAACCAGGGATGGGGAGGGAAAGAGAGAGGAAAAGAGGGACAAGGATCAGATTGGAAATCTGACATTGGGTCAACATTTAGAGGTCATTAAGTGGGAGGTTGAGAACAATGGAACAGAGATGTAACCAGTAAGATTCCATGTAACTTATAGACCAACTCACAATTCCTGTGAGTGAATAGGACGGTATTAACAAATTTTCCAAGACTATGGGCAATCTGGGACTGTTATGAGCAAGCAAAAACATATGATCACCCCAACAATAGCTAACCTTGGTAAGACTCCTTTTCATTGGCTGTAGTAATGGCAGTGTGATTTGTTTGTATGGCCTGAGGGTGGAAGAAAAAGGAAATAAAATGGGGAGTGTAGGCAATACTTTTGAGACATTTCACATGATAAAAGAGAGCATAGATGCAGTATACAACCAGAGAGAACATGAAATCAGAAAAAAATCTTGTCTGTTTTTATTAATATTTTAAAATTTTGGGTTCTTGTCCTGGGATTTGAACTTAAAGCCTAGGTGCTCTGTGAACTTTTGGACTCAAGGTGCACGCTGCACCACCTGAACCAAAGCTCCATTTCTGATTCTTTTGTTAGTTAATTGAATGTAAGAGTCTCACAAACCTTTCTGCCCCAGATGAGTAAAACCCACAATTTTGATATCTTGTAGCTACAAGATACGAGCCATGGGCGCCCAGGCAAGTTAGTTTTTCAGTAGGAGATATGAATATCTACCTATATTAGTATGGAGGATCCGGGAAAGAGGAAAGCATTTGCTGATGAGGAAGAAAGGAATTGTTGCAAAAGCAGAGTCTATGAGTAGAGGAACAAGGATGGCATCCTGTGCCAAGATGGGCAACCTACAGTAGACACAATAGATTCGGATTTCCCTTTTTGATAATGGGGAGGCAGAAGGTATGGAAGGATGCAGGTGTGGAGGTTTGCTAGATTTGGTAGTGAGAAAATGAATCTACTTCTTAGCCAATAAAAAGAGATTCTGTTTTTTTTATGGAAACCGCTCCCTCCCCCACACCCCACTTCCGTAAGAAGTCATAGCTCCCCCATTTGGGGGTAATTTTCTTTACAAGTGTTAGGAAGAGATAGGTGAGCTATTTCTTCTCTCAGGATAATGCCCCAATGTGGAGCCTTTAAAAGTTTAGCAGCAAATATGGAAAATCTCCCAGGTCCAATTTCAATCGGGCAAAGATGATAAATATTACTAGTCAGTCAGCAACTGCCTGTAACAGATGTTCTTGTGGCATGTGAATAGTAACTGTGCTAGTTGCCCTTTTCAGAAACAATTTGCAAAACAGAAGAAATAGCCAAGGGTACATTGAACCTCAGGTTAAGATGAAAACAAACAACAAACCTTGGACTAAAGCCACCAAGTATAAACAATGAGAGAAAGTTTTCACAATCAAGAACTGCTTGCTCCTGGAGAAATCTAGTGCCTTTGTGGTGTGATCGATGATCAGGAGAAAGAAGAAGCGAAGGTCTAGCAGAGCACAGTGGTTTGTGGACATGTGCAAGCTGACAAACAACCCTAGGTAGGAACTTCGGGAAAAGGAACACCTCCTGTGACAAAATCTGCCACACAAACAAGTCTTTCCTTTGATTTAATGTCTAGGATTTAACTTAGTTTAGTTACGTTTGCTGAAGAAAACCAGAGTTCAATGGTTTGGATTCCAAATCACATTCTTTCCAGATTCAACCCCTCTTGAATCGGCCCCAAGGTAAGATTAACAACAAAGTCCATTTTCTCCCTTCTCTAAAATAAACTTCCATGTCTTCAGTCGATCAGGTACACTGGCTTAAAGAGAATTTATTCATTTGGCAAATAGTATCTGAACAGTTTTTTCCAGATGTGTCTTTACTTACTGCAGACATTGGCTCACTGCAATGGAATTGCAATGTCAATCACATTTGCTATTCTCCAGTTAATAGTCTTGCCAATGTAGTGCAGGTAAGACACAGGTCTTCATCAGTGAGACCATCATCACATATCCTTACTGTCAGGAGAAATCAGCTACACAGGTACAATCGACTCTTCCTATTACCTAAGAATGGGCTTTCAGAAGTAGCATGGAGTTGGGTGCGGTGACTCATGCCTGTAATCTTAGCTACTCAGGAGGCAAAGATTTAAGAATCAGGATTTAAAGCCAGTCAAAGCAGGCAAGTTCATGAAATTCTAATCACCAATTAACACCCTCCTCAAAAAAAGAAGAAAAAAATGCCAGAGGTGGGGCTGTGCCTCAAGTAGTAGAGTGCTAGCTATGAGCAAAAAGTTAAGGGACAGTGCCCAGGACCCGAATTCAGGCACCAACAGTAGAGTGCGAATGCACGCACACACACACACACACACACACACACACACACACACACACACAAACACGCAAATAGGCACAAGCATGGCAATTAGTGCATGTTATAGTATGTGATAATTTAAAGAACTAGCTACTGTACTTAGTTGTCAATCCTTTGCATCTTGCTGATAGTTAATATCTAAGTTCAGACTTATTTCACTTGCTCTGTTGTATACAAAACTGGTTGTATAAAATAACCATTGCTCATTCTCCAGGGAAAAATAAAGGGTACATTTCATAGACACTTGTAGATTTAAAAATTAATTTAGAATTCTTTATTGATTATTGTAATCACTGAAAATCATTTGCCATGTCAGTACCATCAAGAGCACTGATTCTAATATTGTAATTTTTTTAACTTTTCCTTTTGTATTAATATAACAAAAACTTTGAAAGAATATGGCATTTCATGCTAACTAGAGGTCAGGCAATTGGATTTATTGCCTATTGATAGAATTTCTGTGGAAGATAGACAGTAATCAGTATGATGTGGACCGTAATAAAAATATGGGCACAATTATTTTGATAGTTTATAGGTTCTATAAATTTTCACTTTCAGAGATTCTTCTACCTGTTATTATACTTAGTCAATGTATTCATTTCCCAAACTAAATGTAGTTTGTATAAAAACGTTGAGTTGAATTGCCACAAATAGTTGACCTCACATCACAACTTAGACACATCAAAACAAGTGCTAGTTAACTTCAGTGTTGATAATTTTCTTGTATTTTGTGATGTCAATAAAAACTATGTTTTGAACATTTTTATAGCAGTTGAATTAAACATTTGCAAATTATAATATTGATGTTTCAATGTTTTAAAGTCATAGTTTTTCTTTCCTCTCCTCCTTTGGTAATAATGTAAATATATGTAGAAGATAGAAGATCTTGAGAAACTCATAATCTTAGGTATGGAAAAATGGAACCCCGAGAGAGATAAAGGTCTTGGCTTTGAAGAACATGTGAAACTTGAGCTATGTAAAAATGTCACAGAGAATTCAGTGGACTGTAAATGCTCCTTGTTGTATCCCATCTTTTAGTTATCAAGTTTAATAAAATAACTTTTCCATCCAGATTCTGTTTTTCTTTCTCCTTCCACCACCTTTGCATAGGTTGGTATCATGTCCAACAAAAACTTTCACACTCAATTTCTCTTTTCTCTTCCTCCCCTTCAGCTAATTAGGTTTGCTATAAACACAACCAAATCATTAAATAGAAAGTAATTAAATAGCTTTGCTAGTTTGTAGTAATTTATTATGCATTTTAACTATCGAAACATAAATATATGGCTTTATCTAACATATCTTCTAAGTTTCCAAAAATGTTGTTCTATTTACTTTTCTTGGACATTTTTTAAACTCTTTTTCCTTACTCCACTCACTAAACAAATATCATTAAATACCAGACATTTAGTCACTGAAGATTCAAGAAGGAATGATGAATAACTTCCCTTAATGTTTCCCCATTCTGGCAAAGTAAAATAATAAAATACATATGCCTGAAAGGATCTGTTCTTTGACAGAGGATAGGTGTGGTGAAAAGAACAAAGCAAGCCTGATTGGGGACAGAGGGATGGTGAAAGTGGCACAAGAAAAGCCTTGTTTCTGGAAAATGTCCAGTCATTATTACCTGATACAGATTTTGGCAAAGGCATTTCAGGCAGAAGGTAAGCAAAGACATCAGGCAAGAAAGACATTGTGGGAATATTATCAATTCATTAAAGCCAATGCAATAAAATCATAATAAAGTATGGTTCTGGCATAAATCATCTAAACGCAAGTAAGAATGTTTAAAAATATCTACTTTGCAACTTTTAATAGTTTTCAGTTAATTTAATTTTCTAATGAAATTTTAAAAATACATACACTGGTGTTTAGCTGGGTATTCTGGTGCATGCTTGTAGTTCTTGATAGTTTGGAGACCGGGGTGGGAGAATTGTTAAAGACAGACTGAGCAACATGGCTCAGTACTGTCTCTTAAAAGAAAAGAAAACAATATGTATCTAAGGTAATATTTTAACTTTGGACTTATTTTCCAATAGGGCCTAGCAAGGCACCATCACATCTGATTTTATTTAAAATTCTGACATTACAGATTTTTTTGCATTAATTTTTATTTTAAAAAAGTATTCTATCGGGGCCCGGAGTTTGGCCTAGTGGTTGAGTGCTTGCCTAGCATGCACGAAGACCCGGGTTCGATTCCTCGGTACCACATACATAGGAAAAAAAAAAGCCAGAAGTGGTGCTGAGGCTCAAGTGAAAGTCCAAGGACAATGCTCAGGCCCTGAGCTCAAGCCCAGGACTGGCAAAAAAAAAAGTATTCTATTGCAATGTTAGTTATATTGATAAATGTGTCTTCCAAAGGCTCCTTAACAAGTATTTTTCATGTTTCACCTTAGATCCTGCTCTAGAAAAACCATGACTGATCTAGGCTAGGAGTTTGGCTTAATGATAGAATGCTTGCCTAGCATGCACAAAGACCAGGGTTTGATTCCTTGGTACCACCATACTTAGAAAAGGCTGGAAGTGGTATTGTGGCTCAAGCGGTATTGAGAAAGCCCAGGCCTGAGTTCAAGCCCCAGGACTGGCAAAAGAAAAAAAAGAGTTTAAAACAAATATGATTGCTCTACTTTAAACATCACTTTCTCACAGTATGTAGAACCGATTGTTAAAGAGATACTTATGCTTACAACTGAAGAAATAGAGACAAACTGAACATCTATTGTAACAGAGAGGGAAGCCTGAACCAAGACATCAAGAAGGCAGCAAGGATGAGGAACAGGGAAAGCTTCACAAAAATAGTTGCATGGAAATTTTCTCCATCTTCAGATTTACCAAATTATGACTCTGAGACCCAGTTGTGTCCCCTTTCCTCTGTGATTCCTTTCCAGGCCATTTCACACTAGGGAAAATTCTACCTTTCCTATGTTTTGTCTCTGGTTACCTTACTAATGCTTTATTGTTACTGACCATATCTCATAGTTCTTTGTTTCTTCTACCTTGTTATAAACACAGTAGTTGCTCAAAAATGCCTGTTGTAAAAACTAAAATCATAAATGCTTTTTAACACTGTCCCAATGAAGTACATATACTAATTAAAACAACCGCAGAAGAGTTTTAGACCTCTCTTTTTCATATATTTTTAAAATTAGGATATTCATTTATCTATCCAAAATGGCATAAATGACTTCTTAGGGCCCTTTTCAGTGACATGATTAAAGTCCTCTTTTATATATGTTACTGCTAATAGCAAGAGAACTTCTCCTGGGGCCATTTCCCCTTTCATGTGATTACACTGATATTTTAGAGAAAATGAAATTACTGCATCCCAGCTGGGAAGTTCTTCTGAATTTCTAAAATGTCGAGATTGCTATAAGGACTATAAAAGTTGATGCAGATCTCTTATCCAATCATCAATAGATAATTTTCCTTATTAGATCCCTCTTTATAAAAGTTCTACCGTGGTTACCAGAGCCCCAAACTTGACATTAGTGTTGTCCTTGACGACTGAATTTGAAGAGTCTCTCCAGGAATTATTCTTGTTATAGTAAAAATATAATTACAATTGTAGGAAAATCTTAATGTCTATATGTGATTTTAGTAGATTGCCATTTATGATGTTATCTTGATGCATTCCATCAGCGTATTCCTCTTATGACTATTGTTATTAGAATTAATATTATTGTTGTTGTTGACAGGGAGATTTCAGGAAGGGTCCTTAAAAGGGGGCGAAATCAATTCTGTATATACCTTTTATATTCTGCCTTTCCAGTTGGAAAATGGATATAACATTGAAGGTGTGTGTTCACCTAGCATAGAAGTAGAGCTTTCTCATTCTATATCTAGACTGGCCCAACAAATTCATTCATATGTTTAAGCTACTGTTCTTTTGACACTTTTCTATGATTCTGAGCTGAATGTAATAACAAAATCCATTGTCTAAAAGGGTATGCTTTCTGCCAACTTAAATATGACTCGAGTAGGCAAGAGAAATTAGCAGTCCAATAACCAGGACTTAAAAACTTTTAAGATGGGAAGCTTATTTTTACTAGGCGGTGGCAAATCATTTGAGCAAATTGCTCTCTGGTTTCTTGGGATGCAGGTAATAAGCAATTACAGGCTCTAGGAGAAACAACAGCAAGGTTTCTTTATATTGGCATGTACTAACTTGACTGGAAAAATAAAATCCAAAGGAGGGGTTTGGGGCAACAAACAGAGAGGTAAAGAAACATTTTATTCATTCGTTCATTCATTCACTCATTCATTCATTTTCTTGAGGGTATCTTTTTTGCCTATGGCTTCCACAGTTATAGTTCTCTTTAGATAACTGCTTTTGTTCTTCAAAAGCAATCATCATAGACAGTATTAACAAACGGCACCCTAACTACTGGCATTCCACTACAAAGATAGCACCAAGGAGACTGCTTTCCTCTTGGAGCCTATTTTCACTAATTGCTTCAAAACTTCTGTATCAGGGAGGGACAGAACACAGAGACCTGTAAATAACAACACAGGATTCCTTAGGCTTGATATGTATAGCCAAACAAGGCGTTCAGATGTCCTTTCCTAAACGTGGACTATATAAGAGGAAAAGGACTAGGATATCCTGTACTGTACTGTAGCATACTGTATGATGCTATAATATTATAGTAGAAAATTACATTCTCAAGGTAGGCTGTTCTTCCAAAACTATCCTGAAACCTTATCTGGCTAGTAACCCCCATAAGTAGCTCTGGTCCCTACAACTATACCAATGGGAAGATTGGCTTTCAAAGCTATGTGGCCCAGGAAGGCATCTATGCAAAGTCGCAATGGCGTGAAGAAGCAGAGGAAGAAGAGACAGGGAAAGCTGTTAGATCCTTTGGGAGAGAATAGAAGGGTATAGCCAGACTGGTCGGTCAATCAAGGATGTTATTCCATAGCAGGATGGGGGGGTGTACAAAAATGGGGAGGGAGGAGGATGGGGGGAGGGGAAGGGTTATCCCTGTGTCTCTCACCTTATAAGATGGTTTAGTTGGCTTGTAGAACTGCTGGGTCTTTTTCTGAATGACTGTCTTGTTTCTTGTTTCTCCTATGAATGATGGACTGTTTGTCTTTCATAAACTACCATAAACCAAACCTGATCACTTTCCATCTGTGGATCACATAAACAGTCTTCATTTCAAGCTAGGTGCAAAACATGCAAGAAACTGAGGTTGTCTAACCAGATATTTTTTTTGTCCAAAAATAAAGTAGAATTTTAATAACAAGTAGCTGCTGCAGGGTAGTTTATATATATTTATAGTCCTTTTATGACTGTAAGCATGTACAAATGACTTAAGCTACAGCACCACTTAGATTTTTCTGTGTATGTGGTACCAAGGAATCGAACCTAAGGCTTCTTGCATGCTAGGCAAGCACTCTACCACTAGCCCATGCTCCTGGCCCCAGTAACTAGGAATATAATTTAAATATACCTTACTGTTGTTTCTCCTATGATTTACTTAATTGTAAATTTACGTAAGGTCCTTCTTCATCATTGGTATCTCTAACTATGAATGTACACCCAGTTCCTGACATTTAAACAATTGGCTTTTCTGTATTGATGCAAGCCTTATTCCTACACCACAGGCTGCAGTGGTGTATTGGAAATAGGGGCAGGTCATGGTAAACAAGGCTTGTTGGCACACTTGCTATTCTATTTTTCTTCACTAACAAAATTCAATTTTCCTGGATGCAGCAAATGTCAGGTTAAGAAACGATATTTCTTAGCCTTCTTACAAAGGAGCTTTGGTCAATATGTTAATGATATTGAGTATGACTTCCATCAAATCTCCTTCAAAATGGTCAGGAACAAACTGTACTGTGACTTTTGTCATTTTCCCATTCCATTTATATCAGTCAGAGTACGCCCCACTTAACAGTTTAATCACATCCTATGAGCATTTTAACCCACACTGATGCCTGTTTCCCACTTTGAGTCTATGGCAGGCTGCTCAGCTGCTCTGATCCAGACATCACTGAGGGAAGCTGGTATAAAGATCCATTGGCTTCAGCTCAACCATCTAGAATAGACTTTGGCTCAAAAATAAGATATTTTATTACCCCTCCAGCCTACTGGTCAGAAATATTCACATGGTCTGGCATCAGTGTGGGTGGTCTAGGACTTCATCTTCATTATGTGAAAAAATAAACATCTGATTTTTTAAGGCCATTGTCTGAGGATTTCTGTTATAATATAATGCAGTTACTAATGGCTACAATAGAAGCTAAGGTCCTTCAGAACCTTTACAGTTCCAGTCAATTGCATTTAAACGGTGCTATATTATAATTCTATTAGAAATATATAGAAGACTAACAAATGAAGCCAAGTCCAAAGACACTAAATCAACATCTAGCTTTCCTTTGTCCAGGAAGAAAACACATCTGAACATGATCCCACAGCTTTTGTGTGCAGTGAGCCTGCCGTATCAACAGATTTCACATCCGTGGATTCAACTGAGAACAGATAAAACTTTATTTTTTTAAATTGTACTATACCAAATGTGTATAGATTTTTTTCTGGCAATATTCTCTAAACAATACAGTATAAAATCATTTATGTGGGGCTTACATTGTATGGAGTCTATTATAAGTAATCTAGAGATGATTTAAAGTGTATAGGAAGGTATGTTTATGTTGTACAAAAATACTATACCATTTTATAAAATGCTCCTGAGCTGGGTGATGGTGGCTCATGCCTATAAATAATCCTAGCTATTCCGGAGGCTAAGATCTGAGGATTGTGGTTCAAATTCAGCTTGAGTAGGAAAGTCTGTTGGGACTTTTATCTCTAATTAACCACCAAAAATGTTGGAAGTGATGCTATGGCTCAAGAGGTAGAGTACTATCCTTGAGCTATAATGAGACAATGACCAGGGTCTGAGTTCAAGTCCATGACTGGCACATACAAAACAGTGCCTGAATATTACATGTTTTTATATTTTTGGTACTACAGGAAACAAACCCCTATGGATATCAAATGATGATTTTTCCCCCTAAAGAAGAAGAATGAGTGACAAAGAATATTGTTGTTGTTGTTGTTCTGTGTGTGTGTGTGTGTGTGTGTGTGTGTGTGTGTGTCTGTGTGTGTCTGTGTGTGTTGGGGGGGCTGGATCTGAGGGTTGAACTCAGTGTCTGGACACTATCCATGAGCTGTTTCACTCAAGGCCAGAGCCGTACTACTTGAGTCACACCTCTACTTCTAGAACTTCTTTTTGTGGGATAGTTAATTGGTGATAATTGTTATTGGCTGACTTTCTTGCCCGGGCTGGCTTTGAACTGTGATCATCAGATCTCAGGGTCCCAACTAGCTAGGACTACAGGCGTGAGCCACCAGAACATGGCATGAAGAATACAGGTTTTAACTTTATTCTTTTTCTCTTTTGCCTTTGTGTATAAGGCCTTCACTTTAATCTATCCAGAGTATGTATCTGAAAGGAGATTAGCTATTAAAGCAGAAAAGGTATGCAGAAAGAAAGAGGAGGTCATAGCTAGCTCTTGGCATTAGAAATTGGGTTGTGGTGCAGCTAAACAGCTCCCTGCAAGCCAGGTTATTGTCTTGAGAAGGGGTTCTCCTCCCACCACCCAAATCTTGCATGCCCCATGTTGTAAGTATATCAAGCCAAACCTTTCCTTAAGGAGGATCTTCAGTCAGAAAGAACAATGGTATGGAATTAATAGAAAACCCACCCAATCCCTAAAAATAGGAGAGAGAGAGAGAGAGAGGGAAGGAAGGAGACAGGAAAGTCTACAAAAGACAGGAATGTTCCAGTGTTGTTCTTTCTGGGCTTAGGTCAAAAGGTGGAGGGAAATGCACATTAAATCTGCAATCAGGTGCCTGGAGAGAATGAAGTTTGATTGTTGCCTGTGCACGGGGTGTGCACCGCCACAATAATATAATCAATAGGTTATGAGAAAGGAACTGCATTTTTACATTCGCAAGCAGGGCACAAATAGCTATAGAGTAAAAGCCAGTGGGCATTGTATGGGCCTTCTAGGACAAGGAGAACTGTTGGGGTGACCTGGCAAGTCAAAGTCTAGAAGATGACATAGCCAGAAGTTTAGTGTGACAGAACAATCACCATAGCCTTGTAAGCAGACAAGACATAGAGGACCACAGGATCATCAAGGGAACCTAAAGAATGGGTCTGAAATCAAGCCAATCATAGAAGGCAAGATTCCAGGGCAGCAGGACAAAGGTTGAACTCAGGGCCAAGACATATCACAGCCTTGATGGACTCTATATCCAGTATACATCTCTTTTGTACTCCACATCTGTACTCATTGGATTACATTCTGTATTCCGTATCGCCCTCCAAAAAATTGCTTAGGCTTCTCAACTCAAGGATCCCATTTTAAAGAAAAGATCAGGAGCAAGGGCATGCTCTTAAAGACCAGAACTTTTTCCCTCTCTAGAAATAAGCTTTATTTTGAGACACTATGTGAATTATGATTTTGAACTGAGTTTACTCTTCTTTAAATGATTTAATTATCTCTTTATTAACCAATGCTGTTCTGATGGGGAGGGGTAAGTTACATTTTTGTGACCTCATTTTGGGCTCACAGTTTACAAAATACGTAAAGATAAGCCGGGCACTTCTAACTCACATATGTAATCCTAGCTACTTAGGAAGCTAAGATTTGAGAACTGCAATTCAAAGCCAGCCCAGGGAGGTAAGTCTACAAGACTTTTTTTTTTGCCAGTCCTGGGCGTGGGCTCAGGGCTTGAGCACTGTCCTTGGACTTTCTCAAGGCTAGCACTCTACCACTTGAGCCTTAGCACCACTTCCGGCTTTTTGCTATGTATGTGGTACTGAGAAATCGAACCTGGGTCTTCGTGCATGCCAGGCAAGCACTCTACCACTAGGCCAAACTCCTGGCCCCTCTACAAGACTCATCGCCAATTAACTACTCAAAAAAAAAAAAAAAAAGCTGGAAGCGGCACTGTGGCTCAAGTAGTACCCTAGCCTTGAGCAAAAGAAGCTCAGGGACAGTGTCCAGGCTCTGAGTTCAAGCCTCAGACCAGCATGAGCTCCAATACACACACACACACACCCACACCCACACCCACACACACACACACACACACACACACACACACACACGTCATATAGTTAGCAAAAACTAGGCACCAATGGCTCATGCCTGAAATCCTAGCTCTAAGAATCAGCATTCAAAGCCAGCCATGAGACTCATATCTCCAATAAGCCACCCAAAAGCTGGAAGTGGTTGTTACAGTATGTGACCTTGTTATCTGGTATAATGTATATATGTTTATTTGTTTATTTGAAATAGGAAAGGGAAGGGGGGAAAACAAGATGAGGGGAGGGGTTGGGGGGAGGGAAAGGGGGACAAAAACATGAGAAATGGTATCAGTGTGTGAGAAGTAATGCAGATTCTATCTGGAGACTATTACTGAAAACCCTCTATGAATTACAATTTTAAAAAATAGAAAAAAAAAGCTGGAAGTGGAGATGTAGCTCAAGTGGTAGAACAGTAGCCTTAAGCAAAAAAGCTCAAAGACAGTAACTGGGCCTTGAGTTCAAGCTCCAGGACCAACACATATAAACATACAAACTAATCATAGAGCCAGTCTTGTTACATAGCAAGAAGTACTCTCAAGTGAACATTTTTGTAGGCTTTTATTATGTGAGAACGTAAACCAAGTTCCCTTCCTTATTCAGGACAACAGAATTCAGAACCTTCTTCAGAAAGGAACTATTTATGAACACGGGTTATCTAGGTCAATAAAGGCCTGGTAATTTGGAAGCCTCTTAAAATGCTGATAGATATGAAAAAAAAATCCATGCTCACTTCAGAAGCACACATGCTAAAATTGGAACAATACAGAGAAGATTAGCATGGCCCCTGTGCAAGGATGACACACAAATTCGTGAAGAGTTCCATATTTTCCGAAGTAAGCCAGTCCCAAAGGAATATAGGCTCCATGGTTTCCCTCAATTGTATTGATACGAGTCTAGGATTTTCCTAGCAGAGGAATGCAATAGCTCAAAAGCTATGTGCATATGGCCATATAGGAAGAAGCTAAGCGAAATGAACTCCAGGATAGGGAAACAAGAGATTCATCCTTGTGGTTGTTGTTTTTAATGTTCTATGTGAAGAAATTTCTTTACTTTTGTTTTCCTTTTTCTTCCTTTTTTCTTTCCCTTATGGTTTACCCTCTGTTGTTGCTGTATCTGACTCTGGTACCTGGTGTATAATATATACATTTATTTGCTTATTTGAATTAGGGAAGGGAAGGGGAAAAACAAGAAGATGAGTCAAAGGACAAAGGGTGAACCATAGTAACAGTGATATTCACAAAACAACAGGTTTGAAATGAACTTTATAACCTGGGAGGGAGGGAAAGGGAAAGTGGGAGAAAACATGGGAAGGGGTAACAATGTTCAGGAAATAATGTACCCATTACAACATGTTATCACACAGTTACTGTAACTGTACCTCCTCTATTCATCACTATGATAATTAACAAAGAAAGAAAAAGAAAAATCCCTGTTAATTTCAGAAGCACAGGATAACTGGAGTTCAGTCACCTCCCCCAGTTCTTCATTGTTGTTTCTTGCTTTCCCTAAAGTAAATAAGCCAAAATAAAGAAAAGGCAGTATAAAACACACAAAGGGCAACATAAACCAAACACCGGTACTTTCTTTCAGTTGCCAGGACTCTTTGAACAGTGACAATATTGTAGAGAAGTAGACTCAAAAAACCCAGAACATTCTACTGAGATCAGGGGATAAGGAGCCATATTGCCTCCTTTAGCTTCAATGGCAGGTACACTGGCAAAGCTGTATCTTCCAGTGTCTGGACAGGGAAGAAGATGGTCTATAGAGGGAGGGAAGAATGAAAGCAAGCAGGACTGCTGGTTGATTATATGCACAGGTGGAGTCCAGATGATCACCCTCCTAGTTCTTGACTTGACCCATCCAGGACCCTCTCATTCCACATAATCACACCATCTGGTGCCCTTTATTTTGCCTTCAGGTCTTCACACTTGAACAGGATTCCCTTGGTTTATCTTCAGATTTCTCATCAGCTAGTAAAGAGGTCCATGAAATTATGGTTTGGATAACTTAGTTGTTTTTCCCTAAAATTACATGAAAAATGAATACAAACTGGATGCTGGTTGCTCATGCCTGTAATCCTAACTACTTCAGGAGGCTGAGATCTGAAGAATAGGGTTCAAACCCAGCCCAGCAGAAAAGTCCTGATGAGACTCTTATTTCCAATTAACCACTCAAAAACTGGAAGTGGTGCTGTGGTCAGGGCTAGAGTGCTAGAGGCAAAAAGAAATAAAAAAGAATACAGAGGTTGGTGCCTCTCCTAAAATCTTTTCCATTTTAAAGGAAACTAAACCTTACAGAGGCTAACATTCTGCCTGAGTCCCTGAAACAAGCATCATACAGGTAGGTTAGACATTTGCTTCCAGCCATACTATGTGACTTAGACGGGACACATCTCTTTATCCATGAAAAAAAAAAATAAAAGACAGATGGGTAAAAGATGAGGGGAGAATTCACTCCAGGGCTACGAAATGGTGGGAATTGTCCTGGGAAACAATTGAAGCCAAGGGACAACAAAAACCAGAAAGAAGGTGGGACCCAATCTTTTCTAACCATCAGGGTTAAATCTCAGCAGCATTAACAGTAAGGGCTGCAGGAAGTTGCTGACTTCACAAATCATGGCCCTCCATGTCTTGCTAGAGTAATAGTAAGAGAGCTGGAGTGATCAGAAGGGGTCAGAAGTTCTAGAATTCTGAAAAGAGTAGCAACAAAAATGGCCCAGCATTTTGTGGAATACAATACTTGTAATAATCCCGTGATTTAGGGTGCTAAAGCAGTAGGATCTTGAGTTCAAAGCCAGTTTGAGATACATATCAAGACTCTATTCTACCCTCCTCACTCCCCTGTTTCCCCATTAAAGGACTAGGAGGTCCAGAGAGAGTCAAAAAACAGGGGATGTAGAAGGGACCTATGGGTCAATGTGGAAGAAGTTGTGCAATGAGTATAGATAAGAAGATCCATTAAATAAGAAAATTCACACACACATGCACACACACACTTTCCCTCTGAAACTTTTGCATGTTGTTGACTTTCCATTTGATTTTAAATTCTTTTTAAAAGAAAAAAAAACTTAAAAGGGCATCCATCCCTTCTTTTGACATAGGCTCTGAAATGCAAAAGAAGTTCCTTGTACAAATTTATAGCTCCTTTGAATGGATGTTTTTTTTTAATATTTTCAATTACAGATTTATGGCACAATTTTTTTCCCTAGGCCTGAATTGTCTGTTTAATATTAAAATGATTCTTGTAGAGAGCCATCTGTTAGATGATCAGGCATGGAAATTCTTTACAGGGCTTTCCATCAGTGCTCTCTCAGATGTTTGTCATGCTTCAAATATCCCCAGGCACTCGCGTTTCCATTTAGAAGAGCAAGGTGAAGGACTCAGAGGCGGGGCACCATGTCTCCCTGATTATTCAGTCTTCAGCATATGGTTTGCTAAATTGTCTTCCCCCCCCACCCTGTACTACCCTCAATGTTTCCTTTAACTATGGCAAAACAATACCCTGAGAAATAAAAAAAAACACTTTGTTAATCTTTAAATCTCCTCTCAGAACATGTTTTGTTCATTGCATTAATCAATTCCTTTTCTTTCCCTATAGCTATTTTTTTCTGTGTATGTGGTACTGGAACTCGAACCCAGGGCCTCATGAATGCTAGGTAAGCACTTTATCACTAAGCCACATTCCCAGCCCTCCCTTTCCCCCTATAAAGCTGCTTTTTTTTAAAAAAATTAGACATCAGTTTACTTTCTCCTTCTTGCTATTTGCTTCAGTGCTATCATGTTTGAGTAGAATCTATTTTACTCAATAGATTTCATCTGGTCTTCATTCTTGGAAGAAGATGTGTGGGCTTTGCTCAAGCTCCATTATCAACCAAGAGCCATTATTTATATCTGGGATAAGAGTAGGAATTGTGGATATGTGTTAAGAGTACTATTTATTTGCCATTAACCATCTATACCTTTTCCTTATCTTCCTACTACAGACTCACTGATCTTGAGGTATGCATAACTCTTCAGGTGAGAGATGAACTTGAACCTGGCCTCACAATAGTATTACCAACAACAACAATGTCAACTGCCCTCATTGAACCATTTGCTATGTTATAAACACAGATAATTTCATTTGCTCCACGTGGACTTTCCACATTATGAATATTATCTGTCCAGTTTTAGAAAAAAACACAATCAAGATTCAAGAAGTGAAGTAACTTTACTGAGTCCATCCTTTTAACCAAAGCATTCACATAAATTCATACTGGTTGTATTTCTAGAGCCTTCCCCATCCACTCAGTTACTTCACTGCTTACACTCAAATCCTAACTCAGTCTCTCCTGTCTTGACTCTTTATAAGCGAGGAGATATGCCAGCCTAGCTCTGCTAAGTTGAACACCGTTTATGATGAACCCCTTTCTATGGCTATATTAAACCCCTGCCCCATGACTCATTTTGGATAATTCCATTAAACTATATAGCAACTCAATCAATTTTTAAAAGAAATGCATTCATCACTTGACTCCTCTCTGTACATCACATTACAATAACAATGAAAAGAATACAATGAATCTTGATCATTGTCACTCCTTCTAGAAATGCCATTTCTTAATATTAAAAACTAGATATTTGAAACTTGATAGGGAAGGGGGGAAAACCAATACGGGGAGTGGGTGGTGGGTGGGGGGAGGGTAATGGGTACCAAGACATGTGAAAGGGTATCAATGTATGTGAATTAATGCACCTTCTATCTGGCAAATATCATGTAACCCTTTTATTAATTACAATAAAAATATATTAAAAAAATAAAAATTAGATATTAAATTTACCACACATAAGGAATTGTCTGTTTTCAATTTAACTAAATTGGTATTTAGCACCACTAAATGGTCAGTGAACACTTCAGTGGATCCAGCTTGAGCTTTTTCAGTAGTTGATCACAAATTCTCATGGAAGGATCATGAAAATTAGTTGATAACTTGGCAGTGATTACATAGTGAAATACCTATTTTCCTCTAAGAGTGCAAAAATAAGACAAAAATACATTTTCACAGGGGATTGTGTCTAGGTGCTTGTTGCTTCGAACCCTGATCTGGGTGGTGTTGATTACTGGCTTAAAAAATTCTTCAGTACAGGGGGCTGGGAGTTTGGCCTAGTGATAGAGTGCTTGCCTAGCATGCATGAAGACCCGGGTTCAATTCCTTGGTACTCCACATACACACCAAAAAGCCAAAAGTGGTGCTGAGGCTCAAGTGATAGAGCTCTAGCCTTGAGAAAAACCCAAGGACAGTGTTTGAGACCTGAGCCCAAGCCCAGGACTGGCAAAAAAAAAAAAAAAATATTCTCCAGTACAGATGAGAATGATCAGTGAGAAGTTTCTGTCCTATTTTCCTAATAAAGCACAGACCCAGGGCCACTTTCACTAACACCTTCCCAGAACCAGCAAGGCCTCACTTTCTCTTGGAAAAAGAAAAAGAGAAAAAGTGAACAAAAATATCAAAAAGACGTCACTTTATGGTTTGGAGACTGAAATGGATGAGTGGCACATTGCCATTCATATGTAAAACCAGATAAAAGGAAAGGAAAAATCAGCCTGGGGGTCTCTGTGTGTCTGTTTTCCAGGCTGTTTTACTATGTTGCCTGAGCAAAGCTTTTGTTTGCCTTGTTCAAGTTTACTTCGCTTTCTGTCCCTACTACATGAAAAAGCTTGGCAAACTTGTCTTTCTCAGGCAAGAAGTGTGAAATTCAAACACTTGTATAAAGGTATTTGCTTTGACTAAAATCCATTTGGGGTGTAATCTAGGATCTCTCTTTGACAACACAAGGATTGCTTGGTCAGGAGAGGTGTGAACTCACCCAATTCACAACCTGACTCCCCTGTTCCTCCATCAACCAGCAGACATCATTTGATGTCTCAGCTGTGCAAATGGCTTCTCCTTACTCTAAAGAAGGCTGGTTCTCCCCCTTCCAATTGTGTATGCATGTGTGTTTGTGTGTTTATATGTGTAAAGAAGGAAAACCATATTGATCAAGATGCATTATATTAATAAATGGACATACTGAATTGAACCCTCTTTACTCGACTATGTAAAAACAATAAAATATTTTTTAAAAGGAAATTAAGGTGAAGAGGTCTGTGCTAATGTAATTCTCTATATTTTTGTTTTACCTTATGTAAGGATCTTTAAAAAGTTTTTTTGTCTATTTCATTAATGGGAAGTTCAAGTTCATCCATCAGGATGACTCTGACTTAGGTTCCCAGTTCCTACTTAAAGGTGATTTTCTTTTCTTAATTCCTCAATTAACCCTAACTTTCCCTCCTTCTGTGAGGGCCAACAATAGCTTCTTTCAGGACTGAATCTAAGACACTAAATACTCTTTCTTATAAACTTTTCTGTGGCTTACATCACCCACTAACTTTTTTAAAAAAATAGTCCTATTTCTCCATATAATTAAGGGGCTCTTTTCTTCTCTGCTATGCCCACAGACTTGTTTTCTACATCTTAACAATTGTGTCCAAATCCCTTCACCCTCTCTGCTCACATTCCCCTTGTATGTCTTGCAAAACGATTGTCAAAACAAAAAACTACCCATCTAACCTACCATTGGGGACTGTTGCCATCAATTCCCCATGGTATTAGTGACATCCCTAATGGCTGCCACATGCAAATCAAATTCTCTACCTCACATATCTCATATTTCTCCCCTTCTCTCTTCACCACAAACCCACATCCCTCTTTTTGCTTTCTTTTTCTTTGAATTCCACAGCAGATTCTTTCACTGCCTGGGTGGAGGCATTCCTCCTTTCCAGATCACTTGGACCTCTCTTGCTTTACATTCTTGCTTTTATTTGCCACCTGGAATGATATGAAAAGGATTTAACCTGAATGGAGTCTCATTCCTTCTATGGTCTTCAAAGTACTGCTTAAAGTTAAATAATTTCTGTATTAGTGTGCAGTCCTAGCCACCACACAAAAACAGAATGAAAAATTCTTTAATCTATTTGTTTTATCCTTAATTCTTTTCTCCTAAGAAAACCTTTGTTTAATTTGTTAGTAGATTTACTTCATTTTCTTGATCTAGGAACTAATTATAAATGTTAGAAATCATTTGGAAATACTTTCCTAGGGCTGGTGTGTGCTGAATTTTGAGTTCCCTAATACTCCAGGGAAAATTTCAAGTGGCTTCCCTTTCTCAAGACAGAGGGAACCACTTGTGCCCAACATTCCAGAGTGGGGAAAATACTATCAATTTCCAGTGCTTGCTTCATCATGTAACCTGCAGTAGCAAAAGTAACCCCTCCTCCCTCTGGTTTTACAAGCTAATATACATGTGTCATTAATGATAAAGAATTTTGGCCCAGCCTACTTTTTGGCCTCTCCTGTTTCCTATAGTTGAAATAAGTGACATGAATTGAGACCAATTACCCTCATCAACTCAGACAGTTGACTTGAAACCTCTTTGTGCAACTATCAGAAGATAATTTTTTAAATTAAAGAGAATATTTTAAAGCCCAGAATCCATATTGTACACCATCTAATCAACTCAATAGCTCTTCTTGCTAATGCCAAAACAATGTCTTTCTTAACTCATCTTTAGTTTTTTTCCTCATAGGAAAATAGGCTAAGAGGTAAGAGATTTAACACAAACAACCAAACAAAAGCCCTTGGATGATATTTTCAGCATCTAAGGGAAAAGGTTTGATCATCCCAATTCTACTTAAAATTTTATCTGTGTGAAACAGTTCCCTATTGGCTATTTTCTGCTAATCATTTTAAAGATTATTGAAACATTTGTCTTTTAAAAATGTCTTGTATATCGCCATCTTCAAAAATGTTTGTTAGATAGTAAGATAGATACTCTGTGAATTTTTTTAAAACCACTTTCTGGGAATAGAGTTAAAGAGTTAAATAGTAATAACACTATTTTGAGGCACAGAGGATGTTGGACTATCTAAAAATGTTGTAAAATAACAAACTGAGGGGCTGGGAGCGTGGCTGAGTGCTTGCCTAGCAGGCATGAAGCCCTGGGTTTGATTTCTCGGTATCACAGACACGGAAAAAGCCAGAAATGGTGCTGTGGTTCAAGTGGTAGAGTGCTAGCCGTGAGAAAGCCCAAGGAAAGTGCCTAGGCCCTGAGTTCAAGCTCTAGAACCATCTAAAAAAAATAACAAATTGAAAAAATATCATTTTTATTTCATTTATTTAATTTTAACTTTATTTTTTACAAATACCAAGGTTTTAACTCAAGGCCTCATGCTCTTGTTCAGCTTTCTTGTTCATAGCTGGCACTCTATCACTTGAGCCATGCCTCCAGTCCAGCATTTTGCTGGTTAATTGGCACTGAAGTCAAACAGACTTTTCTGCCCAGGCTGGCTTCGTGCCATGAACCTCTAGGTCTCAGCCTCTTGAGGAGCTAGGATTTTACATCAGAGCCACCACTGCCTGATTTAATGTCATTCCCCCCCCCCCCCCGCCCCAGCCTGTGTTCTTCTTTCTTTTTTTTTCTGCTTTCTTTAATTTTTTTTTACATACATACTTAGAAAAAACTAAGGTAAACACACAAGTATCTTAGTAGAAGACAGGGTTAACATGCCTTATATTTATTTTAAATGTCAGCTGATAATTTACCAAGTCAATAAGGAAAACAACCTAACAGAAGGACAAGAGAGAGTCATTTCACTTTTCAGAGAGCACTCAACAATTAGAGAACACCCAGCTTCCGCCAGCTGTCCCTCACCAGGGAGTGGTAGAGAGATGGTGTCCTGTTCCGCACATGGAGAGAAGGTACATAGGGATTGGAAAGGATTTAGAAGCTTCCTCCTCTTACATTATTCCAGAGTCCATGTCCCTGAAATCAGATTTTGAAAAATTAAATAAAATGAACTTGACCTTTAGGGAGCATGTTCTTCGTATTTACTGTTCTGGGAACTTTCTATGTGTTGGCCCAATTACTTCTCAAAACCCATATGGTGGGAACAGCTAAAGCCACCATTTTGCAAAAATGCAGATGAAAGCAAAACGCCATTATAAGTTACCCAACATTCCAGCAAGTAAGCAGTAAATCTGGGGTTTTAGTTGGATGATGGAGTTTCAGGTTTGTGCTCTAGCACTAGTCCTTGCTAGTTTTTATTTGCTCCTTCTAAATTATGATCCTAGAACTTGAACTCTGGTCCTGGATGCTGTCCCTGAGCTATTTTGCTCAAGGTTAGTGCTGTACCATTTGAGCCACAGCTCCACTTCTGTCTTTCTCTGTGATTAATTGGAGTAAGTGTCTCATAGACACAGGTATCTGTCACAGAGGCTCTGAATTCGCATACATGAACACCAAAAAACACACGGTGTCATTTCTCAATGCTAATCACAGAAATATAGGGTAAAAAGACAAGGTCCAAAGATAAAAACTCATCTTTGAGAGAGACAGTTTCGTATCCTGGGAACATTCTACTGTAAAGCCCTTGGTCTTTGATCCTGTGTAACTATGAAGAAGGTTCATGGAAAGTAGTCCCTGGTTTGGCATCTTTGTTTCTAGTGAAAAGAGTTGAGAGGACATGACCACATGATCCTAAGTTCAGACCGCCCTGACACTGTGTGACTAATGCCATTACATTGGGTTCTGTTTTGTTTTTACGTACAGCTCCCTGCATTCTGGTAAGGTAATAAGGATGTGAATTAGAAGATTTTTGCCAGATAGCATCTATGTATTTATGCCCTGGGGAAGGGAGGATATAATTCACTAGTATATTAATATATATCTGTATTTATACACACACACACATGCACACACACACGCACACACGCACGCACGCACACACACACACACACATTCTCAGGAGTAACAGACAGATAAAGGGTAAGATACTGTGAAAATCTGACAGAGATAAGATCCTCTCTGGTGGAAATTAAGGTCAAAATTAGATGTATGTAAGAGAAGGAAAGCAATAAAATATAAACGCCAAAGAAAGTTGACGGTAAAAGTCACATCTATTCTCAGTGCAATTTTATTTTGGCTTGTCAGGGTTAAATGAAGAATTTATCAGTCCCTTGTTTATGGGTTCCAAACACATCCTATCAAGTTACTTTTCCCAGAGGTTAATTCTAAGTTTTTGCTCCTATGGCTGAAACTGGGTGATCTTGTTTTACAAGCTCTGGCAAGGTCAAGAGAAGTCTGAAGGCAAAATCCAAGTTAAGAACTGTGAGATTCCAAGGATCCTGGGACAAAAACATTACTGGAGCTCCAAGATGAAACTGTAGAAGTTCAGCTGACAATAGCAGGAAGCAATCAGGTTAAAAACAAACAAGAAAAAACATCCCTCCCACCACCTACAAATAACTAGGTGGAAATGGAGCAGAATAAAGCCAGGTGAAAAGTTAAGTGAGATGGACAATTTCTGAACAGGGTGCTGAATGGTCACATTTTCTGGTGGGTAGACAAGTTAAATGGGTGGCACGGAATATGGAACAGTCAGGGTGTGGTGATTGGGGGGAAAAGGGTGGGAGGGAGGGGAGAAAGTACAGAAACAATGCTTTTATGCAACAGTGTAACTCTTAGAGCCAAAGGCAAAAAAAACAGATCTCTATTATTTCTAGAGTAATATGTCACCTCAACAGAGTCTCTGGGCATGCATTTAAAATAACAATTTAGAATAAATCATAATTAGAAAGCTAATTAACTGAAGTGATGCACAATAGAAGACATAGGCCTTGAATTGTGTTCCCAAAGCCAGCTGACTTTTGTGGGTTTTTTTCCTTCTAGTAGGAGGGACTATAGATTATATCTAAATATATCACAGAAAAACCTAACAAATAAGCATGAGCGCAATTAAGCCACTCTACATAAAGCAAAAAGCTTCACCCATGTCAGTAAGCAGCAGTGTTCTTTTAAATTTAAATTTCTATAAAACCTAAAAGGAAGTACCAATCAACAACCCTTTATCCTTTTAATGAAGGCCAGCAACTCTCATATTTTTATCTCTCTCTGCCTTACAGTACACAAAAATAGCCGAGAGTGTTGTTTTCCCTCTGCTCAACGAAGAATAGCAGAAAATTATGCCTCCTAAACTATTATTCTCTATTCCTCCATTTTTCCTTTTAATAGATGAGAAAATCTTCAGCTCTAATTACATATGCTCACCTGCAAGGATAAAATGCTTAGATTCAGATATGAAAAAGAAATAGAGGCTTGCCTTTTTCAAGTCCTGTCACACATTGGGGTTTTACTGTACTATGCCTTGTTTTTATCTTTGGCAAAACAAGAAAGAGAGATTATCTTCTGCACCCTGTTTCTCTCTCTATAAAGGCTTTTTGACGATGTGATTTAGAAGTTTGTGATCTAAAGCCACATTGCCTGTGGTTGCTTTGTCTTCTACTAATAAATTGAGTTGGGCAAGTCGCTCAACTTCTCTGACTGATTTTTTTTTTCATTTTTAATATGAGGACAATCCTAATGGATTAAGTGATGCAATGTTGCCAAAACACTTTAGACTAGTCATTGGCACAGGTAAAAGGATCCTATATGTGATAGACTTGTCATTATTACTTCTGATTGCTCAGTAAACACCACACCAGGACTCCAGTTTTGCCTGATCCATTAGAATAATAGCCCTGCCTTGTCTCAAGACTCAGCTTCCTTTACAACCTTCCCAAAGCCCACAGATGGGCCCGGGCTGCTACAATTTGAACATCCATGCAAAAGTCATACGGAGATCTTGATTACATTGCTGATTTGGATTTAGTAGATCTAGAGCCTAGGATGAGTGTACACTCACGTTTCTGCTCCACAGGTGCATTTTTGGATAGCTAGAGGTTGTCCTCTTCTATCTAAATTCAGGCTCTAATTCACTGAAGAACTCTTGAACCTTAGGCATATTTCTTTCAGTTTGTTTAAGCTTCAAAGATAATCAAGTGGATCAATATAAAGGTTAAACTAATGAATGTGTGTAAAAAATTCAGCAAGCTGTCTGATATATAGCAGTGAGCTTTCCATGGTCTGGCAGCAATTTAGTTGGTAGGAGCAGGTTATGAGACCCTAACTCTCAGGGGAAAATGCATTTTGAAAGCAGCAACTTCCTCCAACTGAGTTTAACAGCTTTAATTTACAGTTGTAATAGCAAATAAGAAATGTATGGTCTGGCTAAGTGGTAGAGTGCTTGCCTAGCATATACCAAGTCCTGGGTTTCCCTCATCAGTATCATGTACATAGAAAAAGCCGAAGTGGTGCTGTGGCTCAAGTGATAAAGTTCTAACTTCAAGAAAGTTCAAGGACAGTGCCCAAGCCCTGATTTCAAGCCCCAGGATGGGGGAAAAAAAAGAAAAAAATGAAAAGAAAAAGCGAAACTAGGGCTGGGAGTTTGGCCTAGTGGTTAAAGTGCTTGCCTAGCATGCATGAAGACCCGGGTTCGATTCCTCGGTACCATATATAGAAAAAAGCCGGAAGTGGTGCTGAGATAGATTTTGTGTTGTTGAAGCACAGATTTTTGTGTAGGAATGACAGAGCTTTCCCTGCACAATTTTGTCTTTGATCTGGAAGTTTGTTACAGTGACACCAATGATCAGAGAAGCAAAACTTTATTTAGTTAGTTTTGCTTTTTTTTTTTTTTTGCCAGTCCTGGGCTTGAGCTCAGGGCCTGAGCACTGTCCTTGGAATTTTCTCAAGGCTAGAGCACTACCACTTGAGCCTCAGCACCATTTCAGGCTTTTTTCTATGTATGTGGTACCGAGGAATAGAACCCGGGTCTTCATGCATGCTAGGCAAGCACATTAACCACTAGGCCAAACTCCCGGCCCAAATTAGAAATATATGCTACAAGATTTAAAGCACTTGCTGAAATGGTAATTATACCCAATGAGACCAAAGAACATTAAATAGAATAATAAAAAAAATCAAATCCCGGAAAAGAAGAATCAATAACAGATGGGGCAAATAGAAAACAAGTGTCAAAATGATAGACTTAAGCTTAAACATACTGATAAGTATGTAAATGGTCTAAATACTATGAAGAAAAAAACAAAGAATACTAAATTGGGTAAGATGAAGGATCTGCAAATCAAAGAAAAATTAGGAAGTGTTTTTGAACTTAGATATAAAACACAGCTTTACAAAGTACATGAGTGCCACTAAATCAGCACTTAGCAGAAATATGATAGCATTAAATATCTACATCAGAAGGATCTCAAGTCAATTGCCTGTGTTTTTTCCTTAAGATGAGAAAAGAAGAATTGAAAGCCAAGTAAATTAGAAGAAATAAAATAATAAACAGATGGCTACCCATGAAATAACAAACAGAAAGTAGAAAGTCATGGAGAAAGCGCATGAAAGAAAAAATTAGTTACTTCAAAATAAATATATGTACATATTTATTTATTTACTTATTATTTTGCCAGTATTGGGGCTTGAACTCTGGGCTTGGGCTCTGTCCCTGGGATCCTTTTGCTCAAGGCTAATGCTCTGCCACTTGAGCCATAGCACCACTTTTGGCTTTTTTTTTTTTCTGTGATTAATTGGCGATAAGAATCTCATAGACTTCCTGCCCTGGCTGCTTTGAACCATGGTCTTGATATTTGCATTAGCCACAATTACAGGCATGAGCCACTGGCACCCAGAAAAATATAAATAATACTGATAAAGTGTTAGCCAATCTAAGGAGGATGGGAAGCATAGGTAGAGAATAGGAAAGAGAAAAGAAAAGAGAGGAGAGGATAGGAGGGAAGAGAGGAAGAGGGGAGTGGAGGGGAGAGACAGGGGCAGGGAGAAAAGAAGGGAGGGGCAGAGAGAGGAGAGGGAGAACATGAATATGATAAATGATATGCTGAGAGGCATAAATTAGGATTACAGGTACAATCCAAGATCTATTACTACTGATCCCATCTTAAAATAACTACAAGACATTTAAGAAACTAGAAGGGTGTTGAGTGTGGTGGCTCACGCCTGTAATCCTAGCTACTCAGACCCAGGCCCAGGGGAAGGGTAGTAGCCTTGACCTGAAGAGCTCAGCCGTATGACCCACCAAAAAAAAAAAAAAAAAAAAAAGAAAAGAAAAGAAAAGAAGAAGCTAGAAGGAAGTAGTATAAACAACTTCATACTAAGAAATTTGACAGCTTATATAAAACATCTTCCTTCAACAGCAAACTACCAAAACTCAAGAAAAAGTAGATAATTGGATTGTCCTAAATCAATGATAAAAGTTGAATTTGGAATTAAAGACATTCCCATGGAGAGAACTCACAACCAGATGGGTTTAGCAATGAATTACAGCAAGAACTTAAAGAATAAATAATGCCAGCCAGTATTATACAAAGACTCAGAAAATGAAGTAGGAGGGAATAATTTATAACTTATTCTACTAGGCTGGCATTACCCTGATACCAAAGTAAAGCTATTATTTTTTAAGTAAAATATCCATCATGGATAAAAATTACAAAAACAATAGTTAGCAAATCAAGTCCAACTACAGAAAAATGAAACAAAAACAAAAACAAAAACCACCATGACTAAGTGAGACTCACACCAGGAAGGCAGATCTGGTTTATTTGAAATCAACAAAATGTGATTCCTTACAAGAAAAATGATATAATCATCTCAGTAAAACTAAGGGATAAAAATATTTTAAAAATTGTGAACACTCATTTTGATTAAAACAGTTCTATTACACAGGAATAGAAATGAACTTTCTCAACTTAAGAGCATGTATTAAGAAAAACTGACACCTAATATTACATCTTGGAACATTCTTTACTTAATATCTGAGATCATGGCATAGATGCATGCACTAATTGACTGCTGAATCTAATCAATGCCATAGAGTAATAAAAGGAAATACAAAGCACCTACCAGGTTGGCAGGAAAACAACTCATAGTTCACAGATGTAAGAATTTAGACACACATTCTACAAAAAAAAAAAGAAAAAGAGAAGAAATCCACAAGTACTACTAGAATTACTGTGACACTTTGAAGATACCTGAAAAATGTAAATCCATTGTCTTTCTATATACTATCAACGAATTATCACAAATTAAAATTTAGGGACAATAGAATTTATAATAACATCAGCAAATGCCAAATACTTAGGGATAAATCGAAAATAATGTGTAAGACTTGTACACTAAAGCTATAAAATGTTGCTATAAGCTATGGAAGAAGGCCTAAATAATACTCCTGGGCTAAAAAAACATTGTTAACATATTAGTTCTCTACAATTATTTTTGCAGATTTGATGAAATCATTATCAGAATCCCAACAGGATTTTTGTCTTTTGGGTACAAATTGACCAGATGATTTTAAAATTCATTTGAAAATTTGGAAATAAAAAAGAACTAAGAATATCCAACAAAAGAACTTTGAAAGAGAACTAAGTTGGAGAGGTAAGACAAGCTGATTTCAAGACTTACAAAGCTACTGTGATGAAGACAATCACAGCTGGTATCAAACAGAATCTCTCAGGTACATCAGTGGGCCAGAACAGAGGATATGAAGCTAGACTGCCACATTTGCAAACAATTTTTGATAAAATTTCATAGGCAATTCAGTGGGGAAAAAGCTTTATATCTGTCTAAGTGGTGCTGAGTCAATGAGATACCCATAAAACAAATTAAAACAACAAATGCTGCTGTGGATGTCCCAGAAAGGGCTTTGTATACTGTCAGTGAGTATGTAAATTAGTGTAGCCACTGTGGAAATCAGTGTAGTTATTTAAACAACAACAACAAACACCCTAAAGATAAAACTACCAATGATCCTGATATACTAGTCCTGAGCATATATCTGAAGATATATGTCAACCCACAGTCAAGATACCTGCACACTCATGTCTGTAGCAAAAATATGGAATTAGCTTGAATGCTCAGCAACCAATGAATGGACTTTCAAAACTGTTGCCTAAACACACAATGGAGTAGTAATTCAGCCATTAAAAATGCAATTGTCATTGGCAAGAAAATGAAAAGAATGAGTGGTCATCATGTTAAATGCAGCAAGCTACTCTCAGAAAGCCAAATATAACATGTTTTCCATATGCAGAAACTATTCCTTAAAAACAAATGACAGGAATGTAAATCAGGGTTTTGTTTTGTGGATTAGTGTAAATAAAAGGGTAAAAAGCACAGTTATAGGAGATGGATATAGTTGAAGTAGTATATACACATAGATTAAAATAGAATGATGAAACTGTTGAATTTGTTTCAAGAACAGAATAGGGAATATGAATATGAGTGATAGAAGGGATGGGATTGATTGGCGGAGCATTGCATATTCATATGGAAACATTACAATGAAACCTCATTGTACAATTAAGATACTCATATAGAAATGGAAATTAGGCTGGGCTCTGGTGGCTCATACTGCAAATCCTAGCTACTTGATAGGCTGAGACTAAGAGACAATCTGAACAAATGTTTGTGAGACAACTTCTCAATCCTTACCTAGGTACAATGACATGCACCTGTCTTTTTAGCTGGGTAGGAGGACAATATCAGAAAACTTGAGTTTCTAGGCCAGCCTGGACAGAAAAGTCCATAAGACTCCATCTCAGTGGAAGAATCTAAGCATGATGGCATATGCATGTCAGTTCTACCAGGATGGGAAGTAAAAAGAAAAAAGAATTGGAAGATAATAGTTCAGTTATGCACCAGGCAGGAAGAAAGACATTTTATCAATAATAACCATTGCTAAAAAGGATTTGGAGTTGTGGCTTAGTGACAGAGCTCCTTCCTACAGAGCGAGGTTCTGAGTTCATACCCAGATACTGCATTAAGGGATAAATGATAAAAATTTGAAGTTCGAGTTCATACACAAAAACCAACGCAAAATAAAAACAAGCCTAAATATCGAACCTCACAGCTCTAAAACATATAGAAAATTGTAAGAGGAAACAAATGTGTTCTTGGTTTGGGCAAAAAAGACTGATATGTCACCAAAAGCAGAATCTACAAAAGAAACTATTGACATAATAAACATTTTAAACTTCTTTCTTCTCTAAAAGATATTGTTATGATCTTGAAAAAAAACAAGCCACAGGCTGATGGCAAATATTTCTGTACGTCAGGCTGAGTGTAAAGTACCTCTGTTCCCATTTCTAGCAATTAGGGTAGCCTAGCTCTTAGCAATTTCACATTCTCCTTGAATTTTTTTAAATGTTTTTATTATTATGGCTACATCACTTGTTCTGAGAGAGGCCCATCTGTCTCTTGTCTCTTCCCCACTCCATCTGCCTTCCCCCTGCCTGCTTTTTCTCCCTCATTCTTTTTGACCTTATGATTTGAATTAGTGCAAAATGTCTTTGGCACTATCCAGAGTGAATTAAAAGCTGAAGACTTTCTGTGTTGCTACAACAAAAAGAAGCCAAGTAAATCAATTAGAGGATTGGGGCGGGGGCAGGAAAGTGTTGGGTGAGAAGTTTGTGTGTGTGTGTGTGTGTGTGTGTGTGTGTGTTTAAATTTCACTTCATCTAAAATAAAGGACTTATGCTGAGCCAAGGATAGATTTTTTTCTTTTTAGATTAAGAAAGGTTCTTTCTCATTCTAACATTTAAAAAAAATATCCAATTGGTGATAGGTGCTCTGCCTATACAGTTTAAAAATAAACATCTTTTGGATCTAGAATGCAAGTTAAAAACCGCATTTTTAATTTAAAACTTTTTACAGTACTAGAGGAATAACAATGATCAAGAACTGTTGTGTCCATGTCTCCTTTGCTGAATGACAACTCCTTTGTACAACTAAAGAAAAAATAACATAACCAAAAAAGGAGAGAAAGATCTTAAATACACAAAAAGCAGACAATAAAATTAGCACCTATACTCAGCGTATTTTAACAGTTGGCTAGATTTTTGTTTTGATTTTTTTATCTACTTTATCTAATGCTTGTTTGACCTAGAAATTCCTTTTTTTTCGGAACTTCTCAAAGGCAGAGGCTAAACCTGACCATTTCCCAAATGTTTAAGATAGTTTCCCTAAATATCAATAATAACTACAACACCTGAAAAAAATCGCTAGTAGTGGATCCACATTTAAATTTTCATAATAGTACTTAACTATTTCTAATCAAAATATTAAAAACTATGTGTCTTAACTCAGATAGCATAGTATGATTCTTTTCAATTTTTCTTTTTTTTCTTATGAAATTAACAGTGAAGAATTTAGGTCAGCTGTATGGTAAAACGGTTCCCAGGTAATGCTGTTACACATTATTCCAGAAGTTTCTGTCATCTGTAAACTGGAAGTTGGATCTATGGGACTTGATTAGAGATCATTTGGAACATTATAACAAGATTTCTGAAGATTTACTTCAAGAATTACCCCCATTGGGTAATACATCATTAGTAGGCCATTTTAGTGACATTTTGGAGCCATAGATTAAGGTAGCAGCAATCCAGTCTTTCCACTGTACACATGGAGGGCTCTCCCTTTGCCTTCATCAAAACAAACATCTCACTTTCCTTTCAACCTCTGATCTAATTGTTGAAAAAAATCATGGGTAACCGGTAAAAATTGTTTGTTAAATCACATAAAAATTAAGACATATTTTATTTAAAAAAGAAGTAATGATCATCAGAGAGGATAGGATACATAGTTATTTTTTTCTCTCTTTGTAACTAATAAAGTGAAAAGTTGTATAACATTACTCTCAAGATGTCAGATGGTGTTTGCCCAGGCTAGCCTGAGATCATAACTCTTCTAACTTATACCCCTTCCAGGTAGCTGCAATTACCTATGTGAGCCACCACACAGGTTGAGATGGGCTCTCACAACTTTTTGTCAAAGCTGGCTTTGAACCATAATCTTTCTGGTCTCTAACCTCCTGAGTTCCAGGTATTATAGGTGTGAACCAACAAATCTGGTCCCAGAAATCATAAGCTTCTTAAAGGAGCTCAGATTCCTTTCAGTGGAAAGCAGTGTTTCAAACCCCAAAGCTGAGAGCTGGAGAGTCTTATCACACACTGTAATGTCCTATAGCGATCACACCTAAGAAATGTAGTTTTACATAACAGGAAGGAATAACAATATTTTCAATGTTTATTTGACAGTTTGGATTTATCTCAACTTAATTGACTTCTGCTTTCTCTTCTGGAGAACATTTTAATTCTTATTAACCTAATTGTTTTATGCTATAATCCTCATAACAATGTTTCCAAAATACCAATTCCAGTTTTCTTATGCACAACGTACTTATTGTAAAGGTTTAGGACGTTCTAGTACTTTTTTGTCCATAGGTACTTTTTTGTCTACAGATATGTTTGTTTTTATTACACTGGAAAGCTAAACAGGCTGCTTGGATATTTACTCGTAAATAGAAGAGTTGAGAATCTATGTAGATGTTGACAACTCTTCTATGTCCATTTCTTTTAAATCAAAGTGTAGGGAAATCAATGGACAACGAAGAACAAAAACTACCAATAAGAATTACCAAGAAAATCTAGAAAGGAAATGGAAATCTAAATCTGGGAGCTTCCCTGAGCTGTCCTCTATTCTTCTACTTAGGGCTTCCAAGGTGGAGTGCTAGACTGGCAACATGCGCATTGCCTGAGGATTTATGAGAAATGCACATTCTCAGTCCCATTCCAGACTTACTAACCCAGAACCCCACATGGGCCCAAGATCCACATGCTTTTATCTCCCTAAGGACTGCAGATTCATGCTTCAGTCCAGCAACTGGTGATCTATGTCTTATGTTTCCTGTTTTAAAATTTTGCAGGAGCCTCTTAGGAGACAGAAAAGGGATCATTATGTTTTTATTCTTTCACTTTATACACATTTAAATGTGTCCAGCAATAATGCATAGTCAATTTTCTTTTCTCTTTCTTTTTTTTTGTCAGTTGTGGGGTTGTGGGCACTGTCCTTGAGCTGTTCTTGCACGAGGTTAGTATTCTATTACTTTGAACCACAGTACAACTTCCTGGTCTTGAGTGGTTAATTGGAGATGAGTCCCAAGGGGATTTTTCTGCCACAGCTGGCTTTGAACAATGATCCTTCAGACCTCAGCCCCCTGAAGCAAGGATTTATAGGCATGAGCCACCAGCACCCAGCTTTGCATAGCCATGTTCTATAAACATAGAAAAAATGAATACATGCAACATGATTCTGCGTGTCTCATTGCTTCTTCTTTTCTTCCTCAACATTATGTCTCTGTTTTTGTAGAATAAAAGAGGCTGCAGAAGGAGCATGAGAGAGGAAGGACAGATAACTGGAAGAGAAATTTTCATGGATCAAAAACTATGTAGCGCAAGTAAAGGAATATAGTTATTCTGAAGCACTTCATCAGATTTCAGGTTTGTAAAATCCAGCTGCATACAGGTTTCCTCTCAATGTCATGACTAGACCATAATAGGCCTCAAAGTTCACTTTTGGATCTATAAAATGGGAATAGTGATAGCCTACCTTATGAAGTTGCTAAGAGAGTTTTATGAGCATTTTATGAGCTTCAAAGAGCAACCTCATTGTAAAGTATCATGAAATATTATCAATTTGAAAAACAACAGTGATGTTAAAGGTAGGTGGCTCTCTCTTGCAATCCTAGCTAATCAAGAGTCTGACATCTTGAAGACTAAGGGTGGTAGTCAATCCAGGCAGAAAAGTTCTTAAAATTCCATCTTCAAAATAACCAGCAAGGGCCACAAGTCTGGCGTAGTGATAAATTGCTTGCTTAGCATGCTCAAAGTTCTGGGTTCAATTCTTTGGTACTACATACACTAGAAAAGCTGGAAGTGGTGCTATGGTTCAAGTGGTAGAGTGCTAGCTTTAAGAAAGCTCAAGGACAATGCCCAGGCCCTGTATTGAAGCCCTAGGACTGACCAAAAAAAAAACAAAAACAAAAAAAGCAAAAACAAAAATGAATCAGCAAAAAAAGACAGAATGGAGGAGTAGCTCAAGTGGTAGAGAGCTGTCAAACAAACAAGCAAAGCTGAGCAAGTGTGAGGATATGAGTTCAAACCTAGTCCTGTCCACCTCCCCCCCCAACAAAAAAAAGATAATAGTAAAGTGAATACTATCAGGACACAGTTTAAAGGCAAGTTTCCATGTAATACAAAAAATCAAGAGATAACTAAGAGAAGTAAAGCTTACTTCTGTTGAAGAAACACTTCCCTAAAGTACAGTAATATTCAAGTTATTTAAACTTTAGGTATAACTTAATGTTTTCTCTTGATTTTGATCTCTTCCTACCATATTTCTTTTCCCAGAAAGTATCTAATTATAACAGCAAATAATCATTGAGTACTTGCTATGTGCCAGCCTTCATTGTCTTGCTCCTGTACGATCTCATTTTATCCTCACAAAGCACATATATTAATAGATATTTCACACCTTGTTTCATAACTTTCAACACCTCCTCATTGTTTCCCCCATGAAATCTAAGGCTTAGTGTTCTCAAGTTAGGTCTTTAACAGCAATCTACTATGTCTTCTTGCCAGGCCCAACCAAATTTTATTATTATTATTTCTCCAATGCATCATGTTTTTGTCACTCTACTTTTACCAACACCTTTCCAAGCATTTCCAACAGACTTTCCAAGCATTACTGCTCTCATTTTTTTTTTTTTGCCAGTCCTGGGCTTGAGTTCAGGGCTTGAGCACTGTCCTTGGACTTTCTCAAGGCTAGAGCTCTACCACTTGAGCCTCAGCACCATTTCTGGCTTTTTCTGTGTATGTGGTACCGACGAATTGAACCCAGGTCTTCGTGCATGCTAGCAAGCACTCTACCACTAGGCCAAACTCTGGGCCCACTGCTCTCATTTTTAAAACCCCAACTTAAATTCTGTCTTTCCCATCCAACTCTTACTGTTGAATGAAGAACAAATTAATGCTTACTGAACAATTGTCACTTCTAGGCTTATATGTTCCATAACTTTTGTTAGTATCCCCAGTACAATGTATAGACATCTGTCTTTGAATAAAGGTAAAGTGAACCTGGTTGCTGTTTGGGACTACAGTATCCTACAGGATAAAGACCATGGCTGCCTTTTGCAGATCAATCTACTGTCCCCTTATCATAGTACATAGAATCTACTCATGTATGCATGCATTCATTTATTCCAGAGTTGGTTAGCAACCTATCACAGTCTAGAATGGCATTTCTGGCCTAGTTGGCTTATTAAAAGCTTCCACAAACATTAGAAAGTATTGATGAATCATGCCTACTGAGGGTAGAGGGAAGTGGCAAGGGAGATATAAGCCAGGTCCTTGGGAGAGAGACCATTCGGATGCAGAAACAACAAACCAAGAATTACAGACATGATATATGCAAGGAAAGGGAAAGAATTTTGAATAACTGCAACTTAAGAGGCCAGTGGAAGAAGGAGAAGCAAACAGGCTGATGTCAGCCAGATTTCTGACACCTTGGATGCTGGCCATAGAGAAATTTAAGGTACCATTGAATATATGTTTGCTGGACTGGAGAACAATTTTCTAGATGATCTGAAGAATGTATTTTCTGCTTTTTTATGTGGTTCTAGAATTTCATGCTACATTATGAATTTGTTCCTTTTATCTAATTACATTTGAGGTTAAACAAAAAAAAATTTGGGCAATCTCTTCTTTTGGCTCTGAAATACTGTCATGCACAACTTACATCCATTAGCAGAAGCTGACATGAAAATAAGCAGTCCTTCTCTAAGATTGGAAGGGACATGTGAGATGCATGAAATTGGAAGGCCCTCTTCCAACCCCAGAGATCCTGATGCAATTCTCTAAGGAAGATTGTATTATTGAGAATGATGTAAGTCACATCCACTTTTTAAGTTTGAGTTTCTCTCTCTCTCTTTCTCTCTCTCTCCCCCTCAGTTCCTGAGGAAAGAGCTTGTTCTTCTAAATAAAACGGTGGTTCTTTTAAAGAACACCCTTTTGAATTATTAGTAAAATTATCCATTTTTCTGAGCAGCACAATATAGAAGCTATCTAAAATTTAAGCTAAACAGATCATAGGAGTTGTTTTCTTTTTTTAAACAAATCAGTTCGTTGGGCATGAACCCATCCTTTCTTGAAGAAAATCTAGAACTAGCCATTTAACATACAGCTATTTCCCTCCCACTGCCACTCACTAATCATAAAAGGTCCAAGTGCTTCGAAGACCTATTTAGAAAAAACAGAGCTTCAAGGGTCCTTCAGTCTGGAATTTTCAGGCTTCATCTGGTGCTACTGTACATGGCTGCTGAGTCTGTCCAGTTCATGGATGCAGAGCTATCACTGTGGAGAAGCCCTTACAACTTTATAATGAGCTCTATAAATAGGCCTATCTCACAATCTTAAATTGAGGCTTTCCAAATCACCACAGCCAGAGGAACTTAAAGTTCCTCTGTGGCACACTATGGCATCATCAACTTTCCTTAGTCGCCCTACAGAGCCTTCTGTTTCACCAGTAAAGATTAATTTGCCCGAGTCCATATGTTGATGGAACATATTTCCAAAGTTTGTTGTTGTTGTCAAATGTACTATTTCAAAAGAAAGAAAGAAAGAAATTTGTTCGGGATGGGTATCAGTGTTCTGGCCTGTAATTCTACCTACTTGGGAGGCAGAGATGAAAGAACTGAAGCTGAGAACAGCCTGGGTGTAAAAGTTCATGTGACACCATCTCAACCCATGGTAGACATGATTGTATACGCTTCTCATTTCTAACTATGACAGAAGCACAATGGCTGAGTGCAGTTGCTCAGTCCTCCCATCCCAGTGACAAAGGGAATCAGCAATAGGATGATCACAGTACAGGCCTGGGTGGCCAGGACTCTGTTTTGAAAATCACAGAAGGGGCTGAATGAGAGCCTGAATTCACACCCCCATACCATCAAAAGCGGGGGGGGGGAGGGAGAAATATGTTTTGGATCTAGAAATTGAAACTCAGTGGTACATCTTGAGATGATTTCCAAGGACTGTCATCATGCCCACCTGACCTGACCTTCTTCAGAAAGGAAGATTCCTTGAGTTCAGGGTAGAATATCTCAGGATGTTAGAACACATAGCCTTCAGTTTGAAGGCATTTTGGAAATACCTTCTAACACATTGTACAAAACTAATTTTCCACTTCAGTGACCTATTGGTTTTGTAGCATGTAGAAAGACTTTTTGTGTGTGGCTGACCTTGGGGCTTGAACTCAGGGCCTGGACACTGTCCCTGATCCTCTTTGAGCTTAAGGCTAGCACTTTACCAATTGAGTCACAACACCACTTCTTGGAAAGACATTTTTCTCAGTCAAGATGGTCATTTCATATCCTGGTGGGATTGACTAGTTAAGTATGAAGTAAAGCTTTCAGACTCAGTTGGGTATGATGGTCTGTGCCTGATATACCAGCTATGGTGAGGATCATTATTAGAATAGCCTAGAGCAAAAAGAAGACCCTACCTCAAAAATTATCAGAACAAAGAGGGCTTGGAGTGTTTCAAGTGTTAGTGCACCTGTCTAAGAAGCATCGTGAGCTAAATTCAAAACCCAGTACTGCTAACATTTTTTAAAGTTTTCATGGAAAACTTTTTATATTTCATTGAAAATTCTCAGCTAACACTTGCATGGACTGGTATATACAGTACATACATCCTTAATAATCTGACCTTCAGTCGCACAGTAGATTATGTATTCAACCAACAATATTATGACAACGTTTTAAAATTATAATGTTCTATATATAACTATCCATTAAAACATATAATGAGGTAGGAAACAGATGGGTTTTGATCAAAACCAAAGCTATGTTAGTTAATTCAAAAAAGAAACCTCAACAATTATACATAATGCCTCCAAAACAAGTTGTTTTTCAAATTTTTAGTAATGTTTCATCATATTCCCTCCCATCTCACTTCATACTCAACGGAGGTCTCCTGGGTTTCTCTGGCTCCCTCGACAAAGACCCACACATGGAGCAGGTTCCTGGAAGGTAGAGTTTCAGAAAGGATGAATAGCTGGACTGGAAAGTTCATGTTAAGTGTGCTGTATTGGAACTATCCCCCCATTCTAGGTTTCAGGGATTTTTTTTTTGTTTTAATTTGCAAAATGGAGTAGGCAGTGGAGGAACTGAATTAGACAATTGATAAGATTCTCTTCACTTTGAATTGGTTGGCCTCTGGTAGGTTGATTGAATTCTCTGAATCACAGCCTCCTCAGCAGAGGGGATGATGCCCTCCCTGGGCGGGCTGACGATCACACAAGAAAATCAGTGTTTCTGACTCCAGAAGCTCCTTATGTCTCTGCAGAAGACCAAAGTGGCTGGCTGCACAGGAAGCCAGAGCACACACCTGGGATTTTTGGATGTCTTCTCATTAAAGGAATAAGAAAAATCAGTTTTTTTTTTTTTTTTTTTTTTTTTTGCCAGTCCTGGGCTTGAGCTCAGGGCCTGAGCATTGTCTTTGGACTTTCTCGAGGTTAGAGCTCTACCACTTGAGCCTCAGCACCACTTCCAGCTTTTTTCTCTGTATGTGGTACCAAGGAATCAAACCTGGGTCTTTGTGCATGCTAGGCAAGCACTTTACCACTAGGCCAAACTCACAGCCCAAAAGATCAGTCCTTTTTAAGAGATGAAAGCGCTCCTTGGTTTAAAAAGAAAGAGAGGAGAGAATACACTCAACAAGCCCCAACACGAGGACAATCTGAGAGATGGGGTTGGGGGTTGTGGAATTCCCATGCAGATCCTGAGTTGAAACCCAAAGTACCATGGAAAGAAACACAACACACACACACACACACACACACACACACACACACACACACCCATACCACCTCCCCCCAAATACACACGCATTCTAACTTTAATAAATATTCCAGTGCTAACTGGCATGTTGTGAAAAAGTCATGTTTTGGCCTGGTTCAGGGATCTATTCATATAACCCCCAAACCCAGAAATTCAGCATCTTAGGAATATCATAGATTGACCCAACCCAGGCACAAGTTCAAGCATAATATCTTGAGTTTTGAACCCAGAATTGCCAAAAATTACCAACAGAAACTACAACACAAACAAACCACTCAAACACCTGGTGAGGTAAACTGAAATAAGAGAATAGATGAGTGATATTCTGCTATATGAACACTCCATCAGATAAGTGCCAACCTGGGTGATTACAAGTGAGTACTGGATGTCATCACTTTTATAATTTGTATGCCTGCAAATCTTTACAGTGATAACATTTCCTTATTTCCTTCTTCTTTCTCCTGCAAGCTGACAAAATGCAGCCTGTTCTTGGCTCACAAATACCACATGCTGGTCTCACACAGCTGTTTACAGAAATGCAGCTGGGTTTTGCTGCATGGAAGAATATGCCAACAGTACGCAGCCATCACAGACAACTCATTCCCTCTAAACTCTGATTTTAGATTTGGGTTCTGGGAGATGGATGCTGTACTTCTTTGTAACTTTTCCATAAAACAATATTAACACACACCCCATCTGAAAAACAGTGGCAGATCTCACTTTACCGAGGCCACTTAATTCTTTTACATTCCAGAAATAACACTGCTGGTTGTTTTAGGAAGTCACTGAGCAGATATAGCATAGTTTATGCACACACATCTCTTAATCTCCGTTGACAGAGATCACCGAAGTGAGATTTGTTCAGGGGGATAAAGATGTCTCAAGTCTGTAAGCTCTGTCTGCAACGCAAATGAGACAGACACTCAGGGAAAGCACCCCATTTGCCTTCCTGGAGAGAAAGGAGGGAGCCAGGGGGCTTGCCTGCACCAAGCCGGTGGCTCTAGCTACATTTCAATGCAGTGCTTAGTTTCTTCACCAGGGGTCATCAAAGGTCTGGATTTTCTTTGTCTACTTGTTGACTCATATGCCCTGTACACACTAGAACCACAGAAATCTTGCGAATTGTGCACCCAGACACTGTTTTGCTATGACTTTTCCCCACTACTCCAGCTGATCCCACCTTCTTGTTACTTCACATCAAATGATAACTCTTTCCAGATTTTTTTTTTACTAATAGGTTATAGCAGTCTGTGGTAAACCCATTTCATGCATTATAGAAATGCCTTTTCTAATGAAGCCAAACAGGAGAATGGGGAAAACATAGAATCTAGATTTATTTTTTAAAGTAATTACTTCTCCAAACTTAGAAAATGAAAGGTATATCTATCTTATTTTAGATTCTGGAGCCTAATTTCATGCTTGAAGAACAAGTAAGTCATGATAGGATCTTGTCAGATTTCATTCGGAAACTGGGATCCTGGGCCATCAAAAGTAAGTAAATGAAGGATTGGAACTTTTTTTAGACCTATTTTTTAGACCTTTCAATGAAGATTTTTGTTATGAAACACCAGATTTCCTTTGTCTCGGTGATCCTGGTCATGTTTTGATTGAAAACTACCCTTTAAGCAGCAGCAATACTTAATCTCCATGCTTTTCTTTTTTAATGTATTTTTAATGTAATTAATAGAAGGGTTACATTATATTCACCAGATAGAAGGTGCATTACTTCACAAACGTTGATACCCTTTCTCATGTCTTGGTCCCCATTTCCCTTCCCCCACTCCCACCCCTCATCTTGTTTTCCCCCTTCCCTATTCTATTTCATATAAGCAAATACACATATATACAATATATCAGATAACAAGGTAAAATACTGTAACAATATGATAACAAAGGGACAGCAAAAGAGATGAGAGATAACATAGTACATTAAGGACAACCATCATTCATTATATAGCTTTTGTTTCTATATAATGGAGGTCCTTTCAAATATAATTAGAATGAAGCTGGTACTGGCAGCATGATTATTTTTTTCTTATGTACCCACTGTATCAATCAAAGTACATCCTTTTAAAGTTCTAAGGTGAGAGCTGCTTCAGTACCAATGAGAAAAGCAGCAAGTTTATGGACTCTACAGGGCTGCACAGCTCCTGTTTAAGAATCAACATTCGTTCCACTGCCCCTCTCCTTTTCCTTAAAAGACAGATATAGAGCCTTGTTACTCAATTAAAAACTTTTAAGTTGTATTTCTCTTCATCTGCTTTGAAATGCAACATTAGAGCCCCAATTCACTTGGTTGTACAATGTAAGGGTTCGAAGAGACTTTGAAATCTAACCCAATTCTGTTTATGCTGGGAAAACTGAGCCCAGAAAAAATGTATTTCAAGGAAGTTGCTGAAAAAAAAATGACAGCCTGTTCCCTTTATTCTTGTGTGTGTGTGTGTGTGTGTGTGTGTGTGTGTGTGTGTGTGTGTGTGTCCTGCAGCATGAACTCAGGGCATAGGAGCTGTTCTTTTTGCTGAAGGCTAGAACTCTACCATTTGAGCCACCGGTCCACTTCTGGCTTTTTGGTGGTTTAGTGGAGATAAGAAACTCATAGACAATTCAAGATCAAGGCATCAAAAGGCGCATGGTATCCTTAATATGTGGCTATTATATCCAAACAGTACAAGAGCAAGGACTCAATATTTGCATACCCAATGCTATGGACATGGCATTGGAAATATAAACACAACTACATACACATAAAAACCTATGACTCTATAGACATGTTTTATTACATAGATTAATATGTATCTATGACATACAAATCCTCAGCCTAATTTTAATTATGTTCTAAAATCTAAGTGCCAGTGATTGTATAGAGATTCCCTTCTTGAATACTTGTTTGTTAAATACTTTATTTGAAATGTGATGCAAAAATCAATGTTAATAAATTCTTTAATTAAAAAAAAGAAACTCACAGACTTTCCTGCCCTGGCTGGCTTTGAATTGCAATTTTCAGATCTCAGTCTCCAAAGTAGCCAGGAGTACAGGCATGGTCCATGAGCCCCAGAACTCTTCCCAAATAAAATATAGATAAACATTATAATGCAAAATGCAAGGCAGTTCATGCCTGTGATCTGAGTTCTTCAGAAGTCTGAGATTTGAGAATCATAGTTCAAATATAGCCTGGGCAGGAGAGTCCATATATCTCTACAAATAACCATCAAAAAGCCCAAAGTGGAGCTGTGCCTGAAGATACAATGTGCAAGCCTTGAGTAAAAATGCTAAGGGTTGAGTGTGAGGCCCTGAGTTCAAGTCCCAGTATGGATGGGTAAAACCAACAACACCATAAAATACTGCTGTAGGACAATCCATGGAAGTACACAGTTACTACACTTAGCTCAAGTAGTTTGTGAGGACAAGGACACATGAAGGCACTGAGAGGTGCTGACAAAGACTGCTGCTCATTTTCTTAAGGGTCTGTCAGTGATGTTACACAACACTGTGGGCCCTGATGGAAGACTGCTTACATCACCAGAAGAGGAGAGTTTATTAATGCTTATTGTTAAAAGAAGGGTTGTGAAAGGCACACAAGATGGGGGAAGGCCCTCTGAGCATCCAGAAAGAAGCCTTTGGAAATCTCCACTCCACACCAAATGAGAAAAGCATCTCAACAAAACATAAAACTCAGGGCCCAATTTTTAAGTTGGAAGACTCTTAAACCTTTGATTCATTAACCTCATGGCATAAGCAAGTTTCACAATCCTGGAAAGGGGAAGGCAAGAAAAGGTCATTCCGTGCTTTTTTGTTTTGTTTTGTTTTCTCTTGGCATAAAATAGTTCTGAATAAATGGAACTAGAAAATCCTTAAAAAGCAGCAGTCATCCACTGACCTTACACTGTTTAATGTGAAATCATAGAACTCAATATCAACTCCTGCAAATTCACTACTTTTTAAAGCACCTTCCAACAACATAGCAGGGCCAGTTATTTGAAAGTGACATTTACACTGTCCACAGGGAACTGAGTGGCAGAAGGGTGAGATACTGATCAAGAGGAGAGTTAATCCCAGTATCAAAAAGGGGCAGATATCTGTGAGAGAGACGAGAGCCTGAAGCAGCCCATATCTTCTATCTAGACAGCTGGAAACACTGCAAGCTGTGAGTTGCTTGACTAGCTAGTGTGTGTGTGTGTGTGTGTGTGTGTGTGTGTGTGTGTATGTGTGTGTATGTGTGTGTATGCATATACATATACTTGTGCACACAAGAGGAATAAGTAACTATTGGCTTAGTCCAATTTATTTCTCCATTTCTTTCTTTTAATATGGTGGCCAGCTTTCTCATCCTCTGAGGGTATCCATTTTGGCTCTACTCTTCCCTGACTAGAAAACTATCAATAACTACTATATGACATCCCACATGTGACAGACACTGTGAGATGTGGGGTCTATTCTTGTCAAATCCACATTTGTCATCTTACTTAATTTCAGAGGTTTTAAACACATTCTCAATTTTTTTTTTTAATGGACCATGAGGCTTGAACTCAGCCTGGGTGCTATTCCTGAGTTCTTCAGCTCAAGGCTACTGTCTTATCCTTGAGCCAAACCCCACTTCCTATTTTCTAGAGGTTAATTGAAGATAAGAGTCTCAGGTCATTTTGTGCTCAGGCTGGCTTTGAACCTTGATCCTCAGATCTCAGCCTCCTGAGTAGCTAGGATTACAGGCGTGAACCACTGTGCCCGGCTTCAATCTATTTTCTGTGCCCGGCTTCAATGTATTTTTTTTTTAAACTTTCTGAGTCTTAAGAGTTGTTGTCTATCAAATTATACTGGGGAGATGCACCATTTCCAGGTACTTAGTTGATAGAGAATGGTGATTTTAAGGGATTTTAAGACAAAAAATGTATTAACTGAAATATAATAGATTCAAGGGAGAATTCCAATAGTATAATTCCTTAGAAAGACAGTCACAGTTCAACAGGATAAGCACTAGGAAGCACACATTTGAACATGGTGGGGTAAGTTTAAGGGGAAATAGGGTAGATGAATGATGAAAAGGGGTAGAGAAATACAGTCAAGGGCTCAAAGTATATCTTAAAAGATTAAGAAAAGTAAAGAAAATGGTGGGGAGGAGGGATAGGTGAGAATTTTGAAAGGTGACATTGACAAAGATACATTATACTGATAAATTGCTTTGTTAAATGGCAGCTCCATTGTGCAACTATTGATAGCTAATTAAATAAAAGAAAGAAACAAAAAGAACACTGGACTCTATATCGTGAAAGAAGAAAGGTCTGCAATGGCACAGTCTGTAGATCTCAACTATTAAATGTGTTCTTATGGCAGATAATGTCCTGTTTCCTGTAAGACATAGCTCAAAAAATTGAGCTTTTCAAAGAAGACTGTGGTCCATCCACCTAGAATCTATCAAGGAGCTGGGGATATAGCTCAGTGGTAGAACACTTGTTTAGGGTGTGCAAGACCAAGCATTCATTTCATCATCACAACTATCAAAGGGTCATAGAATATGTGAAGGAGCCACCATCAGGTCTAGCAACTACATAGAAAGATAGAGACTGAAAATCGCTAATGGTGTTGAGCATAAAACGGAGAAAATATTAAGGTTAGGTGTTAAGTTTAACCACAAAGGCCATAACAGGAAATTCAACCCGAAGAATTATAAGTTATTGGAGAAAGTTGTCAATAGGGTGTTTCAAAATCAACCTAGTAGTGTAGCCTTTTGGGCTGCTGTATAAATTTATTTATTTATTATTTATTTATTTATTTATTTATTTATTTATTTATTTGTTCATTGTTGGTAATGAAGCTTGAAATCTGGGCCTGAACTATGCCCTGAGTTCTTTTGATCAAGTCTAGCACTCTACCACTTGGATTTTCTGGTAGTTAATTGATAAGGGTCCCACAGATAAGGAATTGGTAGTTAATAAGATAAGGTTCTCACAGACTTTCTTCTCCTGGCTAGATTCAAACTATGATCCTCAGAACTTTGTCTCTTGAGTAGCTAGGATTACAAGCGTGAGCCACTGGTATACAGCTTGATGTGTAACTCTAATACTGTCTCACCAAAACATTTTATCACAGACTGAATGATCATCTCTATATTTCAGAGAGGATTCCTAAAATAATCAGATAGTGCATTAAATAATCTCCCAAAGCCCTTCTTACCCAAACATTGTGGACTCAATCTAACAAAATTAAAGGTGAATAATCCACAAAAGCATCTGCCAAGTATATATATATATATTTTTTGCCAGTCCTGGGCTTGAGCTCAGGGCCTGAGCTCTGTCCTTGGACTCTCTCAAGGCTAGAGCTCTACCACTTGAGCCTCAGCACCACTTCCGGCTTTTTTCTATATATGTGGTACCGTGGAATCGAACCCGGGTATTTGTGCATGCTAGGCAAGCACTTTAACCACTAAGCCAAACTCCAGGCCTGCCAAGTATATTTAAACTCAGAGCTGAATTATAAAGGAAAAGACTAACTATGACTGCTTTGTCTTTTGTAACTCTACTTAATTTCAAGTATGAGACACTTTTAACACTATCCAAATACATTGCTAACCAAGTCCCTCTAAAACTCACTGTTCAAAGCAGTGAGTAAAACAATGCACTTCAAAAGTTGGCCATTAGATATTTGGCAAATTTTAAGGGGATAGATTAAATAGAATTAAGAATGCGTATATATATATTTAAAACCTAAATAACCAAATAGGATAGAATAGTTATTTTTCTGTCATATAACAATTCTGAAAGTAGGCATTTAAAGCTTAGGATGGAAGCTCATGGTAATGTAGGTGAATATATGAGATGTTGTTTGCTTTTACCTCCTGGTCCACTATTACTGTTAGCGAACCTGCCAGCATCCCAAACAGTGGGAAGAAAGAAGGAGAGAAAAAACTACACCTTTCTTTTTACTGTGATCCTTATAGAGCATTTTTTATCATATTAGGCAAATATAGATTCAAGGAACGCTTTTTGAAAGAGGCATCTATTTGTGTTGCCAACACAGGCCCAGCTAAAACTAAGATGTCTGTGATTCCAGGACGAAAGATATTGGACACTAGTGTTATATGGGAATTCAATTGTGAGATACAGAGGAAACCACATTTTGAGAGGTCTTTATTACAAAGCCAGCGACTGTGAGGAGACACATGTCCCCTAAAAGCTTGCAGCCTCCTATACACTTAATGCTGTTAGGAAACTGAACCATCAGGGAAGCAGAGTAAAGAAAGAACAGAAAAACAATCTCAATAAACCTGATCAACGCTAATAGAGAGCTAAAGAGGCCATGATGACCTGAGGAATCAGTAGACATAAGGCTGAAGTGGGGCCCCCATGGTGTAGAGATAGGAGACAAGAAAGGAACACAGAGATTTGTGGCATGGCATAATGGTGTTTTGTGCTGGTCTGGGCCTAAATAGGAACAATTCAGGGTCAGAATCACAGACAGCTTCAGAGTTCATCACCCCAAACTGGCAGATCCAGAAACTCTTATCCAAGTACCCACCCTTGCCTCCAGGAATTCAGTCAGGCCCACCATGTGGAAGGTGAGACTTCCTTACTTCCACCATGAAGACAAGATGGCTCCAGTTAAACCCAATACTCTATCATCCATTATACCTTCATCTACCATGTTGCCAAGATGGCACCAGTTAGAGTCAGTAACCCTATTTCATTGACAGGTGACTAGTGTTGCCCCTGCAGGGCCTTTCGGTCTTGTAAAAATTATCATATTGATATTGTATTGATTGCTAGTTCCCCTAAAATGTGATCCACTTCAAAGTAGTGAACAAAAAACTTTAGAATAAATGGTGATAGGAGAAGGCTTCAATGGAAATTTGCCTTGAAAAAAAATGACACTAAAGACATAAAACTATATTTACTCATTTTGAACAATATTTAGACTATGATATCCAATAATCTGTCACTTTGTTACAAGGATGAGTAAAATGTCCTGATTATTAATCTAATGTCATTCATGATAAAATAATGTGATGTAATAATTCAGTACTTAATGTTTCCATTTGTCTTCTGCTACGTGATCATGGAGAGTGTCTTCGCTTGAAAATCTGTATAATTTTTCCCAAGAGTCCCTTAGGCTTTTGATAGGCAAATCATTTCACCTAAAGAGATTATCCTAGCACTAAAATTCCAGATGTTTGACTTTGCATTTTGCATGGGTCTGTTTCTGTCAGATCCTCATTTGTCAGAAATTTTGAGGCAAAATGATTTTTTTCCCAACGTCATTTAATTTGTGAAATCTTTTATCATTTGTAAGATTTGCAACTCAACTTGAAATTGAGTTTAACTACCAGATGTTCCCAATTTACTATCTGCTAGAGACTCAGCTACAGATACTATGATGAAAACAGATAAATAGATCCTACTCTTTAGCAGGCAGAAATATTTAAATGGGCACTGACATTGTAAATGGACAATTAATTGCTAGATATTTTAGTGGTATAAGATTTGTTTTCACAGACAATCGTACAAGAATTAGAGATAAAGTTTTGGATAATGAAGACTTCTTTTTGTTTGGTTTTTGCATTGTACTTAGTAAGTAAAGAAAAAAATGTGTGTGAGTGTGTGTGTGTGTGTGTGTACGTGCATGCCCGTGTGTAAATTGAGTACCTACCATGGGTTAAGTACAAATTTCTAGAAGTATTTTGCATCCTACTTCAGATCATCTTGAAAACAAGCCTATAGAAATAAGTTCTTAATTTCCATTTATAAATCAGAAAATGTGGAGACAAAGTAATTTACAAGAACAGACAGTACTGTAGAGCTCTCATGTAAGTCCAAGAGTGTCTGACTCCAAAGCTTATGTTCTTTACCCCCAAAATATGTTATGCTTCAAGATGTGGATCAGTGTGTTTTTATGGATTGTCATCACTAATGGAAAGAAAAGACAGGAAAGAATGCTTCCTTCTTGTTAGCTTAACATGAATCAGGCCTTAAAACTTCCTGGAAGGCAAGAAGCCTTTACATCTTTGTGTTTCTCAGCACCTAGATTTATAAACTTGGATGTTTTCAAGGTGCAAGCCATTGTAGCACTGGAATCATCTGACTTGGACCCAGTGACTTTCTAGGGTAACAGTGGCTCACATCTGTAATCCTAGCTACTCAAGAGACTGATATCTGAGGTTCAAAGACAGCCTGGATAGAAAAGTCCATGAGACCCTTATCCCCAATTAACCATCAGAAAGCCCAGAAGTAGAGCTGTGGTTCAAAGTGGTAGAGTGCTAGCCGTGAGTAAAAGAGCTCAGTGATAGCACCTAGGCCTTGAGTTCAAGTCTCCTGACCCACAAAAAAAGGAAGGAAGGAAAAAAGGAAGGAAAGAAGGAAGGAAGTAGAAGGAGGAAAGGAAGGAAGGAAGAGAGAGAAGAAGAAGGGAAGAGAGAAGAAAGAAAAAGAAAAAGAAGGGAAGGAAAGAAGGGAGGCAGGAAGGAAGGAAGAAAAGAAGGGAAAAGAAACACAATAGAAATAAATTACCTTACAGATACTAAATCAGAGTTTCTGGGAGTAGAGCCAGAGACTACACTTTGACTCCATGATTCAGATGAATATTAAAGTTTAAAAAACATGGTTTAGATACTAAGGAAATAAATTCATTCATTAAACAGAGTCACTCTGTCCTTCCATTCATACTGACTTTTCCCTATGGCCACATATTCAAAGAACAGAGTTACCCCAGAAGTCCTCCTATGGTCTTGACTATATGATTCAAAAGCCAGAATTTCTGTTACTTGAAATTTCCAGCCAGTTTCTGGAGATACAAATGGAACCAATATGATTAGCTGAAACCAAGACCCATCCTCTACCATATGGTTATCCCAAAGCAAAAGGACACCTGAACTAGAAAGAGGTTTCCACTAGAAGGAGAAAAGCAAAGTCAGGAGACCATTCATAGGAACAGACAGTGGGTAGGCCATGAAGTGTATCACCTGCAAATATCAACATGATTGGTTGCATGGCAAAAATTTCTTTTAGGCCATAAGGACTTCAGTGTCAAAATCTACAAACGTGTTCTAATAATCTAATCCTTCTAACTTGTCATTCTGTTTAAACTGTGGGTCAAAGACAGCAGTGTGGAGACCATGACAGTGTTACTCTTGATGATTATGGTCTAACCTTTAAATTCAACTAGAAATAATATTATATTAAAGAATCCTGTACTGACATCTTTTTATAGATCCATTTCATCTGTTTTAGCTAAATGCTCTGTATTTTTATAGCAGAGCTTTGCAATAATTGGAATTAAAGGGATGCAAAACCAAGACTAGAATATATGTATTTTTCTTAGTACAATCTTTGTGCATCTTCAAATGGCAGTGTTTCTCAGGGAAGACAATTCTATTCATTGCTATCTTTCCTCAGCCCAAAAAATATGAATTTTTAAGTAATGATTTTTTTAAAAAAGAAAAATCTGAAATGATGAACAGATCACTTTGATATCTGCTTTGCTGAACAATGCAGACAGTTGTTTGGAGCTAGGTAAGAATACACCAAACATTTAATTTCTTTGCTTGATTCACACATGAAGCTATTAGTTAGAAAGATTAGTAATTACCAAATCCTCTACTCAATCAGACATGAATGCCAGGTTGCTCTGCAATTGTTTAGCTGTAATATGGAACTGATCTCAGCAGATGTAGTCAACTGTACCTCATATCCATAACAGCCTAAATAACATTCACACAGCCTGCATTTCATTGTTGTTCTGTACTCAGGCCCTCCCATTTTCTTGAGTTTTTCAATTAAGTGCTTGCTTCATTTATATTCTACATCTGATCAAAAACCAAAAAATGTGGGTTAGTCACATTCCTACATAAATTTGAACATTATGTAACAAGTTTCCCAGAACAAACCTCAGTGTGATATTTTGGACTGAGCCCTGGGCTGGAATACTGAAGCTTATTCTGACTTTTTATCCCACCTTTTACCACCAACCTGTCTCATAATTCAGGGTGATTTATTCCCTTTACACTTCAGAGCTTTATATTTCAAGTACAAAATTAAAAGACTAACACTCCTGGTTGTACAAATTCCTTCTCAGTTCTACTGTCTTAATCAGGGGGGTAGATCAGGGAAAAGGCAACTTGGGCACTGTGTGAAAAAAAAATAACAAAACCCTTAGGTTCAGTCTCAGCTTAGCTACTTATTAACTGTGTGACCTTGGGCAAATTATTTAAAATTTCTGAGAGTGTTTTCTCATGGGTAGAATACAGATAATATCAACCTAACTTGCAGGTTGTTATGAGGTTGAGGAAAGCATATTGGAAGTAGCTACCACAGATGTTACTGTAATTTAAATGGAAAGGAAGAATAGCATCATATGTTCTCTTCTTATTCTTCACTGAAATTCTTAGGGCAAATAAATAATTGTGCCAATGTATCTTGTCTCCATGTTTTTGTCACCTACTCCTTCATTTACCCTTTATTGAGAATGACTTGACAGCAGACTACATTTTTCTCCTCTTTCCTCCTGTGTCAGTGATGTTCAGGTGCAATACTTCTTCCTTTTTGCCAGTCCTGGGGCTTGAACTCAGGGCCTGAGCACTGTCCTTGAACTTTCTCAAGGCTAGCACTCTACCACTTGAGCCACAGCACCACTTCCAGCTTTTTCTGGCTATGCAGAACTCAGAAATCAAACCCAGGGCTTTGTGCATGCTAGGCAAGCACTCTACCACTAGGCCACACTCCTGGTCCTGTTGTAGTACTTCTGAATGTGCTCACCTTACATGTATTCTTGAATCACCTTCACTGGGGAAAGAACCTTGGGACAACCCCCCATGGAAGATCTCAAGCTTTAGTTCTTCGAAGGCAGTGGATTCAGAGCTTCATTTTTCTATGCACTCAGTTAATGCTTAGTTAATTGCTGTTTTGAGAACAATGTGACCAGCGGAGTTTGAGGCCTTCATGAAAGACTATAAATATGGAAACTTCCCCTCGGAAGTTCTTGACAGTCTGGGTGGGTTTAGACATTTCTTAAGCAGTCAGGTGATTCTCACATTCAGGAAGTCTATGCGTACCCACTCTGCCCTGTTCTAGCTCCAATGATGAACAAGTTCCCAAAGCTATCTGATGAAGCAATTTTGTCCTCAGATCAGTCATTTTCTTTGCTTGGTGGTACTTTGGTTTGAACTCAGGGCCTAGCTCCTATCTCTGGATTCTTAAATCCTTCTGGAGCTCTCCTTTAATTTCGCTGCCAAATGTCATCATTTGAACCCATCTCATCTTTTTCTGATTAATGTGGTTTCTTCTTGGTTTTATCTCTGCTATTATCAGCAGTTGGAATTCCTGACACAATGCAATACTATGTTTCTGTCTTCTAAGACATCTGCCATTTTACAAGTGTGCTATTCATTCTTCTTTATTTGAGCTCTTTTCCCAAACACTGAATAAGACCACTCAGGGAAAAACTATGTTCTATGCAACAAATGCTGTAGTGGAAAGACATTCAAATAATAGGCGCCCAAACAGAGATGGATGTCAATGTGATCACATATAATGCCAGTCACTGCCACTTCCATCACCATTGTCAGAAACCCGGGCTTCTTACCAAATGTTTCAGTGGTAATAAGTAGTACTTATCAAGCTAACTTTCAGACTTTTTGAGCGCAAGCTACTATTCTGAGCACTTAGTCTGTTTGAAATGCCATAATTCATCGCATGAATAGAGGGCATCTTGCAATTACCAAGTCATTTTTTTTTGCTTGAACTACCTATTTAAGTCAGAATAGCCACAATCCACAATCACCTGTACCATGTGACTAAAAATGAAGGAACCTGATGAGAAGCAAATGTGAAAGAGGCAGAGTTCATGTCTAGTTTAAAGGGAAAAAAAGCTATATTCCTGCTGTAACCCTGAAAATCCTAACCTCTAAAGTGCTTAACTCAGCCTCTTAACTCAATCTGAACAGACAACCACATGGATGGAAATAAGCTATCACCTTCTTTTAGTAGATTTTAGTTTGCAGAGCAATGTTATATTTGGAGGAAAATGGATAGAAGGGTAAAGAAATCTCTGCATATACTTTCTGATCCCCCCCAAATCCACCACCTTCCCCATTGCCAACATCCCCTACTAGAGTAGTACATTACTTACAACTGCAGAACCTGCCCTAATGATCAGTATCACTCCAAGCCCATAGTGTACAGAGGGATTATTTCTTGGCATTGTGTATTCTATGGATGTGTCTATACAATGAAATATGCCCATCATTATAGCATCACATGAAGTGTTTCCACTGCCATAAACATTCTCTACATTTTGTCTACTTATGCCATTCTCCTCTAATCTTTATATAAATCCATGTGTAAGGAAAGATGGATAAACATTACTAAGTCAACACATGTGCATCATTTAATCTTTATAAAGGTATTTTCTTGCTGGCAAATAATGAACATAATACCATTCATCATGGTGAAATCCAGTGAGGTAACATCACTTGAAAGATAATCACCTGAAAAACCACACATTTGTGGAAACCAATAACCCTGTGAAAGAAAGTTAGAAAGCTATAGATGTCCTTATTATAGTGATTGTGGATACCTACGATTGGAAGAGAATTCATTGGTAGGGATCAAGTATGCTAAGTATTCTGCATTTTGAAGATGGCCCTGATGATGAAGAAAGATCATAATCCAATGAATTCTCAACTCACAGACTCTGTGTTTAGAGAAGATTGACTCTCAGATAAGTGAAAAATGTTTGTAACAATCCATGTACATATATTTACTTGGTTTACTACACAACTATAGTCATATGTACTCATTTTTCAAGGTGAAAATTGCTATGTGAGGGGCTGGGAGCCTGGCCTAGTGGTAGAGTGCTTGCCTACAGTGAGGGAAGCCCTGGGTTAGATTCCTCATTATCATATACACAGAAAAAAGCCAGAAGTGGTGCTGTGACTCAAGTGGTAGAACTCTAGCCTTGTGAAAAGCCAAGGACAGTGCCTAGGCCCTGAGTTGAAGCCCCAGGACTGATAAAAAATATGCTGTGTGATATTCACTTAATTGTAACTATAATATTCACAATGATTTATATGTTCATACATACAAACATGCATACATTGATAACTACACACATATTATTTTGTATCTATAGATATAAACATATATATACTCATATTTAAACGAAGTAATATGAAACTTTTATGATGTACTTAGCCACTTTTTTTGTAAAATGTGAAAACTTGAAATGGAGTAATTATAGCTATACTTCAATTATATGAATTTTAAGTATGGGTAGGTATTTCGCTGTTTTATTATTCTCTCTAGTTAAGCTACACCTACATATTTACATATTAAAACATATTGCTTGAGTATAAATCAAATAAAATTTGTCACCTTTTATATACTGCAGTTAATACATTTTAGTGCTGTCTTTGGAATTGTCCTTAAAAAATAAGGAATTTTATCTACAAGATTAATTTTATATATGAAGAATAGAGAGGGACCACACACAATATATTTCCTATAAAGGGATTGTTGAGACTGAGAAGACGCAGAATTGTTACACTGAAAATATGTGAATGATCATGATTTGTCCATGGTTTTGCACAGTGAATTGGAATTTTTAGCTGGAGCTAGTTTTCTGCTATTTATGATGTCAAGGACATTATATTAAGCATCACTCCACTTGTTGCTTTTGTCCTTTAGTGTTTGCCTATTAGTTATGATTTGCTTCAGTAATTCAAGGAAGGAGCAGAGACAACATCCAGAAAGATAAATCAGCTAATTCTAAGGAATTTTAAGCAACAATGGCCACTGGCACAAGTGGACCTTTAGTTTGATATTCACAGTGCATTTGTGCTTGGGGGCTTAGTGAGAGTTTCATGATGTCTTTTGTCAGTAAATCTGCTAAATTCCAATTACAGCATTTATTCTGTATGGTTATATCCTGAGCTGTGTAGAAAGCATTATTCTACTTGGAGCCACCCATTGAGACATTGTCTTCCCTCAAATGTGTCAGTAAGTATGTTGAAATGTCTTTGAACACTGGAGAGCAAAGAAGCCCTAAACCAAAGAGAAGAATGAATTGCTTTTCCACTGCCACCTTACCTTTATACCTAGTCACTTCAATAAACCAGATCTTAACTCTTTATACTTTGTGACCCGTCATTCACCACAGGTAATTACATTTGAGAAAACAGAATAAGGGGGCACGTTTAGGACTTTTAGATAAGTACATACTGTGGAACTCAAACTCACATTGCTTGATTTCAAAATCAGGGGTCTCACCAAGATTATTTTCTTATTTTCTGTCTCTAGCCCCAACAAATCTGTTAGTTTACCTACATGGTCTTGAGCCTCTATTGTAGGAAAGACACAGCAATGGATATGATCTTGGCTTTGTCATTTCATAGGTTCTAAGAATTATTTGATAGGCAAACAAATGTTAAGAGAACATCGGGACCCAGGGTTCATAGAACCACAAGAGTTGTAGCTAACTGCCTACAAAGATAGCACCATCCATCCATTCCTTCTTTCCAGTCAAGGAATATCAATTTTTGTACCAAGAGGTGAAGTTCATCTCCCCTCCTCTCCTTATCTACGGGCCAGGTTGTGTTTATGCCTTCTTTTGTTCAGGACTTAAGCTTAAAGAGAATCAAGAACTTCCCATTATGATCTGTTGAAGACGCAACCTACTTTAAAAAGAAGTTTCACTACTCTTCTCAGAAAGGAATCTTAGCCATCCTCTAGCTCTCCCAGCCTAGCTAGCAGAATAACTACTTATTGTTGGAGCCCATTTGGGTTCCCTAACTCCAGTGGTGCTGTTCCAGATCATACCACACAGCAAGGATAAACCGTCTGGTTTGAGCCTCATTTAAATCTCTGATCCTTAGAATCATGAGCACAGAAATGTTGTGTGCTTTTACGACTTAGTTTTAGGTTAACTTCTCATATATGGCACTAAACACACACACACACACACACACACACACACACACACACACACACACACACACACAAAACCCTACAGAAATACTTCAAAGAGAGGAGTTCCTATGGGTAATCTGAGAAGGATTCTCAGAAAAGAGAAGGAATTTAAATTGAACCTTAAGGAGGTGAGTAAACCCAGAAGGCTAATCCTCCCCTGAGTGCCTCCCACCACAAGTTAGGAGACAGGATCCTCTCTGAGAAACACAACAAAACAAGTGACAATTTTTCCAAGACAAAGACTAAACAACCAGAATGAACTGCCTTAGCAGGATAGGGAGACCATGAGCAACACACAGTCTTTTCCCTCCATGTGGTTAAAGCCACCCTCAACTCTCTGCTCCTAGTTCCATTTTTATTCTCAAGCTTTCCTCTACACTGAGGTCTGCCTGTTCCTCTTCAAAGGTGACCCTCAGCTTTACCTAGTTCTTTTATTTGCAGCTATAAAAACATGCTAATATTTTCCCCCCTTGCATGTTAATTTTTATGACTTTCAAAAGAAGCACTTTCCAGTGCCTTTTCCTCATTGGTACTCTTGAAGTAGGTATGGAATTATACAGTACCCAGTGTGCAATTAATTTGTTATAAAGAAAAAATTACTATTTTTTTTGCAAAGGAAGCAATAAAAGTCAATGACTTTTTGCTAACTTTCTTCTCACAATTTCTAATGAGTCAACATGTGTTGAGAAGAAGAAATTAGTCAGAGGAGAATGTATCCTATTATACTGTTCCACTTTTGCAAGGATGAGTCAGAGATTCCTGTGTGGCGGATTCTGGGCACCTGGTTAGGATGAGTATGGTTGGGGGAGGGGGGTGAAAGGAACTTTCTTTAGAACTTAAAAAGAAACTAGCAGAGAATCTTTCAAAAAGAGGCCACATGAGAAAAAGAACAAAGCATGGTCAGACTTGGATTTTATTTCCATAGGAAAATGTCTGATGTTGTTTTCCCTGTTCAATAAATGATCTTCACTACAAGTTGGATATATACAAACTTCACTTTGGCTTGGGTAAAGGGACTGTTCCAATACCCAAGTCAAACAGAAGTGAGATTTTTGTTTGAGCTCTCTTAGTAGACCTAACCAGATCAACACTGGTTTTTACTAACATGTTGTCTGTAACTTTCTTCTGTCCAAAGGATAGGGAAGGAAACTCAAGAAGAACAAGACTCTGAGGGGACTTTGGAAGGGCCTCCAAATAGAGCTGTGAAGGAGAAGACAAATTGGGTGAAGGATGAACTAGGGTGGGCGGGGGGAACAGGGAAAGAATGAATTTGTGGAATGTAAGCACAAAGATGTCATTTCCCAGCATCAAAATACTTCCAAATTGGAATGTTTCTGGTTGGAATTACATTTTAATTCTACTCAAAGGAGTATAAGTTGAGGGCCAGTGGAAAGAATGTAAGCTATCTTCTTATATTTGGACAACCACATATATACACTGAACATATTTCTGGTATTCAAGTGGGAACCCATTATCTAACATATTCTGACAAGAAGACACAAGTAAATATGAAACAAAGGGTTTCTGGACTAGCCATAGAACACTGAAGCCACAAAACAAAATTTACTTCAAAGCTCAATTCAAGGCCATGGTCAATCTGAGTCACTACGCAGAATTGAAAAAGTTCCTAATTCTTCCTTCTCAAGTAATTCGTAAGATTAGGGAAAGGCAACTATGTGTTTGAATTTTAGCTTTCAAGATCTTGATTATTTCTCTTTTAAATTGAATTTAAGAACTAGAAGAAGAAACATATGGGAGGGCACAGAAGGGGTAAGCAATTATTTTTAAGTTGGATCTATTTGAGCCTCACTTCGGCAAGTACCCAACCAGTAAATATCACTGTAGGAACGCTAACATGGAAACTGGTTTCATCTTTGTTTATTTTGTATTTAATAAACATTTATAGGGAAGCTGTGTGCAGGGTATTGTGCCTCCTACAGACCTACTCATCCATCTGCCTGGCCAACTTTTCTGCCTAGAGAGATTGCCAGGCCTGTGTGTTCAGCAGGTCCAAATGAAACTCATCTGGCCCCAAACCTGTTTCTTCTGCTGTGGATCCTTTTTGTTGTTGTTATTGTTTTTGAATTCGTGGTCCATAATATCACTGATATCTCTCAAATGCTCAGCCTTTCCCTTGCAATCACAATTAGTCTTCTCCACCTCCCACGTGATACATCCATGGCCAAATCCTATCACACTGCCTGCCTGTTTCTAGTCCATTTTTTCCCTAGCAACTTCTCACCTTGTAATCATTGGAAAGAGGCAACTCTTGGTTTTTGCATTATCAATATTACTCTCAGATAAACCTGTTCAGCTATGGGGGTGGTGGGGATGAATGATCTGCTGTTACAGATTTGAAGATGAAAACTAGTAAGATGGAGAGCTGTGATAAGTGGGCCAGGTTTAAAATGGAGCCAGTACAATGTGTTGTCACACATAGGAACTATCGTCAGATAACTATTTTTTTTTCTTGGTCCTTTTCAATCTCATTCACACATTGCAGATTATTACTACTTCTTCGCAAAGACTGAGACTACCCTTGCAATTCAAACTCTAGTTTTAGCTAAAGAATACTAGACAAATAATAAATTCTGAACTTTTACACAGTCATAGAATCCCCTTTGTTCTCACGCCTTAATCTAATTTTCTGCCAGTTTCTAAGTTTTCAAAGTATTTTCACTAGTGTAAGTTTTTACATTTTTATTAGCATCAACTGATTGCACAAAGAGGTTTTGTTGCGGTGTTTCTGTACATGTGTATCATGTCTTTTAATCACATTCATTCTCTGTATTACATTTTCTATCCAGGTAAGGCCTTCAAATACAGTCTTTATTTCATGTCTTGTTATTTTTTTTCTGAAGCTTTTAGCTCTGGAATATCTTCTTTCTCTCTGCCAAACTCAATGCTTTTCTGAACTGCTGTTACTAATACAGAACCACATTGGTTCTAATTCCTTGTTACCAAGTTTAGTAGCTTTTCCTTCTGTTTATGAAACCATCACAAAATTGACTCTGTTGAATCTCCTTGGGCAATTAAACAAGGCTCTTCCACTTTTATACCTCATGGTCCTCGTAAGGTTATGGCATTGATTGTGGACTCTATTTTCATTTCCACACATCAATATCCTAATCTTTAACAACATCTAATCCTAGAGATTCTTTTGTCTACATCATAATAATAGCAAAAATCTTATATAACATTCTTGATGTGCCAGGGGCTACATCATTTAATTTAGAAAAATAACTGTGACGTGGGACATTATAATTGTGTAACATTGTGTGTATATGTGTGTGAGTGTATAGTTCAGTAATAAGCTGGAATTTAAACTCAAGCCTACTAAATTCAAAGTTTGCACTCTTATTACTATACTACATTGCTCTACCACTTATGAGATTGAAGGGCAACTATTTAAGCTCACTCTCAGACCAGATGAAACCCTTAGAGCTGTACAAATCACTGGATACTGCTCTGGCAATTCCAAATGTGGTGAGAATGGTAATGATGGAAACACTCCTTCTGTCATTCATCATGTAAATGGAACGATCACTTTAGAAAAGGCTTTGGCATTAATTATTAAGTCTGAGGATACATAAAACTTACAATTCCATTCTTTGCCACAGAAAACGGAGATAAATCTTGGTGCCTGTATGTATCAGGATTCTAGAATGTTCACAAGTGTCATGCCAACCTTGTATTTAATAGCTCAAACATCCCAGACAGCCTTCAACAGAAAAATGGATGACATATTGTTAGATTCATGTGATAGAATGTTACAAAGCAATGAAAATTAATGAATTACAGGCTCACCCAATCACACCGATAAATTCACAGATAAAAGGCTGTTTGAAAGGAGCCAGATGCGAGTGAACACACAACATGATCCCAGCTAAAGGACAAAAGTGGGCAAAACTGTATTGCTTATGGAGTCACAGTTAGATGTTTAAAAATGAGAATTAGCAAGACACTGATCAGTACACACGTCAGGCTAGTGGTGACCCTAGCGAGAGTAACTACAGTCTGTGAGGAATCCAACAGGAATTTCTGCTAGCTAGAAAAGGACTTCAAAAATATGGAGATTATACATGTATTTATCTTCAAACAATTGATTAAACTATGCCAGTCATATTTTACTACTACTACTGTGAAAGAGACAAAGAGACAAGACAGAGAGAGACAGAGACAGAGAGATAGAGAGACAGAACATATTTGTGCTGTTCCTGGGGCTTGAATCTGGGGCCTGGGCACTACTGTCTCTGAGCTTTTGTTCTCAAGGCTAGGACTCTACTATTTGATTCACATCTCTGCTTCCAATTATTTGGTGCTTAATTGGGGTTAAGAGTCTCATGGACTTTCCTGCCTTGACTGGCTTTGAACCATAATCCTCTGATCTCAGCCTCTTGAGTAGCCAGGAAACAAGTACGTGAATCACCAGCAGCAGACCATAATGATTTTTTAAAAAATATAAATGAAAGAGGACCCCAGAGAAAGGGGGAAGAGGGATGGGAAAATGTGAGCAAAATGAGGAGAGGACAAGATAAAGCATTTCTCTGTCGCTGTGTCATTTTCCTTCCTAAGGTTGAGCAGGGTAACGTACATATTGATTGTTTAGTAAGCACTGGGTTTTCTATGGGAATGATGAAAAAGTTTTGAATTTAATAACCATGGTAGTTATACAACACTGATTTTACCAAATGTCACTGACTTGATTATTTCAAGATTTTTTTGAATTTCACTTTTCTCTCTTTTTGAGTGTGTTGGCTCTGGGGCTTTGAACTGAGGGCCTGGAGCTGTTAATAGGCTTTATCTGACAAGGTTGGCATGCAATCACTTGAGCCACAGCTAGACTTTTAGCTTTTTGTTGGTTAATAAAATCTCACAAACTTTCTTGCTGTTGCTAACTTTAAATCCTTCCCAAGATAGAAATTTCCAGAAGATAAAAGATTGCTCATACTCTTTAAGTCCGGAGCAGAAAAAGAGCACCTGGCCTCTGTATGGGGCCCCCTGGAGGTACACCAAGGTAATGAAAGGAAGAAGGACTCAAATGCCAGACATTGGCAAACTGTGACAATATCCCGCACAAGTTCTGGAACCTTCTGACTTTAAGCTTACTAATTGAGCAGTAATCTTTGTATTGTCAAAGCACTGAGACTTCTCTGAAAACCTGAAATCTTTGCATCAAACAAGGGAAGACTGTATTTGTAATAGCAGGCCAGAAAGGATAAAGATGTGCTATGCAATATTTTCTGGTAAACTCTTGAGATGGTAACCTAATTTCTAGAAACAAGGGTAGTTGTGGTCAGGCTCGAAGAACACACTGACTGGAAAACAACTGGGAAAACCAGCCAGATAATTAAATTTAAATAAACCATTTCATTCTTTCTGCAGCTTCTGAGTACAACACAATGAAGCCACTGATTGGTAAGTTTTGGCAAGTTTGTCACAGACCAAAACCACACAGCCACATTGTCTTAAAACACACAATTATGGTGGTGGTGGTTTTGAGAGTTGGAACCTGATGGAAAATTCATTTACAACAACTTTTGGGGAACTTGCTTACTTGGTCCTCCCTTCAACAAAAAAGTGAAGGAGCAACAACATTCTACACATTTATTTATTTATTGACCAGCTTTTTAGGGTCATTTTGGTTATGCCCTGTCAGATGGTATAAATGCATTTCCTGGAAAAAAAGAGAATGAAATGCAATTCCCATACAACCATGTTTTTTTTTAATTTTAAATCTATATTTTTAATTTTTTTCTTTTTTTTTTTGCCAATCCCTGGCTTGAACTCAGGGCCTGATCACTGTCTTGGGATTTCTCAAGGCTAGAGCTCTACCAATTGAGCCACAGCACTTCTTCTGGCTTTTTCTGTGTATGTGGTACCAAGGAATCGAACACCGGTCTTTGTGCATGCTAGGTAAGCACTCTTACCACGAGTGCCTACAATCAAGTTTTGGCTGAGCTTCGAGCAAAAGGGAAATGAGGAAATAAGGTTAGCAGTCCTCACACATGACTAGGATTCTTGACTTTTAAACAGTTTTTAAAACCTTTTAATTTTTCTTTTCTTTTTCTTTTTTTTTCTCCTTTCCACTCCTTTGTTTCTCTCATCCTGGGCAATGCTGACAATCTGGCATATGGATATTAGCACCAAGGCAAGGTCATTACTCCATTTAGAAGGAATGTCATGAGGCACAATAGAAAAGGCTGGCAGTTTATGTGGCTTACATTTGTTCAGATTGAATCAAAATGTAGATGCAATGATTTCTCAACAAATAATAGCCTTCAGTGACCAAATAGGAGAGTGTAGCAATCTTTAAATGATGACAAATACTGTTAGAGAAAAACAGAGACGTGTTTCAGGACGTAGGTTAGTTAGCACTTGGAATCTTTGTATTTTATTATTTTCTTTGTATGATAATAGAGATTGAGCCTCGGGTGTCATGGATATTTACGTAGGAGATCTACCACTGAACTATGCTCACACTTGTTTGTTTGCACTATTTAAAACACATATGTGAAGCCTGACTCTGGGCTAGTGGTTCATGCCTGTCGTCCTAGGTACTTAGGAAGCTGAGATCTGAGGACTGTGGTTTGAGGCCAGCCCAGGAAGGAATGCCCGTGAGACTCTCTCCACTAATTAACCAACAATAACAACACAAAAGCTGGAAGTGGAGTTGTGGCTCGAGTGACAGAGTCCTAGCCTTAGGCTGAAAAACTCAGGCCCTGAATTCAAGCTCTAGGATAAGTCAAACAAAAAAAAGTAAGAAAAGAAAAAGTACGCAAGGATTTTGAAGACCATTTTAAAAAACGGTAAAATGCATTTATAATCATCAACTTCAGATGACTGTGGCGTGTTTACTATTTTTAGGTCACATTTTGGCCATTTACCTTATGCCATGTATATATCTCATCAGAAGTTTCACGAAATGCCTAAATGAAACATTGAATGGCCCATATTTTACCATTAACTTGTTCCATTCTGAAAATGTGGTTCTCCAGTCTAATTTAGCAGCAAATTAAACTATAATCCTTCCAGTCTCTCATTCTTAGCTATCAGGTTCTCATTGCAATCCATAGCTCATCCTCTTTGGCCTGGCTTGCCTCTGGCTTCTAAAACGAGCAAACTGCCAGCACTTCCTGGTTTTCAAGGCCCCTACATTCAGGTGCACAGAAAAGACAAGCCAATTCCCAACTCGTCTTGTCATATATGATAGCACTTCCCTCCTATACCAGCATCAGCTTTCAATATGACTAATATGGCTTTGTCTATTTCATTTGAGGTATATGTAATTAAATGTGAATGTTTTCTTCTCTGACCTATTCTATTGGTTAAGGTTTTGGTTCATTTCCAATCAAAGTCAAAAAATTTTTGCCTATCTTCCATCCTAGCTGTTCCTAGCAACTCACTGCAATGCTGAGGAGGAGAACCAATTTGTCTACTAAACACAATTAATAGACTGAGAAACATGTTGCAGTATCTTGGAGAAGGGCTGCCCCCATGAGGCATTATGAAAGGGACCAAAGCTATTCTCATGACACACATGGCTGGCAAGGGCCACCAAGGATCTGCTTCCCACCTGCACCTGTAGGTGACACCATGGATATGTTACGGGCGTTATGGCCATAGGACACTGCCAGACTTTGATTCAAGGAGTTGGCAACTAACTCCTAGACAATTAGAATGCAACCCTCAAAGTGGCCCTTTTCAATGTCCACATGTCTTATTTCCTTTCTTTTGTATTTCTTTCTTTCTTTCTTTATCTTATCTCTCATATATATATATAGCAGTATATATAGTAGTATATGCCCCTATATACATAGTATATGCATATATTATATACATATTGTATATACTATATACACGACATATACTACTATATACATACATGTATAGTATATGTACTACATAATACCTCTCTCTCTCTCTCTCTCTCTCTCTCTCTCTCTCTCTCTCTCTCTCTAGGTATCATTGTTAAGGCTTCAACTCAATGCTTGTGCTTGCTAGGCAGGTGGGCATTCTACTGCTTATGCCATGCCTCTACACCCAGCCTCCACCATTTCCTCGGCTGCCTTCCTCAGGTTCATGAAACTTCCTCAGAGTCATGAAACTCTGACAAGTGGATTTCCTATGTCCTCCTTCTGTCCTCTGTTCTAACATTCCCACAGTTGTCATCTTGTAGTCTGTGCAATGAAACTGATTATTTCATTACCATAAAGTATTGTAGCAGAACACTAGTTCCTCTTCCTCTTAGAACTTTATTTGAATGTCGTCTGAGGCAAGGTCCTTGTGGATCAGCCTAGGAAGGCCTATCTCTTTTCACAAATTAAAATGTTTAAGGGCATCTAGTGTTGCAAATATAGTGGGGTTCTTTCTGTGGTAAAGGAAATTAATAAAATTAAAAGAAAACTCATCTACACAAAGGAACATCATTGGATATATATATATAACATTAAAAGCAATTTACGTTAGATAAATTGGTGTTTACTTATAGTAAATATACATTAAACATTGGAACTAACTTGGTAAAGAAAGAATTAAGGGATATAAGTTCATGTGGGTCACTGCAACTATTCTGCCTGTAAAATCACAGTGAAATCCATACACATAAATTAAGAAATTAGTAAAGGTTTCTAATACCCTCTACATTCCTTTAGTGTCCTTTCTACCTGGTTACTAAAGAAAATCTATGACGTAAATCTATTTTAAGAGAAATAAATGAAATAAGGGAAATGTCAATGGACTAGGAGTTAAATTATCAAATAAACAAGAAAGTGAAGCATATGTATAACAGATATTCAGGCAGGATATAACTATTGTATATAACTATAATATATTGTTTACTTTACCCAATTTTACAGATGCATGCACATATTTATACCTACATTTATAAAGTTATATATGTGCATGGATTGTATAGATTGAGATAAAGCTATTTTCATTTTCTAATTCTTTTTCAAGTTTTTTGTTTTGTTTTGGCCAGTCCTGGGCGTAGGCTCAGGGCCTGAGCACTGTCCTTGGACTTTCTCAAGGCTAGAGCTCTACCACTTGAGCCTCAGCACCACTTCCGGCTTTTTTCTATATGTGGTACCGAGGAATCGAACCCGGGTCTTCATGCATGCTAGGCAAGCACTTTAACCACTAGGCCAAACTCCCGGCCCTCAAGTTTTTTTTTAAACCTTAACAATGTGCATATTCTCTTTTTAGAGATATTCTCTTTTGGACATAAAGTTCATAAATATGAACTTTAATAAAATCTAACTTAGAAATTGAATATTTTATAGCATTTCTATTTGACCACTATTTCCAAAAAGTACTTGAATTCCAAAATAAAGTTAATATATTAACTTTTACTCTCTTGTCAATATTGTCTTTTTCCATGTACACTCTCCAAAATTTTTTTGTGGTCTAAGTATAAGGTAGGGATCAAATTTTTCTCCAAAAAAAGTTAGTTCATTCTCATCATTTACATACTTACTACTTTTCTAGTACTTGAAATGTCTTTTATATTATAAAGCAAATTCCCTACTACTTGAAATGTCTTTTATATTATAAATTAAATTCATATTCTAGTCTTAGAGGCTTAGGGCAGTCCAGTAACCTGTTTATTCTTACACCAAGATCATGTTATTTTAGTTATCACAGCTTTATACATTTTGTTATGTACAAACTATTCATTCTTCCTCTATAAATAATTCCCTATATTATGCGCTTTTCATAAACAATGGATATGTTATTTAAATACATGAGCCTAATGTGATATGAACAAAAACATTTATTTTAATATTTGTAGTATTTGGGGTTTTAAAGCTTCCTGGGGCTTGAACTCAGGGTCTGGTTGTTGTGCTTGAGCTTTATGTTCTCAAGGCTGACACTCTACCATTTCTTTTTGTAAATTTTTCTTCTCATTTTATTTTTTGTTATCAAGGTAATGTATAGAGGGGTTACAGTTACATTAGTCAGGTAGTAGGTATATTGCTTCTCACATACTGATATCTTTCTTATGTTTTTGTCCCCATTTCCCTCCCTCCACTCCCTCCCAATCATCTTGTTTTCTCTCCTTCCCTTTTCTATTTCAAATAAACAAATAAACATATATACAAAATACCAGGTAACAAAGTCGGATAGAGTAACAATATGGACACTCTACCATTTGAATCACAGCTCCACTTCTAGATTTTTATGTAGGGGTTGTGGTTAATTCAACATAAGTTTAATGGACTTTTTTTGCCCAGGTGGCTTCAAATTGTGATTCTCAGATGTCGTCCTCTGAAGTAGGTAGGATTACAGGCTCCTGGCATCCCACTCTGAAACTTTCTATATATGCTTTTCTTACAAATTCTTCACAGTCCAATTGCCTTGAAAGAAAATAGAGGAATAATACAGGTAGGATTAAATGATTCAAAGCTCCTTTAAATCTCAAACACTAGCATATATCATAGTTCCTCAGAAAATTGTCATTGGTTAGCCCATAATGCCTTCTGCCCTATTCAAATAGGCCAAGGTGAAAATCAGAGCAACATTATTTTTAACCACTGAGTAAATGTTTTCACAGAATGAACATGCCCTAAACCATATCAAAATCTGAAATTTCCTTAGATGGCTAGGAGGCAATTTTCCTGAGCAAAGAGACATGTGTATGAAGTCTAGGAAGAAGAGAAAGCTTCTGATGCTGCTATACCAATGGGCCTATAACCTACTGGCTCAAGACAGCAAACATTTCCGTAAAGTTCTGGAAATAAGCCTGAGAAACTCACTGGGTAAAATCAAGGATCTGTGTGCCCTTCAGCGAAGGGAGGGTAATCCATTTCCTTAATTGCCTTTCTTTCTGTAAAGCTGCATTACTTGCATTTTCTCTTCCTTTATCTCCAGAGGCAGCATGGAACATCTTCTTCCCATCACTCTGTCATCTGTAGTCAAATCTCCTCAAGTGCTCTCTGATCAGGACATTTGAGGGTCCACACCAGATAATCTAGCATAACCCATTTTTAGCACATATTAATTATACACAGTAATGGGTTTCATTATGACATTCTTATTCATACATATGATGTATTTTAATTATAGTCACTCACTCTCTTACTTTGAAACTTCTTATCTCCCTTTCTCCATTCCCATTCCACATTCCTAATAGTCTTTCTTTTACTTTCATGCACCACCCCTACCTCCCCCGATAAATTCCACATATGGAAAAAATGTGAGATACTTGTCTGTTTGTGACTGGCCTGTTTCACTTGACATGATGATCTTCTCCAGTTCCATTCCTCTTCCTGAAAATGACTTCTTTTTTTTTCTTATGGCTGAATAAAACTCCATTGTGAATATATGCCACATTCTTTTACCCATTGATGGTTATTAGGGCATGTAGGCTGACTCCATAACTTGGTATTGTCAACATTAATAATAAATGTGTAGAGAAGTAGTCTTTTATTAAGATAATTTTGATTATTTTAGTCTTAAATATTCAGAAGTTGTATAGTTGGATCCTATGGAAAATCTTTCAATTTTTTGAGGAACCTCAATATTGATTTTCATAATGGCTGGCCTAATTTACAGTCCCACCAACAACCTGTAAGGCTTTTTCCCCCTTAATTCTCACCATTGTCATTTTTGTTTTCTTGATAATCATCATTCTGATTTATGTGAGTTGAAATCTCAGTGTAGTTGTGATTTGAATTTCCTGCATGGAAAATATGTTGAAATTTTCTTATATTTATTGGCCATTTGTACTTCTTCAGTTAAAATGATGTTTAATTCATTTACTCTGGTATTGGTACTTATTTGATTCCTTTCTTTTTTTCTCCTCTTCTTTTTTGGTATAGTTTTTCATTTAGGGCATCAAGGTAGAAGGGCAGGCACACTACTACTTAACTGTGCTGTCCTCCTTTGTTTTCTTTTTCTTGGCACTGGCTATTTTTTTGAGATAGGAGTTCATTTTCAAGTACACACCTGAACCATGATTTAATTTATTTTAGGGCTTCACATTATAGCTGGGATGACAGGTATGTACCACCATATCAAGCCACTTTTTTCTGAGAAACACATTCTTTTCCTTTATCAAGGGATGGGTAACATCTAGTTCATAGGTCACACAAGCTCCCCAAATCATTTGGTTTGGAAGGAAAGGCCAGACACATACTTCTCATATGCTTCTCACTGGTTGCTCACAGTGGTCTACATGTTGATAAGTTTGTGAGGCTTATGAATGATGCTATTATCCAAATGTTAAGTAGCAGAAAAACAGTTCCCATCCCGTGATGCAAAGAATGACTCTCATCATCACAGATGAAGAGGGAGCACCAAATGGAGCCTGCAAAAAATAGATTTAGTAAAATAAGCTTCATCTTCCATTAGTTCTATCCCTCTATTTTCCAGTCATTTTCCCATAATACTGACCGCAGAAGCCCTAATCCCCTTTAGTTTGTCAGTTTTTCCCAACTTATCTTTGTTGTTGTTCAAATGGTAGGCAAGCACTTCTTTTCTGTAAAGGCCTCATTCTTGTATTTTAAAAACAAAGAACATCAATACAAATAATCTCTTGTTAATTTACTTTTAGCCAGTGTCATTCACAGGTGATAGGCACCGAGTCCAAGAGGAAAGTTGAAAGCTGTTCCTCTTAGACATGTGCTGTTATTTTTTGAGGTAATTCCTATTGATCAATTGAGAGTGACCAATGACATTCTAACTACAGTAATCAAAGGAATTTCCTTCAGTTAATAGGTAAACTGAAGCAGGAAGAGGTTAATGCAAGGCTGAGCTGGAGTTTGGATCCAGGCAGTGAGGGTTTGGAGTCCGTTCACACTGTATCATAGCCTATCATTTCCATAGACATCAGAGCTGTTGTCTTTGATTTCTTCCCAAATTCCATTTCCCATTTCTCCCCAACCAGGTGGTGTTAGCTATTAAGTTCAGGCAGATATTTATCCTTTAATTCCAAGTACAAGCTTCTCTCTATAAAGTGCCACATGTTCCCTGACACCTGGACAACATCCCACACCTTTAATACAGCATCCAAATGTCTGCCAACATGAAGTGCTGGAGAATAATTGTACTAATGACTACTTTTCATCAATACAAAGATGTATACCTTTGCTACATTACAACATCCCCAAAATGATTCAATTGAGAATATGTCAGAATTTCTCCACAGCCTCACATATTTGATAAAAATATTGTAATTAAACATCTTGACCTTTACCTTTCATTTGGTGATGTAGTATTGTTAGAAGTTGCTCAGTAGTGTGGGCTGGAAAGGAAGGGATCTTGTTCTTTTCATACCACAATATTTCCCTAGTGGTAAGTTCTTTGATTCTTAGTAAGTGAAATTCCATTTATGAGATTATTTATATGATTTCTAAAACAAAACAAAAAGTTTACACATAGAAATCAGCAGTAAAGGGCTCAGGACCTTTGTTAAGTATTCAAGGCCTGTGTTTCCAATTGTTGGAAGAGAGAGAGAGAGGGAAAAAGAGGGAGAAGGAGAGAGAGAGAGAGAGAGAGAGAGAGAGAGAGAGAGAGAGAGAGAGAGAGAGAGACAGAGAGACAGAGAGAGAGAGAGAGAGACAGAGAGAGAGAGAGAGAGAGAGAGAGAAACCATTGCCTACTGGAAAATGTTTTTGAAGTACATAGATAATATCTACCATTTATTTTCTCTGCTGAAAAAAAATTCATGCAGGAAACATTTTCAAACCAAGTAAATAAAACAGAGATGCCCATAATTTCCTGCAAGAGTGATTAAAAATAGGAACTCTGCAATCATGGAAGTCGTTCCTCTGGCAGCTGCCAAGGTCCTACCTTGGGAAGCTGAAATTGCTGGCAGCTGTAAAGAGCAGTGTGTGGCAGGTGTTTTCACACACCCTATTGGGGGAGAAAGGCTACATTTCAGAAGTTTATGTGAGCTGATACATATATTTCTTTAAAAAAAATTTTTTTTTGGTGCTAGGAACCAAACCTAGAGCTTTGTAGACATTAAACATACCCTCTGCCACTGAGGTACCCTCTCAACACAAACTATTTGCTATTTCTTCATAATAAAAGATAGGTGTCAAAAATTAATTTCATTTATTTTTATTTCCATCCCTTCCTGGACCCTCCCAGTCTGGATAATCCGTGTTCTCCGAGGAAAATTCTAATTTCTTGTATCCATGAGGGTACTGAAGTTATCCTCCTAAAGGAGATTACAAATGGACATTTTACTTTTCCTCCCCTCTCTCCTTTTTTAGGCCCAAAATATCACAAATTAATGCAAATGTTCTCTCCTTCTCCCCCCCCTCCTGAAATATAAGACATGGATTGGATCTCCAAAGCAATGTACAGGGTTTAAGCTGAAGTCTTCAACCAAGTCTCTGGGAGGCACACAGCAAGAATCCTGTAATATCTCAGAGGATTTATTCCTTTTTAGGTTCTTTTATAAGTCTTTGCAGAGAGATTTACAAGAACTAAAGGTTGTTCAGTGATAATGGATAAGAAATGTTACTGGAAGTGTAAAAGGCAGCAACATTCCCACCAAAAGAATTTCTTATAAATAATGCTATTATGGTACAAAGAATACCAAATGAATTTAATCATTAGCTTCTAATTGAAGGGCTCTGCCAAATTTGCTTCTCCTTGCTACTTTGTTTTCTGTTGGTGGGATCCTGCCGAATGCAGACAAAGAGTAGATGAAAGAACACAATTAATCACAAAGCCAGGGAGACAAGCCTGGGCTGGCAAGCTGGCGGCGAGAATTAGACTATATCCTTTATTTGTCCCTTGCTCCCTCCAAAAAAATCCGAGGGACCTTTTAATCTATGGATTCTGGCCAGTGGAAGTCAAATATAGGGCTGTTGTGGGATACCAGCACAAGACTCTCTCAAATAAAGCAAGGGCCAAATACCACTTACAAATTAAAACTGAGCTCTGTTTCTGAATGAGTGTTTTCACCAAAAGAAGGGAAAATTGAAGCTCAATGACAACCCACATTTTTTAATTTAATACATCTAACATGATTAAGTTCAAAATGTTCTTTCTGAACATTTGTTGTAGTGTTTAACCTAACAGCATTTAAATGATTTCTACTCTGCTAGATTTTGGGTTTTTTTTTTTTGCCAGTCTTGAGGGCTTGAACTCAGAGCTTGGGCACTGTCTTTGGACACTTTTTGCTCAAGGCTAGTGCTCATCCATTTTAGCCTTTTCTGTGTATGTGATACCGAGGACTCGAACCCAGAGCTTCATGCATGTGAGGCAAACACTCTGCCACTAGGCTATGCTCTCAGCTGACAATCCACATTTTTAAGGCCAGGGCTTTAAAGCAGAACAAACATTTCTAGGAGTTCTTAAAGAGGGCATGCATACACACTGCCTTATATATGGATTTTCATAGAGTTCCAATTATGCAGGAAGTTCATGTTATTACAAAAGCATTAGTCCAAATTGTTCCCACTTAACCCTTTTTGTGAGTACTGAGGCTTGAAATCAAGTCCTCAAGCTCTTGTGCAGCTTTTTTTCTCAAGCTGGTAGTCTATCACTTGAGCTATTCCTCTAAATTTCTTCTTTTTGCTGGTTAATTGGGGATAAGAATTTTCTCCTCAGGATGGCTTTAAGCCACTATTATTCTCAGTTCTCAGCTTTCTGAGAAGCAAGGATTATAGGTGTGAGATACCAGAACTTTCAATTCTCTACCATTTTAGCAGTAAAGGGATACTACTTGAATTCTTTCTGTTTTAGAGGTCGTGGGGTTTGAGCCAGGGCCTGCACTTATGAGGAAAATCCTCTGCCAGTCTATACCATATTAAATCCTGATGATCACAATATTCTTTCAATATCTTTTGGATCTCTGAGTCTTCAGGTAAAGTCCTCCTTCTCATCTCTCTTTTATAATGTTCTTAGACCATAGTGCCTAAAATGCTACCAACCAAATCACATCATTCTCTAATTTAAAAGCTTTCAATGAGTATACTATCCTAAATATGAAGGATAAATTCTTAAAATGAGACATAAATTTATTCATGCTTCTTTTTTTGATGTTTTTAATTATTGTTAAGTAGTTGTACAAAGGAGTTCCCATTTTAGTCCCTTCTTAAATCCTAATCAAATCTCTTGTCCATCCTCCCTCCTTTTTGCCTCTTAAGCATAATAGATAATTTGATGTTCCTTGAACAATTGGGTGATTTCACTCTCTTTCCAATCTCTGTTAAATTGCTTCCTCTGAATAGTTTCTGTCTCTTTCATTTGTCTACCTGGCCAGCATCTACTCATTTCTTTAATTCAATAATTTGTCTTTATTTCTTTAATTTGTCTTCATTTCTGAGAATAGAATATTGCTATATTTTGTAGGAAATTGCCAAATTCTGCTCCAATATAGACAAAAAAACACATGTTGATTTGTGTAAGTGTAGTAATTACAATGCTCTCAGGGTGAGAACTTTTCAGATGTCCAAGAAACAGCTAAGTCTTACAAGATGTAAGAAAACACTGTTATTCAAAGAGGTTTTGTATTGTCTATGAGAGCTATGACAGAGGTATGGGAGTTTGAAGTATTCAAGTTAATTCCTGCCTTCTCTAACTTTATAAACTGTACATGCCATTCTGAGTATGATACAACTGAACTCCAGGATATGGAGACAAGAGGTTTATTTTTTGTGATTGTTGTTCTTAACGAAATATGTGAAGCTGTGTATTTTCTGTTCTTTTCCTCTTATGGTTTATCTCATGTTGTTACTTATCGGAATGTGATACCTGATGTACTGTACATGTGTTTATTTGTTTATTTGAAAAAGGAAAGGTAAAGGAAAAACAAGATGAGTGGGAGGCTTGGGGGAGGGAAAGTGGGAGAAAAACATGGAAAGGGGTAACAATGTTGAAGAAGTACCCACTACCTGATGAATGTAATCCCTCTGTACATCACCCCAACAACAAAGAAAAGAAAACAAAATAGCCTAAGCCCAGAGACCTTACCACAATATAGTGGATCTGTTTAGCTTAATTAGAAATTTAATGGAGAGAGCTCATGGAATAAGAGCTGAAATAAATCATATGAATTCACTTCATTTTAGGGAAGAAATAACAACTGATAATAATGCCTAAGTCCTGATGAGAGTCCTAAGCACTAGCCCAATTGGCTGTTACTATGTAAGACATTTGTTTATCTCTAATTTTTCCCTTATGTGGTAGAAAAGCTAACGCTTGCCCTTTGAATGTGCACATTAAAGTTCAGAAAGGACATGACTCATCCACAGCCATGTCACTGATCTATGGCAGTCAAGAATGGAATTTAAGTCTGCCTTCAGAGTCTCCCATCTTTGCATCTACAACATTATCTCCATGATGAGTAAAACACAGACATGCTAATAAAACATATTCTTCACCCTAAGATGTAGCTATGTTAAAACAACAACAACAAACTGCTTACATATGAATGATCTCTGGAGAGGAGGAAATACAAAAGGCTCTTATAGTGTTACTCTCATCAATTTTGTTTTCTGAGGACAAACTTAAGAAGACCCATGAGCAGATTACACAATGAATGTTTGGTGAATGAATGGCTCTCTCATTAAGCAGCTGGATGTCACGCAACATCTTAAACCACGTAAAACACAAGAAGATGTCTCAATCCCTTCCTGAGACTCATTTCCCATTAAATCCACATTTTCCACTTGATGAGCTAACAGACCCTCCCAATATCAACAAAGATTAGGTAGTATTTGCTAACCAGACAGAGCTTTCTCTTGGTTGCTGTTCAGAAGCAAACTATAACAAATTAGGGTTGCACCAAAAAAATAAAAGACCTATAAATGTGTATCTTTGCTAAGTGACCTTTTGGCTTTCTTGGGTTGGCACATTCTATGGAGAAATAAAGCAAGGCAAAGATGATCCAAGAAATTCAGGAAGTATTGTCTCTGTTCTTGGAATGTGTCAACAGTGTTAGTTCCCATGGACGGCCTGATGTTTTCTTAATTACATGTGTCAGTCTTAGGGCCATAGAATTTCATGAGATGGGTGGGTCTATAGCCAAAAACTTGTCTCTTTAGCTGGGTTAAGGGAAATTACCAGGACCATGCCTTCCCCAGACCACAACAGGCCAGGAACAAAAGCCCTAGTAGTTTGGCTGCTTTTAAAGACCTGGCTGTTACCAGCCCAGTGTTTGTTTCCAGGACATGGCTGATGTAACTCAGTAGCAAATGTGTATTCAGTGTGAAAATGAGGGGGGGAGAAGAAGGAGGAGGAGAAGGAGGAGGAAGAAGAAGGAGGAGGAGGAGGAGGAAGAGGAGGAGGAGGAGGAGGAGGAGGAGGAGGAAGAAGAAGAAGAAGAAGAAGAAGAAGAAGAAGAAGAAGAAGAAGAAGAAGAAGAAGAAGAAGAAAGAATTTTTCCCCCAAAACTATCAAGCTCAAGACATCCATAAGTCACAGAAAAGGCCCTTGTACCTACTTTGTCTTGCTGAAACACTATAAAAGGCAGAGAACAGGCTTAAACCTCAGCCTAAGTCCTCATGTATTTCTAGAGTGCTGAATGCACTGTGGTTCCTGAAGTGGGATAAAGATTCCAGGGTAGACTCACCTGTCACTTGCCTCCTCACCTGCCCCTAATCTGCCTCTCAGTTTCCAATGGTGGCCTGTTCTGTAATCTGGGCTGCTGGGCTCCAGAAAGGTCACTCCCTCTCTTTGTCCCAAGGGCCGTATGTATTTGAATACTTCTTGTTGTTACTCACCTCTGGGTTGACTCAATGATTCAACTGTCTTTCTCAGCTCCTCCTTCCCTTGTGAAATCAATTCTCTGACCGGGTTCTTGTTTTGTGGATTAGGTCTCGACTGACCAGTAGTATTTAAAAAAAAAATTCTTCAGCCCCAGTTTTTCCACTTAGAAAATGTGTAGATTGGGTTTGAAAGAGTAAATTGGCCCCAGGGGCCATTTTTAACTTCTATCTCCCTCATGGGACTATTTGAAACAACTAGGGATCCTTCAAATACATCTAGATAGCCTCCTCTAGCTTGAACTTTGGAGAATTCTCTGTTGATTGTCCAACTCTCTTCAATCTAATTTTTCTCACTTTCCTTCTATTTATTTTTTGGCCCAAATCATGGACTTTGGCTATGTGTGAGAGGCCACTTAGGAAAAATAATCATTTATTCAAATGTCCAGCCAATTTACTTTGGCCAGTGTGAAGCTTGTTTTTCCTGATGGAGAAGGAATAAATTGCCCAAACCCACTTTCAAGTAGGGACTAGAAAAGGTGAGTGTACAAGTGAAGAAAAGTAGGCAACGGAAGTCGCCAAGCTTTGCTGAGCTGAGGTGGAAGCTGTAAATTCAAACAACTTCCGACTCCCTGGACCACATCCCCTTGTTGTCACCCAGGACCAAGTGCATACTCAGGAGCAGATGCCTGGGTGGAGAGGGGGAATGCTGTGGGTTTTGGCTTACAACTTGTGAAAACTGGCTCTTGGAGTAACACCTTCAATTTCAGCAAGAGTGTCACTGATCACAAGAGAATCGCCAGAAAGGCGATGAAGAGGAAGAGACTGAGCCTTCCTGCAGCCAGAATCAAGGTGAAAGATGGGTTTAAGTGCCGTGACTAAGCCACGACTGAGCTATGACTATAGAGATGATTTTTGAAGAAGGTCGTGACCTTTGATTTCCTTTCTTCATTAAAAAATAATATGAATGTTTATACAGAAAATATTCAGAGAGAAGCTAATAATTCTCAGATATTCCTTGGGGTAGGGCAAATAGTGATGGTCTCTGGCTTGTAATACCACAGAACCAAAAGGAGGAGTCAGGTAAATCAATGTAACACTGTAGTAGAACTGTGGCGGCTAGCCAATGGTGACTGTTCTGGTTGGTCAGTGTCCAGGATCTACCAGCTATTAATTATTTTAATGTCTTCTCTGAGAAATAGCATGCAAGAAGCACAATATGTTTTGTGTGTGTGTGTGTGTGTGTGTGTGTGTGTGTGTGTGTGTGTGTGTGTGGTGTGTTTATCTCCACAGAAATACAAAGAAGGAAAATCAATTGATGGTGAGGTAGAGACACTTTACAGAGATGATGGTGTTTAGTTTGGGTCCTAGAGCTAGAGTAGGGCATCACTGAGAGGCTCAAAGGAAGAGAAGGAATGTCCTAGAGGAAAGAGGAGCAGGACCATGACTTGTTGCCTGCATATGCCTGCGGAGGATGGGAAGACAAACATGGGATGTTCTGTGGTCTGGGTTTATACTGTCATCACTGGACCAATGATGAGGCCTGAGTAGACTCTGACACCCTGTAAACTCTGAAAGCCTGGCCTGAATCATGTGAACCAATGCATGTGAGCAGCAAGTGACATGATGTGGCCAATGTTTGAGTAGACTCCTTAGGCCGCCAAGGAAGTAGAGAAACAGGAAATCGCAAGATTAGCCAAAATCATTCGTGCCTATGTACCCAACAAACAGTTCCATTTTCTTTCAATCTAATTAAAGCCAGCATTTATTGGGCATGGATCCTATGCCAGGCTTTGGAAAATGCCTCCTCTAGTGTAATCCTCGGTGCATTCTTGGCTCTGCTCACTGACCTCAAGTTAAGGTTCAAAGATGTAGAGAGGTCTTGGTCCACTGGGAGGCAGTGTAAAGGCAAGGGACAGAGCAGCATAAAGCCTAGCATTGGGGAAAGGAACTTTTAGTGTCTCTTCTATGCCTGACTCCACAAGATGGACTTGATGGCTGTTTTTCACAAGTAGTCTATGCTTTGACTCATGGCAGTTGCATTCTTCCAGTGGCTCAAACCCCAGATTTGGGACTCATCTCTTCCTCTCCCGCTCACATCCAGCCCATCAAGAAATTATATTAATTCTCTATGTCCATTAATTCTCTATGTCCAAAATAAAATAACCAGAGTCCAAATAGTTCTTTTTGTAGCCACTCCACATCTCTTCCCTGAATTCTAGCTATGGCCTGGGAAGAAACTTTCTATCCAGCCCTCATCCTGCCCACTACAAGCTGTATTTCTTAATGCAGCTTGAGTGACCAAGGTTAGATTACTGAAAACCACTCCTAAAAATCCTATAATGACCCCCCCCACTCAGATCAATAAAGTCCACATCCCTTAATTTGTCTCTAGTAACCAAGTTAATCCCACACTTCCAATTCCTCACAACCTCATCTCTCATTCTTGTCCCATTGTTCATCAACTCTGACCAAATCACCAGCCTATCTCTTTCTCAGACTCATCAGTCATGTTCCACCATAGACCTTTGCTTTAGTTCCTCCCTGAAACTGGTACATCGATGCAACCTCTGGCTTTTCTTCATATAATAAGACTTCTTCAGAAGATGTTGTTGCTCTTGAGGATTATGGTAACTCCTCTATTTAAATTTTCAACCCAAATTCATACTATCATACTAAGAATGGACCCCACACAGCAATCACCAATTTCTGATACAGAAATATAATGTATTTGTTAGTTCCTTGGTCATCTTTTTCTCATATTTCATAGGAGAAGGTATCTCTGTGTCAGGGATAACAACAGGGGTCAGATCATTGCTGAGATATACTAGATAATAGATGCATGCATATTTATTGAATGGTAGCAGATGGGGATTTAGTGGATTATCTAAATAAGTGGTAGAGCTCAGTTTTTCTTGGTGGCAAGTCCTGGCACTTATTCCCACATGGGTGGAAAAGGTAAACTAGCTAAAGCTAGTGGAGGACCAACCATTGATGATGGGAACTTATAGCAGTCATGCTGAAGAGGGACAAAATGGTGGGTGGCACACCAAAGGAGAACATGAGCTTCCTTTGTTCATTTGTATTGTATTGCTGTAAGTTCTTCTTTTAAACAATAAAACTCACGACTCCAAGACATCCTGTTTGTTTGCTTGTATCTGCATATGAGGAACCTGTGTGTGTACATGCACCTGTGTATACGTGTAGAGGCATTGGCCTTCATCCTAGATAGAGCCTTACCTAACTCCACAGGCATTTAGCAATGCCAGTGTTACTGAATAGCAACTAATTACCTGGCAACATAAGGAAAGAGCAAAAGATGCATGGGTACAGAGAGCACCTGACAGGATGCAATGCGTTCCAGAAGGAGCCAGTAAAAGTATTGCAGTCGAAATGTCCTGAAGAAATAGTTGGCTTTTTGTTTCCTGTGAAGTGGCTGAAGTAGGAAGCAAGGATAATTTTGTAGGAGAGAGCATTAGATTGGTCAGGGATTTCTGGACTCCCCTGGAATTGTTCTTCAGAGCTTTGCTGTTCCTCCATATGTTTTCCTTTCCCTGGTAAATACTTAGAACTGTTCCCAAATATTGGGTCACTGTGGAGAAGGAAAGATAGGTCAGGAGAAAGAGAAGTCAAAGCCAGCCCCTATATTGGCCAACATAGTAATTATTACTTAATTTCATGTTTACTGTTAAGGCTTGGGTATGAGCCCATAGGCTCAGGTGTTAAAGGCATGATTTGCATCTGTTAGATTTTTGGCAAGTGACTGGATCATGAGGTCTCAAACCTCATCAGTGGATTCATCAACTGATGAATTCATAATTTTATGCTATTGTTGGGAGGTAGTAGCGATTAGAAGGTGATGTCTACTTTGAGAAACTTAGGGCCCTGGTAGGGATGGGGGTGGGGTAGATACTCTGAAGAATGTCTCATCCTGGACTTGTCTCTCTGTCCCTGTCTGTTGTCTCTGTTTCCTGACTGACATGATGTCAGAGGCTTTACTTGGCCACACTCTTCTGCCATAATGTCTTGCTACATTTCAGCCCAGAAACAATGGGGCCACCCAGAATAGACTGAAAGTCAGAAACCTGGAGTCCCAATAAATCTTCTATAAATTGATTTTCTCAGATATTAGTCAGAGGGAGAAAACCTAAAACACATACTATAAATGAGAAAGGTCAGGTGTCACTGAGTAGAGTGCTTTGCTAAGACATGGGCTCTGCTGAGTCCTTTCTGCAAGAATGAAACAGAATTTCTAGGTGCAGAGCTGTAGTAAATGAGTAGGCAACCAAGCACTCAGTGCTCAGAGGAAATGAAGAGCTTCCTCCAAGTTTCTTCCACATCACAGGCATCATTGTAATGTAGGGTGCTGTTGGATAAGCCAGTTCTTCCTCTGGAACAAAATTTATTTGTTATCCAAATAAATGTCCAAGGCTTACCCCATCTTCTAAACCTTCAAACCTGACCATCTGAAAAATGTATATATTCTTATAAAGTAACTTCTTTGCAATGGTTTATAATGGTTTCTTCCACAAAAGAAACACTCAAATCTCTCATACCTGTGCAGAACAGCATAGTGTATCACTGCATGTTAAGCCAGTTTTGTTTTCTATACTTGTTGAACCGAAGGCTGTTTATTTTTTTATTCTCCTTTCTCTACCTCCACACTCTTGTTTGTGCTTGAGTTTAAACTCAGAGGTTTTTTTCATTTTTCATATATTTTATTGTAATTAATAGAAGGGTTACATTATATTCACCAGATAGAAGGTGCATAACTTCACATACATTGATACCCTTTCACATGTCTAGGTCCCTCTCACCCATCCCTGCCCCCAACTTGTTTTCCCCACTTCCCTATCCAATTTCAAATAACCAAATATGCATATATACAATATATCAGATAACAAGGTAAAATACTGTCACAATATGAGATAACCAAGGGACAGCAAAAGAGATGAAAGATAACATAGTACATTAAGGACAACAATCACTCATTATATGGCCTTTGTTTCTATATCCTGGAGGTCCTTTCATTTAGCGTCATACTATATGGCCTTATGTATCTAGGTTTTGTTCTATTGTAAATCTCTGCTAGGAGAGCCCAAGGTTTCTGCTGATTATGACAAATGAGGGAAACCATTGAGCTTATGTTCCTTTGAGTCTGGTTGACTTCACTTAATATGATTTTTTTCTAAGTTTTTTCATTTCCTTACAAATGGAGCAATGTTGTTCTTTCTATAGAATTGATTGTGTATAAATACCACATCTTGTTGATCCACTCATCAACTGAGGGACATCTGAGTTGGTTCCATATCTTTGATATGGTAAATAGTGCTGCAATGAACATTGTTGTGCTAGTGGCTTTAGTGTATCCTTGTTTCTGGACGATTAGGTAAATGCCAAGTAGTGGAATTGCTGGGTCATAGGCGAGCTCTGTGTTTAGTTTTTTGAGGAATTGCCATACTGCTTTCCATAGTGATTGAACGAGTTTGCACTCCCACCAACAGTGTAGTAGTGATCCCTCCTGGCCACATCCCCTCCAGCATCTGTTGTTATTAGATTTCTTGATCATGGCTATTCTATCTGGAGTGAGGTGGAATCAGAGGTGTTTTGATTTGTATTTCTTTTATGGCCAGAGATGTTGAGCATTTCTTCATGTGTCTATAGGCTATTTTTGTTTCTTCTTCAGAGAAGACTCTTTAAGTCTTTGGCCCAACTTTTAATGGGATGGTTGTTTCTTTGGAGAATAGTTTTGGAGTGATTCAGTTTTTTGAGCTGTTGATATATTTTAGATATGAGGCCTTTGTCTGTTGTATGGTTAGTGAAGATCTTCTACCACTCTGTACGCTTTCTAGTTAATTTGATAGCTATGTCCTTGCCATGCAGAAACTCTGCAGTTTAATGCAGGCCCACTTATCCAGACTTTCTTTGATTTGTTGTGTTTCTTGGTCCTTATTAAGAAAATTTCAACCTGTGCCAAGGATACCTAGTGTATCTCCTATTTTTCCTTGTAAAGTTTTCAGTGTATCTGCTTTTACCTCAAGGTCTTTGATCCATTTGGAATTAATCCTGGTGCAGGGTGACAAAGAAGGATCCAACTTTAATTTTCTGCAGGTGCTTAATCAGTTCTGCCAGCACCACTTGTTGAAGAGGCTGTCTTTCTTCCATTCTATTTTTTTGGCTCCCTTATCAAAGATTAGGTGACCATAGGTCTGTGGGTTAATATCTGGGTCCTCAGTTCTATTCCATTGGTCTTCAGGCCTATTCTTGTGCCAGTACTAAGCTGTTCAGGTCACTATATATCTGTAAAGTCTAAAGTTTGGTATTGAAATTCCTCCTGTGCTTGAACTCAGAGCGTTGTGCATGGTAGGCAGGCATTCTTCCACTTGAGTCATGTTCAGCCTTTTTTTCCCTTAAGTTACTTTTTGTATGAGGGTCTCACATTTTTGCCCAAGCCAAACTCTGACTGTGATTCTTCCTACCCCTTCCCACATAGCTGGGATCACAGGCATGCACCATCATATCAACAGTTCATCTCATTGGCCAGTTCCTTAGGAAGTCTTCTGGGAGAACTGGTCCAGAACTAAAGGCTCTGGGTGACATGCCCTGTGACCCAGAGGAGAGAACGGCATAATAGATTAGCCATTGTGGCCATGACGCCTTGAATACCAAGGGAAGTTTGTAACAATCCAAAAATGTCACAGTACTGTTTTTATTATTTTCAATCTTCCTTGTAAAGTCAACTCGATTCAGCTCAGAAAACGCCTCCTAGACAATTTATCTTCAGACTTCTCACGGGAACTCTGTCTGCTTTGCTACTATTAAATAAATATGAAGTGTTACTAGTGAGCTTCCTGGCGGAACCTGCCAATTTTAAGAGGAAATTTTGCTAGTGTGGGTGACATAGGTGAGGTGAAATTACAAAGATCATTTCACGTAGATCTACAAGACCTTTTTTTATTTTAAATAAAAACCTCTCTGCTGAAGCTACAGAATCAAATAGGTGACTCTGACCATACATAATGGTATTTTAAGTGCCATTTTTCACTTCTATAGAGTTTTCATTTAGTTCTTCATATAATAGGCACATGTACCAAAGCAATTAAAGTAGAACAAAGCAGAAAATAGCAGCATGTGACTTGTTGCCTTCACTTACAGTGCTTCCAATAGAGAACACTGTCACTCACTGCTGAGGTCCACGGAGGAAATTGGTTGAGAGATTATTTATTTATTCATTCATTCTGCTGAGTCAGCATCTGGGTATAGGTATTCTTTGGAAGGGCAGCAGATTTTGCAGAAGGCGATGCTGGAGGCAAGGAGTAGATTGGATTTTTAAAAGACCAGCCAGGAACAAAGAACTATTGCAAAATATGCTAGTTTCCTAAGTGCAGTTTGAAAAAACTATACTGTTAAGCCCTGGAAATTGGTCTCCTTGTTTGAGACCCTATACTGCCTAGGTCATTATGCTAAGTCATGGCAGTTACCATGCTTCTAGAATGCTAGGAGCTGAAGGATGAGAATGAATTGCAGAAGGCCTAGGAGGTGAGTGACAGGGACTCAATTAAATATAATGCTGTATACTAAAAAAAAATAGAGGAGGTTTAGGAATGAAAGGAAAAGAAATTGCTAGACCTTGTGAATGTGCTACTGCTAAGGCTCACTCATTTTACTTTTTTTCTCTCTCTCTGTCTGTCTGTCTTTCCCCCTTCTCTCTCCATCACTCTAGTCCATCTCTGTCTAACTGACTTCTTTCTCCCCTGTTGAAAACAGATTTTCATAGGTGGCAGAAGATGGCTTCCAGAGGCTCCTAATTCCTGCTCTCTACTATCTATGGCTCCAAATGCAGGATGCCCTGTTCCGGAGAAAGAAGAGTTCATAAAGGAGATGGGAGAAGTGCAATCTGAGGATGGGAAAGACAATCTCAGGAGGGAGACAATGGTCAAAAACCTCCAAGACTACAGAAGAAGAAAGTAGAACATGGCAGGGGCATCCCAGACAAGATGCCATACATTCTAGCACCAAAAAAAAATCAGTATACAAACACATATATTGCCCATGCTTGTTTTTATATTGCAGTGTACATGGAGTATATAAATCAACATACCCCAGTACATTTCTTGGATATGATTGATGCCTTTGTGCTGTTATTTGGGCATATTAATTTGTAATTGAATGAATTTGTGATTGGCCATATGGGCTGCTTTAAAAAATGAAATTTGATCAAGGAATAATGAATAAAAGGAAATAGATGCCAGAAGGGCCAAAAGGGCCCTGGGTCAATCTTGTGCTTCTCTCACACATTTCCCTTCATATCATTGGAAAAGAGCATAAGGTTAAGTGGTTGGCTAGCCTGTGGTTATTCCTATGGGAATGCACAGGAAATGAGGCCTGATAGCTGCACTAGGCTTACCCAGTTGCTACTGAGGAGGTGATATTTCCCAGGAAAGAGAGAGAACAAGATACATAGACAACCAACAAGGGTGGTGACAGGAGGGCAGGCAAGTGCAAACACGTCCCTAGTCATCTAAAAATAATGATTAGTTATTTATATCAGCATTTGTCACCCACTATGTGTCCTACCTATTTTAGGCCTCTGTTATAAAGTGAGAAATGAGACAAAAGCCCAGCCTTTCAGAGGTCAAGTAAATTGTTGAAGAGAGACATAAAAGGGTACATTTTGGCACTACAGGGTGAGTGCTATAGCGATTGAATACCTGGGAAGTATGAAACAACAAGTGTTTCAGTTTTGGGACTTTTTGGATTTGGGAATAGCTGTATATATATAATGAGCTGCCCTAGAGAGAAGACCCAAGTCTTGTTGTTATTTTCTTTTAAAAAAATTATTATTATTGGGAGGGGCTGGGAAATGGGGACAAAAACATGAAAAGGGGTATCAATGTGTGAGAAGTAACACACTTACTACCTGGTGAATGTAACTGTAACCCCTCTATATATTACCCTGACAATAAAAAATGTTATTATAAAGGTGATACACAGAGGGGTTTCAGTTACATAAGTTAGGTAGTGAGTATGTTTCTTTTTGAGCAAGCTACCCTTATGTTCATTTTCTATCAGTTTTTCCCTCCTACTTCACCCACAAGTTGTATACTTCATTTTCAACATAGTGTCCCATGAGTACCATTACTGCATTTGTTCATTCTTTGTCCCTCTGTTTCTGTGCCTCCCCTTACCCTTCCCCAAACAGATAAATGAACAAACAAGACAGAAGAAAAGGAAACAAAACAGCAACAGAAGAAATCTTTTTTCCAGTTTCTGGAATTCATTTTTGATAAATATTATTACATGATCAGAGGCACATAGCCATTGTGCCTTTGTGTTAAGAAGACTGGAGTCTAAACATGAAATTTTAGTCTCATATACAACATATCCATACACACATTCACACATACCTAAACACATGCATGTATGCTTACTTGTGCATCTATGAAGTCAAGAGTAGATTTATTCATTAGGAACACTCAGCCTATAGGGAAAAAATTTCTTGGAGAAGTACTGCAGAAAGAGAGAGATTTTGTTGGGAATCATGTATCCAGAAGAGCTTCACGATAAGTAATGTTTAGAGGAAGACTTGAAGGAGACATAGGAGGCTTCCAGGTGGATAAGGATTTCCAAAGAAGCTTCTTCTGGATCATAAAACCTCTGAGCCAGCCTTTGGTTTGGTTGTTTCCTGATTTCACCCCCTGTCTGATTGGTCCTTCCCATTTGTGAGAAAGAAATTTGAATGAGTTGATCAGAGTAACCCAGTTAAAGAATGGCAGTGCCAGAATCAGCATTCAGATTTAACTTCACAGAGTTATTCTTTTCCTCTTCCTCCTCCTCATAAAGCCCTGAGTATTGAAAATCAAAGAGAAATAGTAGTCCTGTCCTGATTTTCATTTGGTATTGTCTGGAATCACTGATCCAACGAGAAGTATTACATGTTCAGGGCATTACCAATTCATTAGCCTTAAAGAATGATGAATAGCAAGTCCTCTCCTGAACAACATACAAGTTGTTGGAACCATGCACTTTACAAAAACAAAATCTGGTGGTCTTAACTAACACTGACTATCAAGTGTCTCCACATATTACTTCCAATTAATAATAGACCTTGAAATGCATTTTACTTGATATATTGAGTTGAATTTTAAAATAGGCAATTGTTCTTAAGGAATACTATTCTAATATTCCTTGTTGGACATGTGGTTTGAGGAGAGACCAGACCCTTTGGTTTCTACCAGGAAGCAGAAAATCTACAGGGAGGAACACTGCTTTCTTTGTGTGTTTGGGATATACAGACATATTCCCAAAAGTCAGTTGACCTGGGCAGACATGGGCTGAGTGAGCAGCTATGACTATAGTTTCTCCTGGAAGGTTGAACTGAAAGCTCTTTTGACTCTCTGAGCAGTATCTTCACAGCTATGAGCAAAGCCAACAGGAAGCACTGATCTGGGTAGATATGGTGGGCCAGATAGGCAAGAGGAAACATTTTGGATTGATGGAAGTTTTTTTTTGTATCTGCTATTGTTGTTTTTATTTTTAATGGTCCTGGGACTTGAACTCTGGGTTCAGGTATTGTCTCTGAGCTACTTGTGCTCAAGGCTAGCACTCTCCCACTTGATCCTCAGCATTACTTCTGGCTTTCTTGTCTCATGGACTTTCCTGCTTTGGCTGTCTTCAAACCACCATCTTTAGATCTCAGCTTCATGTGCAGCTAGGATTACAGGCAGTACTCAGCTTGATGAAACTTTTAAGCAAATGACTCAGTTCTTTATATTTTTAAGTAATTTGCATTTATAATTACTAAGGGTGATATTTTTGGTTGTTGTTTGTCATGGGGCTTGAACTCTGGGCCTGGGCGCTGTCCCTGAGCTCTTCAGCTCAAGGCTAGTGTTCTACCACTTTGAGGCCCAACACCACTTCCAGTGTTCTGGTGATTAATTGGAGATAAGAGTCTCACTTTCATGCCAGGCTGGCTTTGAACTGTGATCCTCAGATCTCAGCCTCCTGAGTAGCTAAGATTACAGGTGTGAGTTACTGGTGTACAGCTAATGGTGAATCTTGTATTGGGTAAACTATATCTTTATGACGTTCTTCATACTCATGCTTACACAAGTTTCCCTCAAGATCTAATATATTTGAATCTTCAAACAGAGGCCTGGGCATCAGTATTAAATAGTTCCTCTAGATACTCTGATACTCAACTAACGAGAACCACTAAGACAGAAAAAAAAAAAAAACTGTTGTCCTCATTGTATGAAGCTCACAGTTACCTTAGCCCATCTCAAGGTCTGAGCCCTACAAAAGCATTTGCAGAAACAAACAAAGATATATGTTCAGATATCCATTGTTGTTCATTATGAGAGCAACTCAGGTAAAAACTATCCAGATTTCCATTTTTAAATATTAAAAAAAATAAGCTGTGATTGAATCAGACAATGGAACACTGTATAAGATTTTTATAAAATTGGGGGGATTTATATGGGATAATAGGAAAAGATGTTTCGGAAGTATTACTGAGTGAAAAGTAAATGTAAGTTTCAAAGTGACATAAATTGTTAAAGTATGTAGAGCTATTTCCACAAACACTCCAATTTATGTACATGTTGCATAGATGTATGCGGTTATTATACATATTATATAAGGATCAGTGTTCCTTATCAATTGGTTACTTATCCATAGACTTAACTAAGTACAGATTGAAAATGTTTAGGAAAAAACTGTGTCTGTACTGAGTACACACAGACCCTTTTCCTGTCATTATTCCTTAAACATTACAACAACTATTTATATACCATTTACATTATATTAGGTGTGATAAGGCACCTACAGATGATTTTCAAGTACCTGGAAAGATGTACAGATGTTATGTGCAAAAACAGTACCACTTTACACAAGAAACTTAAGCAGAGTTTGGTATCTGTAGGAATCCCTGAATCAATTAAGAGATGATGCCATGTCTTTAATAAATATACACATATACATCTGGATACACAACCATATATCCAAAACAGTTAGCAGAGGTTATCTCACAGAAATGAGAACAATGTTAACTTTTTATCATTACACTTACCGTTCTAAAAAATTCTTTACAAGAAACAGGTACTTTAGAGCCGGGAGTTTGGCCTAGTGGTAGAGTACTTGCCTAGAATGCATGAAGCCCGGGTTAGATTCCTTGGTACAAAATACACAGAAAAAAGCCAGAAATGGTACTGTGCTCAAGTGGTAGAGCTCTAGCCTTGAGAAAGCCCAAGAAACAGTGCCCAGGCCCTGAGTTCAAGGCCCAGGACTGGCAAAAAAAAAAAAAAAGAAATAGGTATTTTGTTGTAATCAACAAATCATCCATTAAGTTCAGGTTTCACTGAATCAAACTGACATAATCATCCATAAATCATCCATTAAGGTAATGATCCCAGTTGTTTAGAGGAAAGGAAGAGGGGTGGTGATAAGTCTTGTCTGAGTCCACATAGATGCGTTAGGGAATTTTTGCCTCTGGGAATGATCTATGAAAATAAAAATTAATAAGTCACTCAAAAATTTGATCAGTGGCAGAAGAAAGTCTAGGGAGCTTGCTCCTGCTTGGATGGCCTCAGCAGTGACTGAGGACAGGGGATCACCTTCAGTTAAACTTCAGGTTAATCTTGAAATAAGAGACTTCCAGGCAGTGAGACAGTTAGGAAACAGATGTTTGATCAGAAACTAGGTGAGTATCCACAGACTAAATCTTTGGCTGAGTAGAGGAAACAAGACAAAAGTCTGAACCATCCTTGAAGATAGGCAAAAGAAACATATGAGCCAAAAAAATAAAGGGCCACTGAAGGGGCAGCACAAGGTTGTATTCTCAGGCACCAGGCACCAGAGGCTAGACACTTACTTGCAAGTGACCCTAGAAGACTCCAGAGGAGTGACTCCAGGGGAATAGTTTGGCTTTTAGCAAATCTCATTGGGAGAATGATAGGGATGACTTCACCGCTGAAAATAGATCATCCATCGTAGACTTTGCTGTGATTTATGGATGGTTTGGGCTTCAGCTGTGTGATCAGTCATGTCATGAATCTATCACATTCTAAACTCTAACATTCCCAGGCGTTGGCTCTAGAAGAACAAAGAAAGAATGGGTGCAGTGATCCAGATTCTAGTTTGTGTTATAAGTCCTGCTGATGTGACTGGAAAAAATGGAGTAAAGGAAAGTGAGTGACATGGCTCATTAGGAAGTTAGAATGTCTGACTCATTTTGAACACAGGAAGACAACTGAGGAAGGAGACCTTGGCTGAAGGGGTCACCACGTTGTCATCTTTCACTTTATTTAACATGATGAAGCTTAATATTGGCAGCTTGCTCCTGCCACATACGTTGTATCTGTCAATGCAGGCAATCAATGAAGAAGTGGGCCAGTATCAGAGAGACTCAAAGCCACTAGACAGAGCTTCTCCAAAGATTTCAAAGGAATAATTTCTGGCTGTCCATGCAAATGTTACAATTGTTGAGAAAAGATGTCATTAATTCCTAGAAGCATGATAGCCTAACACTAGAACACAAGAGCCAGATTATCTGAGACTGAATCCTGACGCTATCACATAGACAGCCTATTGAGCTTCTTCATATCTGTTTCCTCAGCTGTAGAATGGGGATTTGCTACCTTCTCTGTCTCACAGAAATATGAAGAGGACCAAATATGCTTTCCTTTCTAAAACAACAACATCAAAAAGATTAAAAGCACAGGCACACTAGAACATGACATTGATGTAGTGATTGGAGAATATGCATGATTGTTATTCAAGAATCTTGTCAGCTACTGTTAGAGACCCTCACAGGATAGATAGAAATAGCCACCGTGACCTTTGACCATTGTAGTAGAATGCTCAGCCTTGTAGTTTTCCAAATGTGACCTCAGCATATTAAAAAAAACAGTTTAATGGATTATTCCATACATACCAAATTCACAAATAGACACAGGATTTATTGCCTCTGCATCAGACTTAAAAGTAGGCAAGAGAGCTGTCAGATGTGCACACCAGCAGATCAGTGCCTCCTTTCCTTTACATGGGAAATGAAAGCTTCCTTTCAAAAAAATAGAGTAGCTGAAAGTTTCAACGCAGTTATGTCCACTGTGCAAACACTAGCTAGTACTTGTAGGAAGGAAAGAGCCTCTCAGTCCTCTGATTGGCCACTTTCATCTTGTTAACAGAAATGACATCTCTGCCTTATTCCCTTTTGCTCTGGCTCACGACAGAATGACTCATTATGATAACACACTTTCTATGGGGTCGTAAAAACTTTAGATATGCTAAATATAGCACTTACTGCTAGAACTACAAGTTCAGTTGGACCCTGGGTACTTCTGAGACTTTTCAAGTATTGAGGCTTCAGATGAGTTTCTTTCAAATGGACGTAAAGCACAATAAAATTCAAGTCCCCTGAATGAGGAGGTGTAGTTCTCTGTAGATGATAAGATGGACCTAATCTGGTCTAAAAGAGAGATCTTTTACATTTTTATAAGCCAAGTTGATATCTACCTATGTGGGCGGGGGAAGATGGAATCCCAAAGGGACAAACTCATCTTGCAATAGATAGAAGGTCATTTTAAGATTATGTGTGTTTTTTGTTTGTTTTTACTATAAGCTGAAGACTATGCAGTTCAATTAATGACAGGGATTTCATCTCCATTGTATTCATAATCTGCTTTGTTAAATGGCAACTCCTTGTAGAACAACTTGAAGACTAAATATAGATACAGATAAAGATGAAATTAAGCAAAAAAAATGAAATAAAAACCTAGAAGTTGAGTTCACACATGCACAAGGACTAAAGCCAAGGTGGGCAGATGCAGATGTATGTATTATTGGGGTGGGGTGGGGATGGCAGTGAGGATGTAAAGTGAAAACCCCATTTGTTTTCATTCTTCTTCTGCCTATGGAGAAGTCTAAGCTGGAAATCATAAAAATATGTCATGTGGCCCTGGAAATAGGACATCTATTAAGGCATGCTTAAGTCTGCACAGGTTTGAGGACTGATAAGAGAATACTACTAAACATACTTCTTTCTTGAATATTTCCTGGAAGTAGTTTACCCTTTTGTATTGCTTCTTTTGTTTTGTTTTTCCTTCCTTCCTTCCAGACTTCAATTCTTTGACTTTGGGCTCTGGGATCATCTTTCCTTTCTCTCCCTTCCCTTCTTTTCTTTTCCTTCCTACTTGTTTATTGTGACAGGTGGATTCAACATCTCCTTCAATCTTGACCATCACATGGAAGAATAAGATAAAACTAAAATGGACTCTTAAGAATAAAATTCATGGAGTAGATTATTTCTGCCTGGTTCTGATCTGACATTTTAATAGAAAAGCAAAAGAGGTCCTATGTGTTTTATTCTCCATAGATGAACACTGGATAAGGATTCATATAAAGCTGGATGAGAGTGATAAGAAACACACACACATGCACACACACACACTCACATGCAGCCACTCTGGTTTAGAATCTTAGCTCACTTTTCTCCCACTCCATTGTGATAAGCTCTGAGAATACAATTGCAAAGCCAGTTACATATGACAATTATATATGATTCTAATTCCTAGGTCTTTTCTCTGCCAATCATCCTTCTTCAATAGGAATGAGGCCAATTCCTTTTGATTATCTAAGTTCTTTTTGATCCTTTCTATTCTTTTTAATTCTAGATATTCATAGCTATATCTTTGTGTCTGTCTCTTCTTTTTTTTAATCTCTATCTCCCCTCCTTCTCTCTCTCCCTCTCTTTTTTGTATCAATAGTTGATATTGGTGGGCTACATATAGGCTAAGCCCTCATTTCATTTTGAGGAATGTCATGAAATGCCCTCTTCTGGTGGGTAGAGCATCACATGGGCAGTAGAGAAACAAAGCCTTTAGCAAGACAAGGGAACAACAGATCCTGCCATGCTTCCTGGACTCTTCCTGTGCACAGGCTTCTCTGCAATATCACCTATTTTTTTGGAGTCTTGTTCTCCATCCCTCCTAATTATTTTTGTGAGTGAAGCTAGTAGTGTTTTCGTAATTTATTTTTAATTAATTGACTCATTTGTGGCGAACTTAATTAGAATTGATTTTTTTTGCTGCTTGTACCCAAGAACTCAAAATATTACCTTCTTGTTCTCTCTCCTGCCGTTGCTTCACTTTTCACTGTGATTGGCAGACACACAAGTGTGACAGGAAATAAGTAAGTGAGTAAGTCATTGGAAAGGGAGAAATAATGGCATGACGTGTAGAGCAAAACATGTGGTATACAAATTTTTGCTATCCATTTCTATGCTGTTTGATACAGATGGGTAGAATGCATGCAACTGACTTTCGTAGTAGCCAAAGCAATGACCAGAACACCACATGCTACATAATTCTGTACTGATAGGAAGAAAAATAAGCCAACAACTCAGGAAGGCATAGCTAATATTCACAAAAACATTTTCCCATGATATTAGGCAATATCTATGAAATAAATGTAATATAGCTTCATGAAAACAGGTTAGTCAGCTAAATGTAGCTCTTTTGCTAAATATCATTGATAAGGCTACATCTATATAAACTAAGGCAATACCATGCTGTACTCTATGGTGGGCTAGTCTGATTTAGGGCTATATTTGAAACAGTAAATCTTTAAGAAGTGTTTTTTCTTAATAACTTATTTTTCCAACTAGTGTTTGAGGGTGTTGAGCTGTCTTTAATAGCCACAATCTTTAACAATGACTGAATTTTCAGCAATTCAGTGTTCATATGCCATTGATTAAATTGTTTTTCCTTTTTCGAAATGCAAAGTCATATGTTTCCACAACTTCCCAAACTGATGGTTTTTATGAGATTCAGGAACCTGAAGACAGGATGTGCTTGAAGGAAAACCCAACCAAACCTGCTGTTAGTGCACCTCTGGTCTATGAACTTTGTCTTAAAAACGAAATCAGAATATACAATTATGTCCACATAGCCCAGAGATAAAGGCAGCCAAATTGTCCATCAACAGAAGAATAAAAAAACAAAGTATATAACATACATTTAATAGTATCAATCCTTAAAAGAGATGGACAGTCTGATACATAGTACAGTAGAAGTGTCCTGAGTAAATTATTACAAGAAACCAGATGACAAATAATGTGTGATTGCTTTTATAGATTGGTCAAATTTGTACTGATGGAAAGTGGAATCATGGGTTATGGGGGAAGAGAAAAAGAGGAATATTTTTTCATGGATACAGAGTCTTTCACTGGGATAAATGGAAAGCTCCATTACTATTCCAGGGAGGGATAGTAAATGATGATTGTACAATGATGTTTATGTGCTCAATGCTACTGAACCCTACATTTGGAGGTGGTTAATGTGACCAGTGTTAGAGAATATATGTTTGAATAACAGAGAAGTGTGAAAAAGGAAATTAGGAATACTCCAAAACCAGGTACCAAAATGCCTAGCCACAATAATTTTCATTTGAAAGGTTTAAGAAGCAGGCGCTGCCAATATCTACCTTAGCCAAAAAAAAAAATCTCAATAAATATCCCAAGTTTAGAACATCTAAATATGAGTGAGGAAGTGTTCCAAGGAAGTCTGCCAAGATCACCAAGATAAACTTCTTCCAAAACACACATTGAGTCAATGAATTTATTGGCCTTGTGCCTCGGGTTTATGATAGCCAATTGGAAACATTTTTGTGAATCCCTAGAACAACTTAGGCATGGGCCAAGTCCATTCTGCAGATGAGTAAATCAAGACTCGAAAGGATCAAAGGACTTTTGTAAGGTTACATAGCTGGTGAAGTGGCAGATCATGGATTAAAGTCAGCCTCTAAAAATGATGTCTGCATCATTTATGTGTATACATATACACACATACATTCATATACATGCGTATACACATGCATATAAAACACACATAACTATGCATGTGTACATATAGGTATACACAGGCATATATGTATATGTACACATATAGATATATGCATATGCATGTGCACATATACATATATATACACACAAATAGTGTGGGCACTACATTTATATTTATACACTGACATATATGCATATATCCATTATTTTCTACTCCACTTAAAGAATTCAGTGTTCTGGTTTGTCTTTCTTGGGTGTCAGAGACTCTCTGGGTCAAAACATTGAAAAGCTTAATTTCTATCTAAAACTATTTCCTCATCTCTTTGTCCAGTTGTTCATAGGCCATGCAGCAAGGAAGATGGCCAAGAAATAGGTGAATTTCCTTCCTCATTTCATTTATCTTATTTCCTCATGAGTTAACAATATTGAAAATCTATTATGGGTCAGTCTGCCCTGGGTATGGAGGGTTTAAAATGATTCATAGAGAAAATATTTGATGATCTAAATAAGAAAAATCCTCTAATATTCCAATATCTATTCTCAAGCTTTTGCACACAGAGCCTGAGGTAAACTCAGTTTAGAACAGCTTCCAAGCAATCATCCACCCACAATTCTCTGGGGAAGCTATTATCCAATCAAGTCAGTTAGACATTCTAGCCTACACCCCTCTAGCCCTTGTTAATTGCTACTAATTATACACCCTAAGAATTCTTCTCTCTGGGGTGTATGTCCAGAAAACACACTGTGTTTTGTCTTCTCCCAGGCTAATTAGGATTTGCTCATGGAAGCAGTAGAGCTTGAAGCCCTCTGATCTTCCAGAGAGGGCCTCCTCATTTGTGTGTCTCACTGAGTTTCTCTGTATGAACTGTTTTTCTCTGTATGAACACTTCAATTTCATGAAGAACTAGGTGCAGTCATCTCAGGGTCAGATGAAAAGAGTTTCTTCTCTTTTTCTTGAGGTATCTTGTACCTTGGCAGCCTGCTGGAGCCCTTGCTGAGTATGCTAAAATGCTCAACTTAGGCCTGTTTGTCCTTTTTGCTTGGCTTCAATTCCAATGATATTTTGCAAAATATTAAAGCAGAAAATCAGTGATCATCATAGATTCTTTATTTAGGTAATCTGAGTACCTCTGAATGTTTAACACAATGTCTTCTGCCCATGCCTGCAAAATTGATCGGCAAAGTAGAAGATTAAATTCCACTACCTTTTTTGAGTTATTTCTACTTGGTGATCACTAGAGGTATAAACGGTGAGAGAAACCATACATTGGATACCCATGTGTCTCTTTCTAGTCATGGCTTTTCTCTTTCCTGGCTGTCCTTCTTGCATCAATAATACACTGTACATCTCAGTTCTTTAGAGAGTTGCTCTGCAGGATAGATGGGAGAGGGGATGATCCAGGTGTGTTCTGCAGAACAGCAGTATGACGTGTTGGGGAAAAGTAATAGGGAGAAGTCAAGACTTGAGGTTCAAGGGATTATTTCACATTCATTCTTTCTCTGGACCATATCCATACTATCTGCAACATGAAAATATCTTACTAGATAAACATCCTGTAACTCTGCTTCTGATTGTCCCAAATGTTTGTTTTGAAGTTACAGAGCCCAAGCCAGTTTTGACATACAAAGTGATGCAAACTGAAGTCGATCGTTATTTAGCCTTATTCTCTCCCAACAAATAGTTGCCTGGAACACTCAAATTCAACTCAACCAACTTTTATTTTTATTGGCCAGGAATAAAAAGTCCTTTGAGTTTTACCTGGATCGCCACCCCTCTACTGCCTAAACTCTCTTGGCTCTGCAGACTGCCCTTCTCTTAGAAGAACTCTTACAAGAACTAATTCCTGCTTTTCTACTGGGAAAATTCATTTTATTCCTTCACAAGTGTCCATTTTACCCATCTCAATAAGAAAACCAAAACAATACAACAACTCACCTACGTTTCTCTGAAAGACTTTACAATTTAGAAGATAGATCTAAAGATAAAGCTTGAAGTAAACTTTTTGGAACATTTGACATTAATCACATAAATCCAGAAATAGTCTCTTTCAGAGGGACTAGCACTAATTGCACTTCTTGCCTTGGCTTGAAGGTTGCCATTTTGGACAGCAATGTGAGTTTCCTTTCTTCTTTCTTCCTGCCTATGTGAATGAAGAAATGCCAGAGACCTTCCCACCCACTCAGCCAACCCAGTACTCCTTGTTCAGGTGCTCCTGCCAACTAATTAACACCTCCTTTGCAAGTTGTAAATTGGAAGGCAGATGCGCATAAATGTAGAACCCAGTGGGGAGTCTCATGCTTTCTATATGCCTCTATTTCATGAAAGGCAGGGAGTGAAATCAAGTACGCTGATGGGAAAATGTGTTTTGCCAAAATGGCCACCCCCAGATTTCAACTAATTTATGGGCTTTTAACACAAAGTAAAAATTTCTTTTCTTTCATTCTTTATATTTTTGTTGGTTTTAAAAATTAATCCAGGATTCTCAAAATCCCAGAAATATGATTGAGCATCTCTGGGTCATCCTAAGATGATGGCACATAACATGCCCACACTCTTATATTGTTAGGGTCCAGTCCCTCAATATTAGGGTCCGTGATCAAAGGAACGAGTCTGACACAAAAGCAGAAGTTAAACAGTTTTATTCCACGCCTAGCATTGAGAATCATACTGACCGGTCAGGGCCATCTCTAAAATATGAGTGAGAGAGCGACCCCGCTTAATCTTACAGGCTACTTTTATAGGCCACCAGCCATGTGGTTGGGCTGGCCATACACAGGTGGCCAATGGAATTCAACATAGTTGATTGATGGCTGGGGCAACCACTGACACCTTTGCTGTTTGAACTGACCTATCATCTCGGTGGCCTTCTGGCGCACTGCTCTGATGACAAAGGAAAGGGAGGGATTTCCTGGCAGGCCAAAGGGGTTGGGTGGGGGAGGAACTCTGGTAACTCCACCTGGTTTAACTGCTCTTGAGATTGGAGCTGTTATCAGGGATTGTACAGCCCCCACCTTGGGTCAACTGTTCCTTTTCATGAAGATGGGAGATACCTAGAGGGGATGGGTTTTGGGGTAAGTCCCTTTCATTCCCCCCTCATTTTGGAAAATGAGTCAAATCCTTGACTCTTCCTCCCATCCTATGTCCTCCTGTCATATGGGCCATATTGGGTCCTCAGCACTGGCCTTTTAACCACTCCAATTCTCCTTTGTACAAATGATCATTATGGTGTTTACAATTCAGGGGCCAAAAGCAACATTAGTAAAACTAAGGATTCTGCAATTGCAGATATTCAGGATGTCATCATGGAGACCAGCCGGATAAGCTTTTATACACCATCCTTGGGACCCCTGCTTCTCTCTTGCTCAAGTCTCCTTTTTATAGGTGCCAGGTTATCTTTCATTACTTCATCATTGTTTGCTCAAAGTGACATTCTCATGCTGTCTCCATCTTGGAGTGATGAATCCAGTAGCACTTTCCTGCTACTTTCACAGTGGTTAGAGTCCTGGGTATCACAGTGAAGGTATTCTTGAGTGCCAGGGTGTTAGAAACCAGACGATGAATATGTCCCCCAATCAACCTGTAAGGCCTGTGAGAACTGGATTGAATCATGGTTAACACTAACAGCTAGTTCAACTTCCCCAAGTTTTAGGAGACGGTCTCCCTCTAATGGGGAGAACTTTACATGTGGAGAGTTCCCATTATTAGGACATGCTTCATACCATCTGCTACATACTCATACTCTCTGGGATCTGTTGTCCTCCTTTTTTAGAATATTTAAGACAATTCTTTTCAGATCCTTTCTTTTCTAGAATAAACCATTAAAAAAAATTCCTTTCCCAAGGTTTCTTTACTGTCCTCTCTATTCATTTGATCCTAGCCCTCATTCACATTTAACACCTCTCACCCCTAGACTTCTCATCACAGGGTGAAGAATTCCCCTCACGAAGCCATACACACCAAGATGGCTACTGCTGTAAAAGGCTAGGTGCAGCCTCACCTTATTTTCTCTCCCATGAAGTAGGGGACTTTGAACTTAGGCTGTTCAGCACTGGATGGAAAAATTACCTTCACCCATCCAGAGTCACCATAATGGCTGCAAAAACCTAGGGGACTTTGAACTTAGCACAGATACAGTGTCCCACCACCAAGGGTTTAGTTCCAGTCAGGAAGCAGTTGTAGAGTTGTGGAGTCAGGCTGGACAGGATGCATAGCAGCAGCCTTGTCTCTCTGCAGCCCCAATGGAACGTCACACCTCCTGCTGAGTTGCCTCCAAATTCCTGCATGCTGGATAAAGAAGCTTAACCTAGGGCCTGACTTTGCTGAATTCTCCCAATGGTTTCCTAGTTGCTTTTCCTGAGCACACTTGTTTTTGCAGCCTGGCACCCCACTGGTTTTCAGGGCAGTATAGGGTTGAGATTTCAAAGTAATACCAGGGTGACAACTTTTAGTAACCAGATTTCCTTTAAATGAGGCTAGGATTCTCTAGACAGGTATAGAAGCCTTGAACCTGTAGCCATTGCCATTCCCCACAAGTTCAGTCTCCACTCTTGTACATCTGTTACTACTCTTTCCCATACATCTAATTTATCCTGTCTCACTTTCCAAAAATGACTCTGGTCCCTTCATCTTAAGGGGAGTTGATGGGCTAAGATCCATCTTCTATAACTTCTTCAAGCTGACTCAGGGGCGTTGTCTCTGTACTTGACCAGGTACCTTAAAAAGCTTAGCCTATTTTTACCAAGGGGTTGCCAGGATTACATTTCAGGAGCAATATTTTACTCCAAACTGGGGATCATATAAAACATTTAACAACTGCACAAACCTTCTTTGGCTACAGTAGTGTAGCTGACTTAGCACCCATTTGCAAAGGCATTTTCTTGATTGTCTGGGGAACTTAATCCCTGCAACCCCAACAATGCCTCAGTTACCTATGTAGGCCTATATACAGATCAATGGGGACACAAGCCTCAGGTCCACAAACTTTCCAGAATTTGTGGCTGGTGTCAAATCAAAATTCACTCAGGACTTTAAACTACCCACTATCACAGATAATTGACAAGTTCCTGCCCACTTAGGAAAGGCATGGGCATTAGTAAGGCATGCTTACAAACTATTCTATGACCTCCTGGCTCTGATTAATATTGAATGGCCAAGCATGAGTGACTCTAGGATCTGACACCATCTCTGCCATCCAAGCAGTGGCTTACTGCATCTAGATGGTTTATTGTTTTCATCCCAGTAGTGTCTCTCCACACAGGGATGAACATCCCATTGGCATTTCACTTTGTTGGTTTCTGGACTTGAACTCAGGGTCTGGGCGCTGTCCCTCAGCTCTCCAGCTCAAGGCTAGCACTCTGCCACTTCGAGCTCCAAAGCAACTCTGCTGCCAGATTAGACACCATAGTCTCACAGGGACTATGCTTTGCCTGGGCTGGCACAGAACTGCAGCTTTCAGATCAATGAGTCCTATAAAAGGCCACTTTACTCCAATTAAAGCAACAAGGTGGTCAACTCAGAAATAGTCTCTAAGCATGATCTTACCTGGAACTTGGTTATGGCCAAAGTTACATCTGAATAAGGACTGCTGTCCTTCTCCATGGGCCTGTGGGAAATTGCTATAAAGTAACTTACAAGAGCAAGCTGGAATAGCAATTAAGCAATCATTTTGGTAGTCCTAATTTTCCTTTTTTCTCTTTCTTGAAACAAACATTTAGGACAACTTCACTTTCAAATTTTGTTCAGAAACCCATTTCTAATGTTCTTTAAAACTTTTACAGATAGTTGCTTAAAGACTTAACACTTTAGTCTTCATTTGCATTTGAAAAACCTTTAAGGGCTCAAGGAACTTCCTTTGCCTCCAGGCCTCCTAGGGCTCAAGGCACTCCCTTTGCCTTTTAGAAGAGGCTTTTTTTTTCTGCAGTTTGGATTACTGCCTAGAACTCCAACAACAGTTTAAACTCATGTAAGCTTTTCCTAATGCAAGAACTACAAACATCATCAGTGCACCAAAAGTCTAAGTCTGGACTTAGTTTCCTTCTTTTTCTAAAATATGTCCAGTTGCAATCCAGTAGCATGAAACCAAATTATACGGAGATAAACTTTTAAACATTCCTTTAAAATACTAATCACATTACCCACATTTTACCATCAGATTTTCAGTGTCACTCTGCAAGGAAAAAGGATGAAGATGATCCACTCAGTCCATCTGACCAGGTTTAGTGAACAGCCTTCATGCCAGCTTATTTTCTTTCAACAGCATGGATCCTCCCTTAGGGTCTTTTCCACCATGGGAACCCAGAGCTGCACCTTTGCCAATTCACCCACCTCTCACCCCCAAAGATGGTCACACAGGACTATCCTAAGTCTTCCCATCCTTTCTCTTGGCACTTGAGTGCATCTTCTATCTGGCAAATATCATGTAACCCTTCTATTAATTACAATAAAAATATATGGAAAAAAAAGACAGGCAAAGTTTTGGACATTAATAAACAAATTCACATTTAAATCTCTAATACATGTCTCCAAACTTTAACTTAAAGAAATAAATTCCAAAGTCCCTAATGTCTCTGGGCTAAACAGGATACAATGTTTACAATGTAAACAGCTCTATGCATTACAATACAAGATTTTTTTTAAATGCAGATTTTAGAAACTTTAGAAAGATCCTTTTTAAATAGTTCCTTTTTAAAACAATGCAATGATCCCTTGAGATGTTTGAACCTCTCAAACCTGATGATTTTCTTGAAGTTTAGACTTAGATTTACCCAACTGTGTTTCAAGTTTAAACTCACCCATTGTTTTCACAGCATGCTGACAATTTAACCTTGAACATGTTCACTCACTCATCCACATACGTTCATACTCAAAGATCTTATAGCGCGCAAAATTAATATCGGCTGTTCATTTTCCGGAAGCTTTAGTGTCAAGAGAGTTTTGCCAATCTTACTCTTGCAGGTGAGAACTAGGTTCAAAAAAAACTTTACAAGGTAACTTAGTTGAAATTATTATTTGGTAGGATTTTTCCAGCGCCAGATCTAGCCCACCTAGAGCATGACTCTAGTCATTTTCCCAATTTTGACTAGGCCATCTCACATGACAGTTTACAGGACCAAATTAAACCTGGGGAAACCAAGACTGATGCCTGTGTCCTGCCAACAATTATCCCCAGATTACGAAGCTGAGTGGGAGGAGCCATATCAGGCCCCCAGGAATGCCCAAATGGATAGTGGCAAAGACACAGAAAACAGGAACCCATTAGGACTGGTACAGATTTCAAGAACAACACAGGATCAGAAAAATCACCTCAGGGAACCATAAAACAGGGGCAGAGAAACAGAGACCTTTAAGTAAACCCCAAATTTTCTCTTTAGAACCTTTAAAATGTTACAAGTCCAAGTCTAGAGGAAGATCCTCCATAGATACCGCTTGGCTCATCTTTTTATTTGCACCAAACACAGACTTTGGGGAGGGACGGATAAGGAGTGTGTGGGGGGGTGTTTGAGTGCTCCATGTCAGGCTCCCTTTTCTCCTCCTTTTCTGATCCTGGAGATGTGACCTGCCTTAGAGGGGGAAAACAGTTTTGTTAAGCAGGGGAAGGTCCCTTCGATGGTCATCCTGTAAAGAAAGTGGTTCATTCTACCTGGCAGAACATTTTAAATTTTCCTGGGCAAACTCTGTCACCGACTGGGCAGCCCTGCCCTGAAAATTCTTAAAGGGTTGGAGGATAAAGCTTAGGGGCGTTGCAAGCTCCTTATTCTCTGTACGGCTCATTTTCCTAACAAGCCATGAAAAACACTAACAAGGGGCAAGGCACATACAGTCCACACACAAAGACGGTGACCCTTGCTAGACAAGGAATCAGTACCAAGATGAACAATACCAAGACTATACAACTGCTGCACAAACACAAAACTACAGTGAACACAACCATTGTACCTAGGAGACTCTTGTTCCCTAATCTCCAGATGTCGTGCCCGGGAGATTCAAACTCCTTATCCTGCAACGACCTGGAGTTGCCATGCTCAGGAGACCACGCCACACTCCCTAATCTACAACGGCCCATTTTGCTGTGCCCGGGAGACCACGCCACACTTCCTAATCTGCAACAGCCCATTTTGTCATGCCAGGGAGACTCAAACTCCCTATCCTGCAATGACCCTCTGGAGTGATGGGGCATCCCCGCATCCACTCAGGCCCTGGGAAGCTATACTGCATCCAGTTTCCTCCCCGGTGGGCCACTTCCCTGGAGCTCCCTAACAGAAAGAACAAAACATAAAGACCAAAGACAAAACTAGCGCCGGAGATTTTTGTTCTAAATTCTGATGCTGGCTCAGTCCTTGTCTTTTGATCCCGGACGAGCCCCCAAATGTTATTGTCCAGTCCCCCAATATTAGGGTCCGTGATCAAAGGAACGAGTCTGACACAAAAGCAGAAGTTTTATGCCACGCCTAGCATCGAGAATCATACTGACCGGTCAGGGCCGTTTCTAAGATATGAGTAAGAGAGTGACCCCGCTTAATCTTACAGCTTTGCTGTTTGAACTGACCTATCATCTCGGTGGCCTTCTGGCACACTGCTCTGATGACAAAGGAAAGGGAGGGATTTCCTGGCAGGCCAAAGGGGTTGGGTGGGGGAGGAACTCTGGTAACTCCACCTGGTTTAACTGCTCTTGAGATTGGAGCTGTTATCAGGGGTTGTACAGCCCCCACCTTGGGTCAAGTACTCCTTTGTCATGAAGATGGGAGATACCTAGAGGGGATGGGTTTTTGGGTAAGTCCCTTTCAATATATCTACTTAGCTAAACTCATTAGATATTATCTCTCCACCCCACCAAAGGCCAGGGTATTGATTTTTAATTCCCTGTTGAGAGTCTCTTCTACTCCAACAAGTCTTTCATGCTGCTTGTAGTATAACCCATGGTGCACATTTAAAGTTCTTCCTTCCTCTGGATCTTATATGATACGTTTGGAACAATGTGTATTTGTGTCCGTGTGTGTGTGTGTGTGTGTGTGTGTGTGTGTGTGTGTGTGTGTCCTAATGATCTTTTTCTTCTACTTCTCACTCTCCTTACATACACCTCTCAGACCAAGATATCTTCCTCATACCGCACATTCTGGATTTGTCGTTGTCCTCTCTTTACCCTAGAAGCTTATAATTCCCACTTTTTCAAAAGAGCTTGAAAATGACTTTTTTGCATTGGCTTGCAATGCAATTTATCCAATTCACATTAATTCAATTCAGTTAATTCAACAAGACAGTACCTTTCCTGTCCCCAACACAATGCTTTACTTGGGAGATACAATAATAAGAGAAACCATAAAATCTCTCTGAGGAATTCACAATATGGTGGCATAGGAAAGGTATCAGTAAGTAACTGTAATAAATTTTGGTTCTCCTAGAAAGCATGCTTTAAGGCCCGTCATGGTAGAAAATAATTGATTCCAGAACAGTGGGCTAGGGTTTGAGAGCTCAAGTGTGTTACAGGAAAATTTCAAAATGGAGAAGACAATTGTAAGGGTTCTACTGTAATTCTCTTGTTGTTTTTGTTGTTGTTGTTCCTTTTTTTTTGTTTTGCTTTGCTTTGCTTTGGGTTCAGACTTCCTGGCATCTGATGGTCAGCTGTGTATCTTCACAAGAAGGAAAACAACACAGATTAATAAAACAAATCACACAGGCTGTGCACCAGATACTGAAATATCTGAACAAATAATTCTGCTATTAATCAATTTTAATCCCCAGCAGTGGAAAGGAAAAAGAAATTATGCAAAGACTGATTTCTTTAAAAACAATCAAACAAAACTCATTTTGAATAAAGGCAGGGGCAACAATCAGCACTAGAATCAAGAAGGACACAAAAAAGTCCTCGTGGTTCACACCTGTAAATTCTAGCTACCCAGAATGCTGAGATGATGGTGGAGACCAGTCCAGATAAAAAGGTCATGAAACCTCCATTTTGTGGTGGTGAGTGTTTGTCATCCCACAAACGATGGGAAGTTTAAATAGGAGTTATCCAAGTCCAGGCTGGCTCAGGCAAAACAAAAACTAAAACAAACTAATAAAAAAAAAATCCCCAGCACCTCCAGGGACCAGTACATGGAGTGGAGTCTGAACATGGAAAGCTCCTGTTTTAGACAAGACCAGAAGAATCTCTTAGCTTTGGAGATGAAAAGACATATGATAGCTTAGCTGTACCTAAACAATTGAGGAGGCAATTCAAAACACCTAGGTAAGGCTGTGAAACTGACCCGGACAAGAAATTGGCTAGTCAAGATCTAACAATGTTTCTGTAAATGATTAACAGTATACCCTAATGTGAGAAAAGCAATCTTTTCTATAAAAGTGTGTAGCCATCTTAACTACTTAGAATTCAGGTTCTTCCTCCAGATGCTTGCTAAGTCCTATTTTCTGGCAAAACTTGGATCTCCAAGATGAAAAGCTTGAGGAACTTGCCCAGACTTGCCCATGGAGATGTGTTAATTTCTTCCCCTGCACCAGTATCAAATTTTAGCCAGTCACAAGCAAACTGTGGGCCTGAGATTGGCCAATGGCAGTAGAGGAACAGGGCCCATTGTAATAGAGATGAAACTTGGGCAACTATTCACCCAGCCAGGGTTTCCTTGGATTCTTGACAGAGTCCAAGTAATGCAATGCAGAAGTAAGCATTGACTTGCTGTCCAGTTGGTGACCTTATTCCTACACAATGCCCTCAAATACTAAGACATTTCTAACAGTAGCATAAATCTGTTCCCTCTGGATGTGTACTGAGCATTTTCTTAATTTTATTTTTATGAAAGGTGAAATTTAACAGAAATATTTATTAAGTACATACACATATATTACTACACTACTGCGGACCCTGCTGCCCATCATTGAACTTATAGAAAATAAAATATTCTTAGTATGTCTGTCTTCTTTATGCCCCTCAGACCCTCTACCCTCCCAAGTACTCACGACTAATCCAGATCTTATTATTATCCCTTTGCCTTCTCTGTAGTTTTATCACTTTTCTATCCTTAAGTAGTACTATGCTGTATGTTCTTCATGCCTTGCTATGTTTTTTTAAAAAAATATGAAACACATTCTCAAGACTCTTTTCTGTTATAGGTAGTTATATCTCACTCCCTGCTGTGGTATAGGCTTTCTTGTGTGAGTATTTCCCAAGTAATGCATCAGTTCTGATGGTAATGTTCTGTAATTATTGCAAACATTGTTCTGAAGACTGTTTCTTGGTCACATGTTTCTCTGGGATGTAAAGTGAAGAGAATTTTGAAGTCACTGTACATATACCTATTTCATGTTATTTGGTGTATTTTATTTATTTACACTCCTAAAAGCAGAGTAGATATGTGTTGGTTCATTAATATCTTCACTGATTTGACATTATTAGACTTAGTCCATTATTAGACTTATTAGTCCATTTGATGTGTGACTAACGCTATCTTCTGTTAATAAGAGTTGACATTTGGTTCATTCATAATGGGGCTGAATATATTTCTACAAGATTTTTTTGCCCACGTGAGTTTCCTTTTTGGCTAAATGCCTATTTAAATCTTTTGCCCATCTTTCCGTGGAGTTGTTTGTTTCCTTATTGATTTATGGCTCTGTCTTTTAATTCCCAATATTATGATTTCATTAGTCTTTCATCTTGAAAATCATTTCTCCATATCTGTAGTTTGTCTTTTTCACTTTCTTCTGATGTCTAAAAGAATGCATATTAGTAAGTTATTGAATATTATCAAACTTGTTTTCTTTATACACAGATGTTAAAGGGAAATAGCTTGTACTGGTAGATTAAGTACAAGCAACTCTTAAGGAGCAAGATATCACAAAGTTATTTTCCTATGTTTCAGATTGCCCTTTACATTTATATCTTTCTGTGTTATTTTTTCATTTTAAAATGTATGGTATAAGACAAAGATCCAATTTTAAGTTTTTTCCATGTGGATATCTAATTGTCCCAGCATCATGCACTCAATTTCACAGATCCCATCTGTCATAAATTATTTCCATATACGTGTAAGTCTGTTTCTTGATTTTTTTATTCAATTTTCTTTTTTACTATCTCTATGCTACTATCACATTATGCTATAATAACATTAGATATATGGGAAGTCTAGTAATCACTGCACACAGTAATACTTCCTTTCCTTCCTCCTCCTGTTCTTCCTCTTTCCTATCTTTTCTTCTCATGTTCTTGATTCTGTGCCTCCCTTTTCCTGCCCTTTCTTTACTTCCTCTGTTCTTTCCCCTTCCTTCTTCTCTTCTCTCTCATTTTCCTCCTCATTCTTCTCATCTATTCCCCTCAACTCCCCCCTCTTCCCCATCGCCCTACTTCTTTACCTCCTCTCCTCCTTCTCCCTGTCTTTAACCTTTCCTTTAAGTACTTGTTAATTTTTTTAGTGGTATTATTTCTAGGTTTCATTTTTGACATTTTCATTCATGTACAAAGATTTCACTTTTTTGCCAACTTAAGCAACTTTTTCCAATATACACATATAAAGTCTTCTTGGGATGTTAAATAAATCTCAGGCTGAATATATGGATCAGTTTTGAGTTAATGGATTATGATTTTGGAATCTTTTAAGCTATAAAAGTTGGCATTTCTATTTTATTTATTCCAATACTTTACAATAATTTTAGAGAAAATTGTATTGTTTCCTCCATGAAATATTCCCATATTTAATTAGATTTATTTCTAGTTCCTTAATACTTTTCAAAAATATCACTATAAATTTTAGAGGATGAAGAATATTGACATACATTGTATTTGTGAATGCAGATAGCAAAAAAACTCACTAAAAAAATTGTGAATAATACTGAATAATAAGTGACTCTTGGGGATGGAGGATGTGAGAGTACTCAGTGAGTCAGTCTGAGTTATGCACAATATATGCAAGTGTGAAGTACCGCAATGCAAGACGAATTAGCATGCATTGAAAAAAATAAACCACAGAACTGGCAGGTGACTGTTGATATGAATTCATATTTATTAATTCATAATGGGGCTGGAATATATTTCCATGAGATTTTTTTGCCCGTATGAGTTTCCTTTTTGGCTAAGTGCCTATTTTATTCTTTTGCCCTTTCCTCCTAGCTGCTCAGGAGGCTGAGATCTAAACCACTTGAAAAGTGGCTCAAGTGACAACTCACCAGCTTAGAAAGCCCCAAATTCAAACCCCAATTTTGTAAAGAAAATGTGTGTGTGCTGGTTCTGAGGTTTGAACTCAGGTATCGTCCCTGAGTTTTTGTACTTAAAGCTATCACTCTATCACTTGAGCCACAGCCCAACTTTTGGCTTTTTTGGTATTTAATTAGAGATAAAGCATCTCAAGGATTTTCATACCTGGCCTGGGTTTGAAGCTCAATCCTCAGATCTCAGCATCCTGAATAGGTAGGATTACAGGCGGGAGCCACAGAGCTTTTTCTTTTATGACCTCTATATTGTGAACTTTTTCTTCATTAGATTGGTTCTAGCAAACATTGCTACTTGACTATCTCTTCTGGAACACAGATGAGTTTTGTTTCAGGCATTACACATTAGGCATTACCTTGTTAATTTCTTAGGCCAAGGGTAATAAGATTATGTCTATAATTTCCAAGTGATAGCTTGTAGAAGTCCAGGTGAAATTTCCACAGTCTCTTTCCTCAGCCATGGTATTTGTGAAAGAACATGTTAATATAAAAATTGTGGGCTTGCCTGGGAGTTTGGCCTAGTGCTTGCCTAGAAGGCACGAAGACCAAGGTTAGATTCCTCCGTACCATATACATAGAAAAAAAGCCGGAATTGGTGCTGAGGCTGAGGTGGTAGAACTCTGGCCTCGAGAAAGTCAAGGACAGTGCTCAGGCCCTGAGCTCAAGACCAGGACTGGCAAAAAATGGTGGGCTATGTCTAGGCTGCAGAGAGGGACATAACAAAGCTACAGCATTAATAATATCAATACATTAATACTGACGATTATTTTTATTTGCCGTTTCACTTGAAACTTCCCAGAAAAATTGTAACTATGAATCCCATGATCCAAATACATGGGAAAAAGATAATATTCATAAACTGTATTCAAAAGCACTGAGGATGTAGAAGTGGAAGTGGGATAAAGAAATGAAGGTTTTGGTGCAACTTGCTGCTCTCTCACTGCTTTCATCAATCCTTCACTTGAGTAGAAATTTCCTGCACCCTCCTATGCCCTATCGTTGGTAGACCAATATGGCAGCTGATTTATAATGGCAACAATGGATACCACCGGTCCTAAGGCAACAGAGGGGAAAGGCCAGAACCAGTCCCAAGTCCTAATTTTTTTTCATCCTCAGTGATTTCTTCTGGCCTCATACTTTCCTTCCGAATGGGCCCACATTAGCAGTCCTCTTGTTCATTCTGACTTTAACATCCTCGGGGGTGGGGGGGGGTCTCTCAGTGTTTCAGATTTAATTGCTGTTTCTCTTCTTGATTTTAGATTCCACAGGTTTGGTGTTTGAGGAGAAAAACCAGCTGCCATGGGCTAGTTCAATCTTCTAGAAAGAAGAAAATCTTTTGATGATTCTGACCCCACTGTGCAAAGCTAGAGTGCAAGCATCTCCAGCAGGAGTGATAATAGCAAATGGTCTTCTTGTTCTTGCAAAAACAGTGTTCCAATTCAATACTGAACATTTGTTAATGCTATTTTGGATCCACCAGAAAGAACTAATAATGATTAAAGAGACAAATTTGTCTCCAGTTACATCCAAGAACTTGTGGAGCATGTAGGAGTCACATTGAAAATGACACCATTTATTCCCAGAAATCAAATGCAGAGGTTCAGTGGAATGTGGTTGGACATGGTAAACATGATGACTAGGGTGTCTTGAAGGCAGTCTGTGAAATTCCTAAGATGTTAATGAGGAGTTCTTTTGGGAAAAGAGAGTGGTATAAGGGTAGTTATACAGTCAAAACTATTCAAAAATGATATTTTCAAATGGAAGAAAATGCATACAAATGCACATCTGTTGCTCCAATCCTTGAAATCCACAATATTTTCAGCCTTTATTCTTAGTGCTTCCTTCACTGAGGGTTTTTCAGGAAGCATGTGGCCTCTGGAAGAAAAAAAAATATCAGTCAGGTAGAGTCTACAGGTTAGGAAGAGACTATGAGCTTTGTTACTTGTGCAGTCAAACTTTTGGGGAAGCCCAAGGGTAAGCTCTTGAGTCTGAGTTTCTGACTCAAATGCAGCAAAAATTAATGGTGATAAGAGCCCAGGAAGAGGCCTGCTCCAGTGACTACTCAGTCAGATCAGGTTTCTATATGGGTCCTCTTAGCCAGTTCACTATACATTTACTGTTTTGATGTATGGCTATGCTACAACTCTTGGGTGTCCCAAGAATATTGACTGCATGATTTGGGCTTTGAGAAGGGCCCAGAGCCAGGTGGTTGTTGTAGAAACCTTTGGTTTTGTATGCCAGGCTCACAAAGATCCTGACCCTGCCCCTTTGCTCATGCTGGAGGTTTCTGTTAAACAATGGCAAGTACTGATAGTGATTGATTTGACTGTGGCTGGATACCTGAGCTGAGATGGGTACCTCAGAAACATTGTGGATTTGAAATCCAGTGATAGAACACCCATACAACCCCACAAAAAACCCACATCCATATTTCTGACTTCACCCACTTGTGTGTGCATATAGAGAGGCTAGCTGATTTCTCTTTTTAGGTCAATAAAGTCTAAGCCTGGGAGTACAGTACAAGTATCATTTGATAATCATGTAGATAGGAGAAGCAGAGAAGGCATATCTGCAGAGATGGTAAAATCAAGCCAATATGCATGGAGACAAAATATTTCATTCTTCTCCCCTCGCCCACCATCCCACCATACACACACTTGAACTCAGGTTGGGGTCTGGGCATTGTCCTCAAGATTTTGTGCTCAAGGCTGAGGCTCTGCCACTTGAACTACAGCCCCACTCCTGGCATTTTGGGTGGTTAATTGGAGATAACAGTCTCATGGACTTTTCTTTTTTTTTTTTTTGCCAGTCCTGGGACTTGAACTCACCACCTGACCACTGTCCTTGGGCTTTCTCAAGGCTAGAGCTCTATCACTTGGGCCACAACACTTCTGGCTTTTATCTATGTATATGCTACCAAGGAATTGAACCTGGGTCTTCGTGCATGCTAGGCAAGCACTCTACCACTAGACCAAACTCCCAGTCCCACATAGAGTTTTTTATATCAGCTGGCTTCCAACTGCAGTCCTCAGATCACAGCTGCCTGAGTAGCTAGGATTATAAGCTTGAGCCATTAGCACCTAGCCTCATTCCTGTTATCTTGTTTCCTCCATCTCTGTATCTTTTCTTACCCTTCTGGAGAAAATGCATGTTGCTTTTTGTTACTTGTACACAAGACTTACTGCTTGTAATTTAGCTGTGCGAGATTTCTCTTTCACCCTCTGCCACCTTCCTTTTTCCCTTCTTCCCCTTTCACTGCCCACCTCCTCCCCCCCAAGTGCTCTGCATTAGTCTTGAGCTTGCAAATCCAAGGAGGGGAAACTAGGCTAAGAGAGAAAACTTTGAAATTGTTCTGGGCAAGTGAAGTTTTTTTTTTAAGAAGAGGCTTCCCTGCCTTCAGGGTTAGTGTGTTTCCTATGCTACAGAATTACATGCCTTCCAACTTCAGAGATCACCTGGATTGCCTGTCTCAGGCAGCATAGCAGGCTAGCTCATCACAGGTCACTTCCCAGGTCTATCATCTTGGTGAAAGATGAATAATATTGACTGCCAGGTGGACTGACCTTTGCCACAAAGGCCCTCATAGCCTGAGAAGCTAAGCAACAGTTTTTCTTTCTTTCTTTTTTTTTTTTAAAGCAAACTTGTCAATGAATCCAGCTGGACGGAGGAGGGATATGACTCAACAGGGAAATAAATTATGAATTATGGAGAAAAATACTGGAATAAGAACGCATGTGTAAGCACAAATGCCTGTCCGAGCTGCACAGATCATTCACTTCAACTTCTTGAATTTTACAGGTGGGGAAGAGAAAGCAATCTTTATTGAAAGGAAGTCATGTGACAGGTTCCGCGAATCCTCTAAAACTGCTATTCCAAGTATGATCTTCACTGAATAGAACCCGGAGTTCTCAATGGGTTAGTAATTCATGTAAGTGGTAAATGCGGAGTTCATCTTGTCACTTTAGAGCCCATGATCCACTCACAACTTGACTATAGTCACTCAGCTGCAGCCTGTGCTTTGGACTCCCAGAAAGTACTCTGCAAGTCTCTCACTTCTGGTGTCATGGTATAGTTTGTGGGGTTCAAACATTGTTAATCTTAGGTCTGTTGATCAGATCCCAAACAAGGTAGCACACAATCTACTGCAAAGAGAATGGCCCCAAAACTCTGCCACCACTGTGAGCTGTGAACAAGGATTTGTCAAAATATCTCTGTAGAGTCATGCTTTGATAAAAAGCAAAGGTCCAAGAAAAGGGTAAGGGCAAGGAAAATCCCGATCACACTGTTTTACTTGCTGGCTGTTGCCACAGATGAGGCACTACTTTAGCTAATTTCAGTTACAATGTGCTGCCAAAAGGAGCACCTAGTACTGGATTTGTAGGTGCTGTGAAGTCCTGGTCCTCTAATGGTCTGTTTCCATCGTCCATTCTTGGCCTGAGACATAAACTATGAACAGGACTCTTGAAAGTATAAGAAAAAGTGGGGAAAGGGTTGATTTAGGGAGAAGAGATGACTTTGACTTGGGGTTGATGCTAGAAAAGCAGGATGTGGTTGTACAGAATAGCTGTGCCCCTCACCACCCAGTAAGACTTCCAGCTCAAGGATCCATGCACATTTGCAGAACAGGGGACAGGCATGTCCTAAAGCAACTCTTTTGTTGAATGCGTCATACTATATACATAGAAAACACAAAGGACTGATCTGTACAGCTGTTTGGTGTACTATGTATGGGAACCTGGTCTACAGATGTTCACTGTTGACTGTAGAGCACAGCCAAGTCAGGAAGCACCCGGATTAGAAATAACAATGCATTATTTTGTTTAAAGTAGTATTAGACACAACCAATGTTTGCCTTGTGCACCATTTGCTGTCTGGCAACTGTCAAGGTATTTGTTGAGTTCTGATGCTTTGACGACTGCATAATGATTTTCCATGGACTGCATGAAATCTACATCACACATCTTCTCACTCAGTGTTTAGGGTTATTGACGCCAAAGCTCTAAGAATTCTCCCAGACTTGGCTGTTATATTAACAGGTCCCGGGACAAGTTTGCAAATGGAGGCCTCTATACCCTGAGATCTAAATATTTAAATATCTCAACATAGCTAACAAAACCTATTAAATAAAAGCATGTTCTCTTATCTTAATAAATGTGTTTGCATAACACTGTGGAAGGTCGTCTGCTGTTAGTTTTCCGTGACCACGTGACAGAATCAGTTTAACAGAGGAAGGGTTTATCTTTATTCATTGTTCCTGCCATTTCAGTCCATTGCTCTGTTGCATTGAGACCTGTGATAATGCATGACATCAAGGCCAACACGGGGAGTATGTGACAGAGCAAAGCCATTCTCCACAGGGAGGCCAGGAAGCAGAGAGAAAGAGAGTGTGTCCTCCTGGTACTTTTTTCTTAATTGTATTTTATTGTCAGGTTAATGTATAGAGGGGTTACAGTTATATTCGCCAGGTAGTGGGTACGTTACTTCTTGAACCTTGATACCCTTTCTCATATTTTTGTCCCACTTCCCTTCTTCCCACCCCTCCCAACCATTTTATTTTTCCCCTTCCCTTTCCTATTTCAAATAAACAAATAAAAGGTATATAAAATATACCAGGTAACAAAGTCATACAGTAACAACATGAGATAAACCAAGAGGGGGGTAAAAAGAGAAAAGAAATAACTGTGCCTAGTACCTTAAGAACAATAATCATAAAGATAAATCTCTTGTTTCCATATCCTAGAGTTCATTTGGCTTAGTCTCATTATTTGGCCACATGTACATAGCTTTTGAGCCACTGGGATCCTCTGCTACGAGAATCCTAGATGTGTATTAATCGCTACAAATGAGAGAAACCATCCTCCTGATACTTCCTGAGGGTTCACACCCAGTAACCTACTGACTCTAGCAGGCCTCCATTTCTAAAGATCCCACCTCCTTCCAATAACCCCACAGGCTTGGGGAGCAGGGATGAGGGAGCAAGCCTTTAATATTAAGCCTTTAGGAGACCCATAAGCTACATACTACAGCACCAGGCTTAATTTGGAACAGTTAGAGACTACTTGGATTTCATGGCTGTAAAACAGTGGCCTGGGTCTTCTACATATGCCTATCATCTCTCTTGTCTCCTGAATCCAGCTCCAAACCAAGAACAGATTTTAGTTTTCAGATATGGATGCTCCATGGAATGAACAGCTCCTTAAACACAGCCATTTCCTGGCACTCTCACGGGCCTCAGGTGGACATATTCAACAGATACCCAATCTACTCCTGAGAAGGTGTATTTGAGAAAGGAGAAAGAATATACCATGATGGGCTTAGGCACAAGTGGGAAGCCACTTGGATGGTGGCTTCCTGGGGTTCCAGATGCCTGGAATTAGTCCAGAAAGGGGAAGGAGACTAGGTTTGGGGTATAAACATCCTTTCATCCCCATGAATTTCCTCTTGCATAGAGGGATCCCAGATGAAAGATGGTTGTATTAGAGCCCTCTGATGCATGAAGCTCAGTACAAGAGGTCCTCTTCTTTGTTTTAAGTGGTGGTGCCCTCTTTTTTGGATGACCCAAAGGAGGTGCTAAAAAACTGTCATGTGTATCATGGGCTGCAGTGAGCTTCACATAAAGACATATATGTGCAGAGTTTGCAAGATGTGTGGCCTGGACTAGCTCAATTCCCTGTTTCTGTGTAATGACTCAGAACTGTGGTCCTCGGGGCTTGCTGAGACTTCGTGGGTAGGGATCATTTCAGTCAGGGAGCAGATTAGTGATTCTTAAAGTTCTTTAACATGTGTCCCAGGGCTATTCCAGCTAACTTATGTGGATTTAACTCACTGCTTTGAGAGTAGCGTTATGACTTCTGGATAAAGAAGAAATGAACTCAAAGCAGGGTCATTTAAGAATTTACTTCAGGGGTTGCAATGCTGGTTAGTGGCAGTAAAGAAAACCTGCTTCACATGAAAGCCTACAACTTTTCATCATGGCTCCTTGGAGAAAGAACAGAGATCTCAGCATAGGAGCCATTTACAAACAAGTAAAAGGTTTCCCTACATCTTCCCAGGAAGAATGCTAGCCTTAGGAGACTATTGGGTTGATTCTGAATCTCAAAATGATGGGGAAGTTATGTCTTTCTCCTATTCTCCAAGTTGCCATTCAGATCCTCAGCTATGTGGATCTTGGGTAGATTGTTGCTCATTCTTTCAGCTTTTACTTGGAAAAGACCAATGGGTAACAAAGACAGTGAGTGCCAAGATATTTTTCAGACCAGATAACAAGAAGGGGGCAGTAGAACAGGTCTACCTGTTTCTGCCCAACATATGAGCTTTCTACTAGGTAGGAGCAATCTTGGTGTGGGAAGATTCCAAGAACTGTCAGAGTCTTAGTTTGTTTGGTGCCCTCCATGTCATCCAGCTTCTACCTGATCCTTTCTCAGGCTTGAGCCTTTGATACTCCCAACTGTATCTCAGCCCCTGCTTCCTGGAGAAGTCAACCTTCCATGGATTCTTATATTCCACAGAAAATCAGAATAAACTATTGAAAATGCAAATTGTACTAGGAGAATAGAGTTGTTTGTGGTTTTCTCTCCTGGACTATACTTTCATATTACCAGCCATAGTGCTGGGTATAGAGTTGTGTTATCATATGAATAAATGAAATTGGAACTCATCTCTGTACTTGCTCACATGATGATCACCTGGGTCTAACCAATGCTTCTGGAATTTACCCCCTGGTTCTCTATACTTTCTTTTGCTACCCCAACATCTAGACCTCTTCTTTCTTTTCTCTTCCTTCACTTTCTATTCCTGAGGATTTATATGTGGTAAAGAGCTCTGTACATATGACCATTTGGTTCAATTCTTCCCAACTGTCTGTTCATCTATCTCCTCCTTAGATCTTATCCTCTTCTTTCTGTGAGCCAGGAGTCATTTACAACCCTCATTTCTGGTCCCAGAGTAGGATATATTTTCAAAGACCTAATGAGGTGTTTTTTTCTTTTACAACTCTTATCTGTCTATCTATCTATCTATCTATATCATCATCATCATCATCATCATCATCATCATCATCATCATCATCATCATCTTTTGTGCTATTCCTATGGCTTGAATCCAGGGCCTAGGCACTGTCCATGAGCTTTTATGCACAAGGCTAGCACTATACCACTTGAGCCATTTCTAGTCTTTTGCTGGTTAATTGGAGATGAGTCTCAAGGAGTTTGCCATCCAAGTTGTCTTTGTCCTCAAATCGCAGCCATTTGAGTTGCCAGGATCACAGGCATGCTCACTCAGCCTTCATTGCTCCTTAAATATCCCCATCGTATTAGATAGCTTGTTTGTATTATTTTTATATTAACACAATGATTAAAAAACACACAAAATCCATTTGTCGTTTTAACTATTTTTAAATATGAAACTTAGGGTTTATATGTGCATTTATAATTTTGTGCAAATATCACTACTGTTTATCTCCAGGAATTTTTCATAGTCTCAAACAGAAATTCTGCTTATGTTAAATAATTCCCCATTTCCCATTACCCCTAGTTCCTGATAACTACTGTTTTACTGTTTCTACTCTCAGCACCTCATATAAGAATTAGACAATATTTTTCCTTCCAGTCTGAGTTATTTCATTTAACAAAATGTCCTTGAGTTTCATCCATGGTTTAATATATATTGGAATTTCCTTCTATCTTTTGAACAAATAATGTTCCATATATGTGTGTTTACTTATGCACATTAATATTACAATGTTTCTTTATATGTACATGTGTATATACATATAATCACCAAACGCCACATTCAATCCATCTGTTGTTTGGCATTTTGAATTGTTTCTACATTTTGGATAGTGTGAGGAATGCTATGAATGTTAGTGTACAACTATAATCATGGCCTGCTTTGATGAGGATGTTTTCTAGAAATGCAGTTCGGGTCTTTTGTCATTGTGCAAGTTAGCCATTTGATGTAGACCCTGGATAAAAATCATGATAAACAAGATATCAATGACACTTCTATGGGTATCACATAGCATAATTTTACAGCCCAATTTGATTTTAAATTTTCTTATTTGGGTGATGTATAGAGGGGTTACAGCTACATTCATAGTGATTATATTACTTCTTAAAAATTTTTTTTAGTAATAGGAAGAAGACACTCTAAAGTAATGATACAGTATATACAGAAGCCTTGACCTTATTATCAAACATTAAGTTTGAGTATGTCTTTTTGTGTGAATTTGTGTGTGTGTGTGTGTGTGTGTGTGTGTGTTGGTCCTTGGGCTTAAGTTCAGGTCGTGGACACTGTCCCTAAGCTTTCTTTTGTTTAAGGCTAGTGCTGTACCACTTATTTTTTTTAGTGTATTAGAGATAGTTTCATGGACTTTGCTGACTTGACTGGCTTCATGTCATGATCCTCGAAGCTCAGTTTCTTGAGTAACCAGGATTGTAGGCATGATCCAGGAATACCTGGCTTGCACTATACTTTTTGTATGCCTGGCAGTCTTATTTACAGCAGCGTCACCACAGGTATGTGGGTAACATATGACCCATGACTTTATAATGGCTATGACATCACTAAGTGACAGGAATCCTTCAGATCCATTACAATTAATGGCACCACCCTCAGATGTGAGTGAGGCTCATCTTTAACCAAACTGTCCTTTTGTGGTGTGTATGGTCTCTTGAGTTCATGATTTCCATTTTTTTGAATTAAGAGAACTCCTGAGTCATATGATAATAATATGTTTGGATTTTTCAGGAACCACTAAATGGTTTCCATAATATTAACAAGTGGCTTTTTGAAAATGGTTTTCTTGGTCAACAGGCTGTGTCTTTGAAAAGTCACAACACAAATTACAATCACAATGAAGATTCTGAGCAGGTTGAAGCAAAGACAAGACCAAGTAATTTTGTTCTTCAAACTCATTTGATAATACATCCCATTTTGCATAATAAATGGAAACACACCATACCCTGTTGATTTGAGAAACATTGCTGTAAGCGTAGCAGGCCTGAAAACAGTGGTTTTGTGCTAATGAGTATGGAAGATTCCAGTCAGATGGAGTGATTCCAGACCTTCTTTTTCCCTACATCATTTCTTTTCTAGACGGATCTTTACATGTTCACTCTTCTCTGCTTTATACCTAGTATAGTTTTCCTATTTTTTAATGTTTCCTTCAATGCTGGGGATTAAAACCAGAGCTTCTCACATGTTAGGCAAGTACTCTAATTATTTTGAGTTATGTCGCTAGCCCTTTCCATTTTGTCTTGTTTTTAAGATAGGATCTTGCTATTACCTTTGTATAAGCCATCCTTGATCCTACAATCCTCCTGCATGTACCTCCCAAGTACTTGGGATTACAGAGGCATGAGTGACAATGCTTGGCTCTTGAAATTCTGCTTACCTTTCAGAACTATTTCACACACACACACACACACACACACACACACACACACACACACACACGGCCCTTATCCAACTCCTTCAGTTCTTGTTATCAGAATTTGCTTTGTTCAGCGATCTATATCTACTATATTAATGTCTGTCAACTTCCATACACAACAACCTGGAGAGCTTACTTTAGTAACTGCAGATATCTCTACCTCACTAAAAACTCCAACTCAGTAAGTAGCTGCTCTGGGATGTACATTCAGCAACTCTAGAATGCACATGTATAATAAGCCCCAGAAAATAATCTCAGGTAGAAGATTCTTGGAATCCACTCTGGTTCTGTGAAGAAGAGCCATCTCTACTTCGATTTATTGTACATCTAGTAGGCAAATAATAAATGTTGGACAAGGGAGTAGATGAACAAATGAATGAATATTCCTGTTTCCTCCTATACAAAATGATAAGCTTAGACGGGATGTTCTCTATTGTCTCCTGTGCAACTTTCTCTTTATAAAATTTGGGTTATTTTAACCAGAATATTGTCCCCTTAGCATAACCACATGTAGTGCACAAACTGAGGCACATGAAAACAAGAGGATTTTGTTCAAGCCAAAATTTAGCAAGTTATTCAGGAAGAACTTGTGTGGATATGCGTGTGTGTGTGTGAGTGTGTGTGTGTGTGTGTGCATACTGCTTCTGGAACTTGAACTTGTCATCTGGGTGCTATCCCTGAAAGCTTTATTTCTCAAAGTAAGCACTCTACTACAACTCCACTTCTGGCCTTTTGGTGTTTAATTAGAGGTAAGAGTCTCAGGCTAGGAGCTGGTGGCTCACACTCAGGAGGCTGAGGTCTGAGGATCGTAGCTCAAAGCCAGCCTAAGCAGTAAAGTCCCTACAAGACACTTATCTCCAATTAATGATTCAAAAACCCAAATTAGAGCTGTGGCTCAAAGTGGTAGAACTCTAACCTAGAGCAAAGAGCTCAAGGATAAAGTCCAGGCGCTGAGTTCAAGCTCTGTGACAGACCCCCTCCCCCTCAAAAAAAAATCTTACAGACTTTCCTGCCTGGACTAGATTCAAACAGTGACCTTAGATCTCTCCTTCCTGAGTAGCTAGGATTACAGGCATCAGTCACTGGTATGCCTGGCAGAACTGCATGTTTTTGAATAAACAATTTTCTTCCAGGCTAGAGACAAAGAGAGGTGACATTTATGCCCAAGTGATTTTAGCTTCATTTTCGGCTCTAAGTGTGAATAGCTGCACTGTCAGGAGACTCTTGGGGTGTTCCTCTGGTTCTTAGCTGCCTTGGGGCAAGGGGGAGACCATGAGACCGCTCAGGGCTCAGACTTTGCTACTTTTCTCAATGGATCAAAGCTGAAGCTTTCCACATACTGAATACCCACTCTTCCACTGAGCCACACCCCATCGCCCAAGTAGCATCTTTGATTCTCTTTTCCCTGCAGGTTTTGAGGCAGTTCCAGCTTCTTAGAAGAGCTGTGCCTGAGAGAAAACAAAATGAATTCTATTATTTATAACCTCCCAGCATTTCAGAAGGAAAAAGTTGGTTATGGCTGCCAAGATCCAGCAAATACTTGGTTAGCTTTGGAAAGAATGGGTGCTCATTTTCCAATTCTCACAGATTCCTCCATGCCCAGTTTCTTTTATTAAAAAAGTTAAACCCAAAGATAAAATCGAATGGCAGTCCAGGCTTTTAAGTGTTCATCTGTATCCCAGGGAGCAGAACCTAGGATCTAAACAAAGAAAAGCTAAATCAATAGAACTCATGCATTTCTTCCAGGAACAGGACCCAATGTGGCAGAACAAGCAGAGAGGCTCCTATCTGTGATTTTCTTTGAGTGGATGCTTAGGGGAAGGGCTCTGAAATACTCTTTTCACAGAAGAGAGTCAGCAAACTGTGGTTCATGGGCCAAATTCTGCCTGCTGTCTTGTTTTTTTTTTTGTACAGCCCAGTGAATTAAGAATTTTTCCTTTACCTTTTTAAATAGTTGGGAACAATTTTAAATGAATATTTTATGACATCTTGAAATGAGATGAAATTCAGATTTGCATCCATAAATAAGGTTTTATTGGAACACAGCCACACCCATTTGTTTGCATATTGTCAGTAGCTACTTTTGAGCTACAGGGGCTGAGTTGGATAGTAAAAACAAGAGACTAGATAGTCGTCACAGCTGAAAATATGTACCATCTGGGTCTTTCCAGAAGTTTATAGTCCCTATGAGTTGATCATGAAATACTTGGCTCTATTATTTTGACTAAAAACTATTAAATAGCTGGGTGCCTGTGATTCATATCTTCAATCCTAGCCATTCAGGAGGCTGAGGATCAAGGTTCCAAACCAGTCCTGGCAGAAAAGTCTGCATGAGACTCTGTTCTCAAAAATTGGAAGTGGAGCTGTGGCTCAAACTGGTAAAGTGAGCAAAAGAGCTCAGAGACAGCACCCTGGCCTGACAGCCCTATCACTGACAGAAACAAACAAACAAAATCTATAAAATATGTATACACAGCCAAATAATCACAAGCCAAACATCTGAGTCACCTAACACTTGAAGAAAAACATCAATGTCAGTCAGTACCTGACAAATTCAATGTGTTCTCCTTTGGCCTCTGTCATACTGTTTTCCTTGTGTTTCTTTATATGTCTACTATCTCAACTCTTCAATTAAATCTTGCTTAAGTGCACACAGATAGAATAATACTGTAGATTTATTTTGTGGGTTTCTTTCTCTCCATCATGTGGGGGCTTAGCCTCAACTATCATACACAGATGAAGCTGTAGTCATTTCTTTTTTCTACATGCCATTTCTTATGCCATTTAGTTAAGGTTCAGTATAGTTGACTGTAAAGCGTTCGATTGTTTCCAGTTAGCTGCTATGTGAAGAACCTTGCTAAGAATGTCTTATATTGGGAGTCATCGCTCACTTAAGTCTCCCAAGAGGAGTGGACTTGGGGGGCGGGGGTCATAGGGTGTAGGTGCCTGAAATATTTCGACCAAATGCTAAACTCTTCAACAAAGAGAGTGGGCTAAATCCCATTGCTACCTATGTTTACTTTAGGAAGCTGAAGAACTCTTCTGATCTTGTGAGACTGTATTCTTTTCACCTCACAGGCTACATAGTATCTGTTCTCTGACTCTGAAGAGCCCAGGGAGGTACATTAGCCATTGTTCCTGCTGCTTTACATTTCCCCTTAAAACTGTTCACAGCTGGAAAGCAGTGGCTCACCCCCACAAACCTAGCTACTCAGGAGGCTGAGATTTGAGAATCAAAGTTTGGAGCCAGCCCAGGCAGACAAATCGTTGAGACTCTTATCTCTAGGTGGCTAACCAAAGCTGGAAGTAGAGGCATTGCTCAAATAGTAGAGTGCCAGCTGGGAGAGAAAAGGTTGAATAAAAACAAAAGGAAGTTCTGAGTTCAAGCCCCAGTACAGGTGTAAACACACACACACACACACACACACACACACACTCACACACACACACAGAATTTTCTAAGAATGCATCTTGAAATTGGTTTACTTAAATTTTTGGAGAAAGGGACTGGCCTCCAAGTCTTGACCCTCCTGCTTGCTGTGCTGAAGTATCTTTTAAGTTTCTGTGATAGCACGCCAGCCAGATATGACACCATCTTGACCAGTCTTTGTTCAACAATTGATATGGAGGAAGGTAACCCAGCACTGCAAAGGGGTCAAGTGACCTTTTAAAGATGGGGCAGTGACCCTGGTGGACGTGATCCATGACCTTCGCTCCTCCTTCAAGGAATGAGTTCCTGGGAAGCTGATGCTTGCAGCTCTCTGCAGTTTGAAGAAAATGGGGCTGAAAAATGCTCTCCATCTCCTCCCTTCTAACCACCAGAGGCATTTCTGAAGTATGATGTAGTGTTACATAGAAAAGGCACAAATAAATCCCGGACCCTGGCACACATTTATCCAGTTTGTGAAGCGGATTAATAGAATAACCAATAAAACATGTATAAAAGCTTTAATTAAATGTGATGAAATAAAACTTCATGTTTTATTTATGGACACTCCCAACATGTAAAGGATTCAGGGAGACATTCATTTTTACTGCCATTTCGTCCTCATATCTATAATTAAATCCAGGCTGCTGCTCTGGCCCAAAGCAATTCGGCATTTTAAAGCTGGCCTTGGGCCCTTTCCCCTCCCCCATCTGCTTTTAATTATAATTACTGTCCCCAAATACATAGGAGGCTGATGACAAAACAAACCAAAATCAATGAAACAAACAAACAAACACAAACCATGGTTGTTGACATCGTGTTTTAAAGCAACACATTGAAAGGAGGATTACAGGGAGTGTGTATCCTCTATTTCCAGTTTTATTTGGTACCAAGTATACAATCCCTTCATTTTATTTTTGACATTAAAAAAAGGAACTTCATGAAACAAGACAAAATAACTTATGATTATATGAAACATAACTGTGACAAATCACAAAACTATACATATTAATAGAAAAAAGTGTACCTAATTCTTTAAAAGATTTATGACAACAAGCAGCAGATGTGCCTTGAGAATTAAAATCGGCCCCATATCCAGTATGATATATGCAGTTCAATTCTCTACGTGAGTGTACAGAATTATGTACAAAAGCCTGTGTGAGTTATGGAAAACAGATTTCCATTTCTCTTTCCCCCCACCCCAAGTGTTTTATGTCAGCAACATTACACAGGCTGCTTTGCTGTCTGTACAAAATAAATCTTGTATTTTTTTACACTCACCATTTTCTCCAATAAGTTTGGTTTTTCTTTGCTTTCTTTCATTTTTTAAAATCTGTGGCAATAACAACAACAATAATATAAAAGGTAATAATATCACTAACAAAAAGTGCCATTAAGAAATGCCATTATAGTATGACATGATCAAAGAAAATACCAAGTAATGAAACAGAATACATAAAGTGTTGCTATTCCCAATACTTCAAGGCAACCAAAAAGTCAAGGTTTTCTGGTTGGGAGCTGAATCCCTGTTCAGAATTGGTATTAGTGTAGTAGTGTACTTGTCAGCTGATACTTTTAAAGCAACTGAACACAACCAAAACACTACTATCAGTGTAAACTATACTAAGATCTACTGCAGAACTTTTATCCATTTTAGGATCAGTTATGTAATCTTGGTGAGACATGGGTAAAGGAGAGACCTCATAGTACCAGTCAATAAGTAAATAATAGCTCAATGCTGATTAGAGCTGAAATCACGATTGTCATCTGGATGTGGTCCTGGTAGAGAATTAACATAATGTAGTCAGTGAAATGTCTCTAGGCATGCTGATGTTTTTCCACGTATTAGGATAACTGGTCTTGGACTGTGTGTTTTCATAAGCACCAGTGTTACTGTTCTTATTGTTTGTGTATGTGTGTTTTTGTTTTTAAAGGGGGAAAGACAATATCTGTTGGATGTTTGTGAAAATATCAAGATAAAGACAGCCAGGAAACACAAGGAGATGCTTTTGGTTGTTTTTTAAGTTCTACTTTGACTGCTATAAAGCAAAAGTGGAAGACTACATACATCTTCTGTGATATAGAGGTGACCAAGGGACAGAGTTCAAGAGAAATGATGCAAATTACAGACAGTCTAGGTAATCTGAAGGAATCCCAATGTGTCATTTCCTGAAGCCACAGCCTCAAATCTACAGGTATCAAGAAATTCTGAGAGGCCTGTGAGGGGGTTCTACTTGACCAGGCCCCCTGTACACATTTGACAACACAAATAATTATCCCCTGCTGGCCTGTAAGTCCTGCTGAGGAAGGAGGTGTGAAAGGTACTGCAGCCTGCAGCTAGGAGGCCCTCCTAGAATCTCTCCTGTGCAGCTGAAGTCACAAAGGAGCAGATCATTGCGAAAGGTCCCTGGTGAGACCAGATTTGTCTGTCATCCATGGTTTCTAAGCTCCAGCATCTTGTTTGTTCTCTTGTCCCCCTTTCTACTTCAACTTACTATAAAATCACAAGGCAGGTCTGACAACCCCAAAATGAACCACACGTTGTGTTCCTTTTAAAAGCTTCCAAGTGGAAGAATGGATAAACACACTGGATGCTTTTCTTTGTAAGGTGTGTAAGAGAGTACTGAGGGATGCTACTACATCAGTATTAGCATGCGTATCATGCCATCCACAAGTTCTTTGAGAAGGGTAGTAGGCTGTTTACAGCGGCCTGAGAGCTCACCTGTGGACATCTTCTCTTAAAGCACAGCAGATTTTTATGAAGGGGAATTCAAATTTTTGCAAAAATGAGCATCTGCATGATAACATTGGGACAACAGAGCCCAATAGCAAGAGACAGATCAACCAAGGGGGCCGTAAAACAAAATCCACACTCAGTTCTTGAGTCTCCCCTTTCTATGGTGGAATGAACAGAAAGCAAATCAAGGAGGGCACTTGTGATTTTACAGTCAGGCTAGAAGGACCTGTCTGTCAGGATAGAAATTGTCACAGGCAGGACCCCAAGTCTCACAAAGAGGTGCCTGTCATGCTGAAGACCGTAATTATCTCAGTTTGATCACTTTTATTTTTCATTCAAAACACTGAACTGCTCTATTAGAGTAAGAGAGTGAAATGTGAGCACACTACCATGGCAGAATGGACTGGGTCATTGGGAATTTCATAGTCTATGCACTATGATATTTTTTAAATGCTTTTGTAAAGGTGTCACTGAAAATGACTTTCTGTGCAGGCCTTCTATAAAAAATAGCCAAAGGAGCTGTGAAAAATAAACTACAGGTTCAGTGAAGGGTTGTTCACCTTTTGTGAACCATCCATTCTGCCTTCCCAAGAGTCAGCAGGCAGACACTGTGAGGGTTAGGCACGTGTGGAGATTACAAGAAGGATATAGAAAGGGTGGAGGGGGGATACGCAGAAGGAAATGAGCAAAGGAGTGCAAAGTAAATGCAAAGTAAACACATGTTGTCTGTGTCTGTTTTCCTGCACCTGGTGTTTCTCAGGCAGAGTACCAGAGCACAGACAATGGATGACATTCAAAGGACAAAGTTTACTAGGTAAAGTTACTGACCACTAGATCCATGAGAGTTCCTGCAAGGAATAGGGTGTATGTGTGCATGCCTTTGTGTATACGTGTGTGTGTGAGTGTGTGTGTGTGTGTGTGTGTGTGTGTGTGTGTGTGTGCACCCATTCCATTTCCCTCAGGGAGCCTTTGCTAAAGACAAAACATTCCAGGTGTAGGGTCAGGAGAGAATGACAGCTCTGGCAAAACATATGTTACTGAAAGGATTAAAATAATAATGATTTCTATCCAGAGAACATACCTTTAAATATTTTTTTGCTTGTTAAAAGTAACATAAATAACGAGTACTTAAGAGCCAAAAACAACATAGGTTGCTTGAAGATGCAACTTCATTTTGCTGTTGGACAAACACTGAGAAGCAATTTGCTGGCACTGAAGCTTTTCAAAGACAAGAGAGAATCCCAGGGCATTTTTCTGATTGGAGACCACAATATGCTTTGGATGTAGATTTTTCTGGTCAGGCCTGGCTGGGCATTGTGCAGCTGTGATGGCAAATGGTGGGCTAGGCAGCTCACTGTACCCTGGGTAACAGGGCTGTCCTTCCCTCTTTGGAATTTTCAGCAAGGGTTGTTCCCAAACTATTTCCATGCAGACATTGCTTCACTGATACCTTGTGAGGGACGACAGCCAGGAAGTAACAAGTATCCGGTAGAGTGAGACTTTAAATTCCCTTTGAAAACCAAGTCACCTTTCCTAACAAACTGAGAGAGCAAGTCCAAACTTCCTGCCACCTTGTCCTGCATTCCAGACCCGGTGACCCTTCTGTTCCACACACTGGGTTGACATATTGTTTCATTCCATCTGTGAATCTGTGACACCATGAAAACCAAAGGCCAGATATCACCACTAAAAGGCTCTGGATATGCAGTAGAGGCCATGGAAGCTTTTAACCTTCTGTGTAGACAGAGGAGAGTTGGCTAGGGCAGCGGTCCACAGCGCTGATCTGTAGGAATGTGGTATCTTCTGGCCCGTTGCGAAGAGATTCCCCAAAGAGGCTGGAGGAACCCGAAGGTAAATCATAGACTGGAAGAGAAAGAGCACAGAAGTCAGTAATTCAACCATGCAGCCCCAGGTGAGGGTGCAGAACAGTTCACTAGGTGTTGGGGCTGCACGCTTGGGGCTTCCATCGTGTCTCTGCCCTAAAATAACTTTGGGAAGAAGAAGGCTGACTTGCAAGTACCTGGCATAAAAGAGAATGGGATGCTAGGTCCTGGTGGCTCATGCCTGTAATCCTAGCTACTCAGATGGCCAACATCTGAGGATATAGTTTGAAGCTAGTCAGAACAGGAAAGCCCCTGAGAGCACTTGCCTGGAGCAAAAAGAGTGAGGGATAGCACCTATGCCATGAGAGTTCAAGCCTCATGACTGACCAAAACAATGACAAAAACCCCAAGCCAAAACACACCCAAGAGAATGGGATGTAGAGGCAGGGAAAGGATATTCCAGAAGGAAGAGAGAGGAGGTGGCACATATAGGGCTGGGATGGGGTTCGGGCTACAGATGGTTGGGAGAAGAGCTTATAAGGAAAAGATAAAGATGCGGGTCTGGAGAGTTTGACCATGTCTAAAGTCAAACCTAAGAGGAGACTCCTGTGCTATAGAAACAGTTTCATTATCTATTTAGGAAAGTGGGGCATTTTATCCCTCACCAGTGTAAGAAGGCAAAAAAGTAACTTCAGGGAACTTTGTTAGAAGGGCCTGCTTGAGTCTAGGGGAGCTATGTTGGCTTTTGAATAGGCTTAGGTGGGAAGTGGAGAGCAGGGTGAACTCAAGTCATATTTCAGGACTAGGTGGACAGAGTTGATGTAGTGAAAACAAATCCAGTCACCTGGGAAGCCCATTTGCCAGCCAGCCCAAGTTTCTATGCCACAGACTCCCAACGTACCTGTAATGCCAGAATGGGTAGAGAAGGCTCTGTGGAAAACATCGAAACCAGCCTGGCCCATCGATGTAGGGACGAGGCAGTCCTCGAAGGATGGTCCCACACTGCAGGAGCTGCTGGGAGGCACAGTTCTCTGGGATTCGGTGTAATGTGGTGGGCAGAATGTTTGCAGCTGCCCATAAAATCCTGCAATTCGAACACAGCCATGAGCCACTTCACATGCCAACCCAGTGACTATCTTATTCAGCCTGGATTCAGGACACAAAATAGCTCCAACTCCTAGACTATTTTGTTTTCTTTTATGGTATCTATTATGAGGCTTGAACTCAGTGTTTGGGTGAAGTGCCTGAGCATTTTGCTCCAGGCCAGCACACTTCCACTTGAGCCACAGCTCCACTTCCAGCTTTTTCTTTTTCCTGGTTAATTGGACAGAAGAGTCTTGTGGACTTTCCTGCTGAGGCTGTCTGAATCCCACTCCTCAGATCTCAGCCACCTGAGCAGCTATGATTACTGGCATGAGCTGTAGGTGTCTGGCTCTTAAGACTATTTTCAAGCAAGCAATTGGGATGGATTGCTTGTGCTGAAGTTATTCTGCCTCAAAGTGATTTCAAGGTCTAATGGCTTTATAACAATTTTAGTTTTCACTCTACTAACCAAAGCAAAAGCTCTTCTAACTTTTTCTAAGTTGTCCCAAGAGTCTTGGACCCTAAAGACCTCATTTTCAGGAAGCCATCCTATCTCAGGCCCTACCACTAGGCTTTGTATGCAATGTCCTTTCTCCTTTATTCTGTTTCCACGATTGGCAAAGATGACTTCATAAAAAAAAATCCAGCATAAATTCATCCATCCATTTTCCCAACAGATACATTCATCACATTAATGTGCTTCTTATTATGTCTTTCCTCATTAAATAGGTACCTGGTATGCCATAGATGGATGTAACTTACTTCCTTATCATTATTTGTTAGTCTTTGTGGTAAATGGGAATTCTGGAAGTTAATAAATTAAGAAATAAGAGGAAAATATTTTCAATACTCAAAATCGATCATCTAGCATTTGACACCATCTATACCATCTAACTTTTTCAATTTTTTCTCATTCAGTGAAATTTGCCTTGATATCTTATGTGATATGTTTCTGTGATCTTTCATATCTCCCACGATTCTGTAATTTGTACTTTTTTTAATCCCCTTGCTTCATAATAAATTTAAATTAGCAGAGTACGTTCTTAAGCATATCATATTCTACACAATGATAAAGCCAGACACTGGAGGTTCACACTGTAACCCTAACTACATAGGAGGCTGAGGTCTAAGGATCAATGGTTCAAAACCAGTTTGAGTTGGAAGTCAGTGAGACTCAGCTCCATTTAACCAGCAAAAAGCCAGATATACTTTAGCTCAAGGAGCAGAGAGCTAGCCTTGAGTGAAAAACAGTCCAGTGAGAGTTTATGGCCCCGATGAATTCAAGCCCAGTTTGTTTTAGTTCTCTGTATGCATGCATATATAATATGTATAATATATGTATGTATATATATATTAATTGTTAATTGTATACTTTATTGGAGGAGCAACTCTACTGGTGTCTAATGCTGGTTTTCATTGTGTCTGTTTCCTTGAATGGAGAATATGAATGGCATTGCATACTTCACCAGGCCATTGTGCAAATAAACTGAGTCACCCAATAAGGAAATTTGTGGCTAATATTTTCAAGTGCTCACAAAACAATGCATCCATTTCCCCCGATATCATTCTCTTGTTCTGGATTGGGAAAACCAAGGGGGTTAATAGAGGAAGTAACCCAGGATTCCTTCCACAAACACTGAATCACAGAGGATATAGAATGCATTTGATGACTGTGGTCCTACCTACTTTTCTCCACTGGACCTGTCTCTTCATGAGACTGGCAGGCTTGGTGCCTGATTAAGAAAATCTGAGCCACCTGTCAGCAAGCAGGGGAGGTGCTATGTGGGTTGTTTTTAGCTTTCTTAGTAAAAGCAGTGTACATGACTCATACAGCCTACTTTGCTTTTCATTCAGCATCAAACCCTCAGGGTAGCCTAATAATGCTCAGATCATCTCTAGCCAGGAGGGCTGTTTTATGGTTGCCATGAATACTATTTAATGATTTTGTGTTTAACTGTGCAAAAGCCCATTAATGGCATGGCCGACCCTCTAGGAGCTTATGATCCAAGACAGAAATCAAATGGAAACTGATGCATAAGGCATATTCACAGAAAAAAGCAGTAACAGCAGCATTCATAAACAGACAATAGCACACTCCTGTACAGAAGCTACAGAAATATCTGCATAAAGGTTAGGCAAAGATTAATGCTTGTTGCATTGTCAGTAGAGGAAGCAAGTAGAAACAATGGATTCTTCTCTTTTGGTTTCCTATGGGCTGACAAAAGACAGATAAGCAAGACTCAAAACCGATAACTCATAAATACTCATAAATAATTGACTAATCAATAGAAATGGGCCATCACCCTCAATCTGCCAAAGAAGTAAAAGTCAAATAATAATCAAATGCTATCTTCTATTGAATTAGCAAAGATTTTAAAAAGTCATTCTTAATGCTAAATGTGAATAGTGAAGATAATTCTACGTTGTGTCACAGAACTTGTGAAAAGTGTATATATATATATGTGTGTGTGTATACTAATTGTTTTAAAAAACTGTTTCACACCCTGTTTAGCTCTAAAAGTGTTTATACTCTTGGACTTGAAATGGTTACTTCTGAAAAAGTACCCTAGAAGCGTATTTTAAAGAATTCAAGGAATTCTGCATAGAGAACTCATGATCGTAATGGAGGCCCAAAATGGACAACCATCAGAGAATGATTAAGAAAGGGGTGAAACACTTAAGAAATGCAAGTATTAAAATTCTTGCATTGAAATACTATTTATCAGGCACATTTAATAGCATGGAGAAGTCACTATTAAACTCAGTTCAATTATTTAAAAACCATATTAGCATAAATTAATTACATAAAGGGCTTCATTGTGATACAGGTATATAAGGTACTTTGACCAAATTCTCTCCATCTATGTCACTCTTTAACTGTCTCCCTTTCCCCTCTATTCTCTGCTCTGCACTTTTTTATGTTTTCTTTTCAATAATTCCCTTTCCTATTATCTTCTTGTTTCTGAGACTGAGTGCAAATGTCACATAATTTCTTTCTACATTTCAATATTACAGTCATAAAAGTTTTAAAAGTTTGTGAGATAGTAAAATTTAGCCAGTGATGGTAAATAGTAAATCCAACTTTCTGGGTTTTATGTTTTAGCCTGTATCTAAGGGAGGAGAGTAACATAGTTTATAATTCCTACCTTTGGCTGAAATGGGAATCTGTTTAAACCAAGATGGCTCTCCAGGCCTGTGGTAATTCTCACAGCCAACCCAAGAAAATAAAATTCTCATAAAATTCCTTTCACCAAATAGCCAGTTAAAAAAGCTGCCAAATACATTGCTACGGATGGTTATGATCATGGAAATCAAAGCATTTCCACATATTCTTCCACAGCACAATTTTCATAAAATGAATAAAAGTTTTTAAGGAGAAAATTCCATTAGGATCTTGCCACACACAAAAATGAGAGAGGCCTAGCTCATTTTCTGATGGATGATTCCTGTATTCCAGTGGATTTCATGTAGAAAATGTGGGCCGAACTTGACTTCTTAGACCCAAAGGAAAATGAGGCAAGATGTTAACACATTTTGTGAGTATGAAATCTAAGGTCAATGGGGGTGGTGGTGTCATTTCATCAGGCAGTAATGGTTATCAAGCACTGATCCTGGTACTGAGAGACACTGAAGAAATAGAAAGATTCTTTCTTGAGGATTGCTAATGTAGATGGATTGAGGACACAAACATTTATTAATACCCTAAGAACAGACCCAAACATAAATTGACCATAAATCTTAGTTGTCACCTTTCATTTCAAAGTCACTCATTTTAATTTTACAAGTTATTTTTCCGTCAAGAATGGAAAAAGGGAGGAAGTCGAAAATAATCTCATTCTAACTAAATTGCAACTCCTGAAGACTGAGGAAAAACATTCCCTTTATTAACAACTTCAGAAAAGTTTTTATTCTTTCTAAAAAGAAAGACTATTTGGGGCTAATTACAAGTAGAAAATATAACCTAGGGCTGGGAATGTGGCTTAGTGGTAGAGTGCTTGCCTAGCATACATGAAGTCCTGGGTTCCATTCTTAGTACCACATAAACAGTAAAAGCTGGAAGTGGCACTGTGGCTCAAGTGGTAGAGTGCTAGACTCAAGCAAAAGAACCTCGAGGACAAATGGTGAGTTGTTGCCCCAGGACTGGCAAAAAAAAATGCAGCTTAATATAAACTGTGAGAGTGAAAATTGTTTTTATCTCTACAGTTCAGAAATGGCTAGGTATACATTCAAAACTGAAGTTATGGTAGATATGCATACATATATAATCAAATATGCATGATTGTATATTTGTATGCCATTTTCTCTAATATTGTCTATGAGTTTGTTTTAAAGCATATCATTAAAATTCATTTCTAAAAGCTTTGTTTCCTTTATCATATAGGTCACTGAACATTGTGTGATAAGAAATGAAATGAAGAATTCAAGGTCACTCATGTTTACCTGATAAAATGCAGCTTCGAGTTGATTTCCTTCCCAAGTGAAAGTGGGTGTTATAAGAGAATGGAATCGCACAACTAAACGCTGTAAAGAAAGGTGATCTCTAGGGCAAGAAGAACATTCCAGTTCTTTATCTGGGCTGTAGCTGTAGCCTATGTACTTATGTAGCAATTGAAATATGGATAACATAACCACACAAACTAATTTTTACACTTTATTTAATTTTAACGAATTCCAATTTAAATAGCTATACATGGCTACTGGCTACTGCATGACACAGGGTAACTCTAGGGCAATCTGAATTCCCAGGTTTAGCAGATATTTCAGGAGGGTTTCTGATTAAATTCCTGAAATAAAAACACATGATCCATTAAGAATTTATAGAAAGGTCAGAAAAAATTGTTTCAGACTCTTGATCTTTAAGAGAGGAAGTCTATCAACAAATGACAACTATATTCATTCTTTAATAACAATTCAGTCTTTTCCAAAGGAATAAGAGTATGAATAGATCTGTAAGTAAACAATGCTCATTCCATCCCTGACTCTCAAAGAAGTTGAGTACTGTTTTAGAATAAACAGCCAATAGAGTTCAATGTTCCCTTTCCTTGGAGGAAGCCGCAGGAGTAAACAGAAAGGAAATGTATACTACATACTTTCTGTGGCCAAGTTCACACTGTCCACTGGGTATGACAACACGGATAAGTCTCCATTCCTTAGACCTGGTGAGTCAAGTGTCTACAGAGAAGGAATTACGCAAATATGGACACACATGAATGTAGATGGATGCCCGGAATCAATGCCATGAGAATGTGTTAGATCATAATGGGTACTTAGGATGTTTGTTTATATAGCAGATGTCTGGAAAACCCCAAGTTCTTATGCTCGTTTATGGTAATGCTGGAGGACAATCACTAAACCTGGGTACCACAAAGAGAGCTGAACAGACAAACCCTGAGGACTGGGAATGACTTGCCCTGCCTGCATCTGGTTCATCTGGAACTATGATGACTTCCCATGGGTCACACAACCCACATGTGGCAGATACAAGCCTCTAGCAGAAATCAAGATGTCTCCGTGGATTATGACCTTATGACCTCATCAAGCTCAGACTCAAGAACTCTTCCCCAGGACTCTCATACCTGCAGTTGAGGAAACCACTGAATGCAGAATGCTGTAGCTTGCCTTCATTCAGGCATCCAGGCCAAGCACCATAGTTTTCCAGCTAGTTCCAAAGTTCAAGAGTCAGTTGCAACAGACACTGATTGATTGATTGATTGATTGATGAGTTGTAATGCTAGGTATCAAACTTAGCAGGTGCTTGCAAACACTTTTCCATTTAGCCACATCCAAAGCCTTAGAAGGTTGATTGAGTTGCATGCTTGTCAATGCTACTGTTACATTTGTGTAAAATGGGTGTTTTATTAGGATCTGTTTGTCAGCTTCCCACAAAGATGAAAGAGGATTAAAAGGGATCATCCAAGTATTTTTCGTAAAAAGGCTGATCGAGGTGCCTGACACATACTTTACACTTGATGTTTCATTTTTCTTCTTCTGTTCTTCCAGTAACATACGCATTTTAGTCTCAGTGCTTTCTTTCACTTAACAAATATTTAGCAAGAATTTGCACAGCAATGGGAATGTAGTAGTGGAAAGAAAAGAACACTTCTATGCCTTCTTGGAACTCACATTTTAGTGGGAGAAAAATACTAATCAGCAAAGATGCAGAATTAAAGAATGTAATTTCATGCTATATATACAAATAAAAAGGGACATACATAGAAGCAATTCTTTTCTGCACACTGAAGTCAAGACAGGAAAAACAAACAGTAACAAATAAAAAAATGTTTGATTACATCCCTTCTTTTCCCTGCTCCACAATGGCAAGTATAATTGGGTGGCACCTGAACAATTCAGCTAAAGACCAGTGCTTACAGAGCTAAGTTCCTGCCAGTGGTACTGGAGAGTTAATGCCTGGGTAGGATTGACCCTATCAGTACTGGAGCAGTGCTAACAGCCCCTCCATTTCTTGATGATATCACAGAGGAAGGAAGATACACGTGTTCATGAGCTTCACAGCTCTGGATTTTCTTGAGAGGCTGTAATTTTGTGGGCTGCTTTAGGAAGGGTAGTATTTTTGGTCTTTGTCAAGTGACTGCGGCATTGGTAGACTCATGGATGTATTCACGTGATGAATGCATGGGGTCAAATCAGAGACCATGACCTCCAACAGGAGATGTGTACCTTTTTTTTTTTTTTGGCACTTTGACTTCTTCCCCAACACCCTCATGGCTTTCTGTAGATTCCCTTTCTCTCTGGGGAGATTTGAGCTGCCTTCTTTGAAAAATATTAAGAAACTTTGGTATCAACCAAGTCTAGGGAAAGAAAAAGGGGGTAAATGCAGAAACACTCTCAATGTTCCACATAATTTTCCCATGCCTATAACTTCTCTAAAAAAAGTTCTAAAACTTGGGTGAGTTTGTAATGCTTTCCTAGAATTTACCTCTGGCTTTCTCTCCTGAACTATGTGTTCCATCAAAGCGGGTTCATGTGTCCTTAGCTCATTGCTGTGTTCCTGGTTATATAGAGAAATACCTGAATGAACAAAGGCCTGGATGGCTCATGTGCATTAATCTCTAAGTGAATGTCAGGCCTTTCCCAGTACATGACTGCTACTGCATTTCAAAAACAATCTGCAGTCTCCAATCACTGCCCACTATTTTAATTCATCCTTGGCCATTCTTTCTTCAGTGGAGAGCCTTTGGTTTCACTAATCATTGTGATATGGATTCAGAGAACAGAAGAAGGGTTTGGGGAAGTCTGGGATTCTGCTACAAAAAGTAGAGGAGAAAGACAACAAGAGTAAGGAGGAAATATCTTTTCTACATGCTGAGAGATGGGCGGCTTACTGGTTTACTCTCAACAAGTCGAATCTTTCCTCCCAAGATTACAACCCGCCATAACCAGATTAGAACCGCACCATCCAGCCACACCAAAACAGCATCTAAATACACAAATTTGGAAACTTTGTGACATTTCTTTTTTGAAATGTAATCCAAAATATGTTCCCATTACACAGACTAAGAGCTAGAAGCAAAGAAACTGTTGGATATTTTGCTTTTAAAACAAATCTTTGGGCCAGGAGTTTGGCCTAATGGTAGAGTGCTTGCCTAGCATACACAAAGGCCCAGGTTCCATTCCTCGGTACCATGTATATGGAGCTCTATCCTTAAGAAAGTCCAAGAACAGTGCTCAAGCCCTGAGCTCAAACCCAGAACTCGCAAATTAATAATAATATAATAATAATAATCTTAGGTTGATAAGATACCATGCAAAACTAATTCACATGGCACCATGTTGGAAATGAACTATACAACTGGGGGTGGGGAGAAAAGGGTTGTGAGGGAAAAAACTAGGAGAAACTGAGGGAGGAAGTGATACTGTTCTAAAAGAAATGTGCTCTTACCAAGACGGGTGGGGGTGTGGGGGGGAGGGTAATGGGTACCAAGACATGAGAAAGGGTATCAATGTATGTGAATTAATGCACCTTCTATCTGACAAATATCATGTAACCCTTTTATTAATTACAATAAAAAATATTAAAAAAAGAAATGTACTCTTCATACCTGATTTTTATAACTGTAACCCCTCTATATATCACCTTTATGGTAAAAATAAAAATTAAACAAAAATAAATAAAATAGAGCTTTTACATCATTTCATTGGAATAAAAATATAAAACATGCTTATATCTATCATAAAAGTATATTCAAAAGTGAAACTAGCCAATTACCTTATATACATAAATACAATGAAGATTAACTTTAGTCTTTAAAATAAAAATAAAAAAGAAAATGCATCTAATCTTTTAAGCATCCCTCAATAACCAAACAGTTGAAATTATTTATGGAGCCAGCCTTCACCTTAACACAAATGGGCGATAAATAATTAACACAACAATCATATCATCACCTAAGTCTAGAACTTTCTCAATGATAATTCATCAACACTGAAATTTTGGTGAAATATTTTGGCTAGTATTTTACCACTTCCTTGGGATTCTGTTGTAAGAAACAAAGGATCTAATAATTATTTTGCTGGAACACAAGACTCATCCTACATTGAAAGTCTTACTTAAGATGCCATTTTAGTTGTTCTCAGTGTAGAGTGAGAAGGGGGTATGAATTAAAACAATTTATCTAAATCCAATAGCTTCCAAGTCTCAAAACCAGAATTTAAATCTTAGCCTATTTTCTGAGATAGTCATGAAGACTGAAAGGCAGAAGCTCAGTGACCAAATGAATTTAAACAGAATTTTGATATTTTTGTTGAGTTCTCTTGAGACCAAATTTCAGTCAAGGTTTCTTATACTCGGACCACATTTTAAAAAGAGCATTTTTAGGCAAATGTATTCAGTTAATTAATAAACTTGATCTAATCACAAACAATTCTAAAACTGCAAATGAGTTAAAGCAGACATTTTAGGAGTGTCTTATGGCTACTTTTCTTTCTACTCACTGTTGTAGATTCAGATCCAACTGCAACTGTAGCTAGTTAACCAAATTGTCTTGAGACAAATCCCTTTCCTTCACAAGTCTCACATTCTTTGAAAATAATACTTATTTTATAAGGTTGTGAGAAATATGTATGGCAGGGTTTATTTGGCATTCCCTGGCAGTTGACTAGGCCATAGTAATAGGAACAATTCTGTTCCAGTGAGGTAAGTGTGGAGGTTTCAGCATGCAACCTAAGAAGTTCTGCAGTAATTTCTCTCACATAACTTAACTGCCCTGAAGTGTAAGAATGATGCTGCCCTTGTGTGTGCTATGTGGTGGTGGTGGGGTGGTGGTGGTGTGTATGTGTATGAGATGGTCAGTAATAAAGCTTGAACTCAGAGCCTGGATATTGTCCCTTAGCAGCTTTGCTCAAGGCTGGCCCTCTACCACTGAAGCCACAGCTCCATTTCCAGACTTTTAGAGGGAAACTGAATTGGACATAGGAGTCTCTTAGATTTTCCTGGCCAGGGGTGTGTGTGTGTGGGGGGGGGTAGCTTTGAACTATGAGTCTTAGATCTCAGCCCTCTGAGTAGCTAGGATTACAAATGTGAGTTATTGATGCAAGGAAATGCAATTTTCTTTTGCTGGTCCCAGGGGATTGAGCTCAGGGTTTGGGTACCATCTCTGAACTCAAGTGCTCAAGGCTAGCACTCTATCACTTTGAGTGCAGCTCCATTTTTGCTTTTTTAGGGGTTAATTGGAGATAAGGGTCTCACTGTGACTTTTCAGCCTAGGCTGACTTTGAACAGTTATCCACAGACTAGCTGCGATTATAGGTGTGAGCCACTGGCACCCAGCTGGCAATGCTACTCTTAAAAGTAACATCTCTATAATTTGATTATCATTTTCACCTTCTTTCTCAGCCTTGGGCTTCAATACCATGCAGATCTTTATTTGAGCTAGAGCTCCACTAAGCTTCCTTCCTGGAAGAAGCAGAGAAACGAACTCTTCATTTTCATACGCAGGCTATAAATGGGGAAGCTACAGGCACAGCACACAGACTGTGTTAGGAAGACAGATTTGTCTTCAGGCTGAGAACTGAACCAGCTTGCAAAGCACTGAAGCTATTTACGATTGACATTTAAAGCAGCTACTGTACTAAGAAAGAGGAAAATAATGGAAATAATGCTTCAAACTCCACTTGTGCATATTGCTACTGAACAAGCCCTATGACAGAGCAGCTCCAAAGTTGATCTTTGGAGCAACTGTCTAGTGGCTGGGTGCTTGCACGGAGGAGCTGTTGCATGAGAAAATCCCACACCTGGCTGCAGGAAGGAGGGCCAGTAATATCTTGGCTCATGCTGTCAGTATGCAGGGCTCAGTGCCGTATGCTCTCCACTTGTTCCCTGCAGAACCTCATCTGGCCCACAGCCAAGATGGTGACAGCATTGATCACTTTCAGCCACACTGTGGTCTTCAGGCTCATCTATATTTCTGGTGGTGGTGAGTTTTCTGGTCTATGAAGAGTCCAAATTAAGGAGATGGGGCTAAGCAGATTGTGTTGTTAAAACAGACAATAGAGAAAAGGAGGGAAGACAGAGAGGAAAAGGGAAAGCATGCTTAAAACACAACACACTTGGCTAAAAAGCTGTGATCAATTCTCATTTAAATACTCCCAACCACACCAGACCTTGGTAACATGGTAGCCTTTGGCTTCCAGATCCTCCGAATGATAAGCTGCCAAAGAAAACTAATTGCGACTTGTCTCAATAATTGGCACGTGAGAATATATAGTTACATGAAAATGGTTCTGTAAATCCTGACAGTGAGGATGCACATTTTGGAAATTACATAAAATACAGACTCACAAAATGCCCTCATCCAAAGGAGCCTGAGATAATTTGAATGCTAGCTCTGTTCTTTCTTTACTAGCTGTGTGGCCTTGAGGAAAGTATGGGCTGTCTGAACCTCTGACTCCCTATTTACATGAGGAGAGTAATATTCATATAGCAACGGAATCCTCAAAGTGGAGAACCAATAGAAGTGATTGTGTCCAGGTAACCAAAGAGTTATTTTTTATACTCTACGATTTACTTACTAACCCCATCTAAAATTTCACAAATCCTGGAGCCACTCAAGGGCAAGAATGGAGAGCAGAGGCTGTGGATATTCCTATATCAGATGGTAAAGTAAATTTGATACTTTGCCTCTGGTCAAGGTTGAGGAGAAGCAACTGTTAACGTTTCACCTGTGCGGTGACCACCATTAGGCATCTTCATGGATCAAATGGAACAACCAGTGTGAAAATGTTTTCCCTACTGTGAAACCCACTAAAAAAATCCTAGCTCTCATTGTCTCATTATAAGCAGACAACCATTTATCTTCCTATATCCTCTGACCATGGAGTATACGTGCCTATGATTGTGTCAGATTTCTTCCCATAAGGCCAACAAACTTTTGATTCCAGGGTGCTTGTGTCTAACACAAGACAAGGGAATCAAGGCAAAGAATAAAGATTTAGTTCCATCTACCTCTGTCTTTCCTTCAGGGCCATCCTGGTTCTCTAGAGGTGTTAGGCCATGCTGTGTTTTCCTCCAGGAAAGAATGGGAGAAGGAAATCTGGGCGTGCTTGTTAACTATGCCATGTGCTTTGACTCTAGGAAAGATTTCATGAATCAGAACCTCTGGAGGAAAGACCCATAGATCTGTGCTTAACAAGTTGTTTTTTACACTGTACTTTGAGAGGCTCTAAGAATGCTATAAGCTGATTTTCAAACATCCACATTAAAAAAAATGAAACTGCAATAGAGAAAGATCACAAAGGGCTCTGATTCCCTTTGAAACAGGCAAGGAAGGGCTCTTCCAAGGATTATCTCTTCCCTATGTATAGGCCATGGGAAAGGAGCCATGTTTTTAGGGATCCTTAAGGAGAGAATCCTGGTGACTGTCCTAAGAGGACTTTGCATAACACTCTCAGAAGACAGGGGTCAAAAGGATTTTTCCAGTTCCATCCCTAAGTCCCCTTTTTCTTGCATGTTAAGTTCTTGGTCAAGATCATGAGATGTCATTTGAATGACTCAGAAGTCTGGATGTCATTTTGATCCAATTCTCATTTTGTGGCTTAGACTTTTGATGACTAGCTACAAACAAACTCCTACATTATATCAACTTTACTAACCAGGTGATTACTTGCTTCTCCACATTTCATATCTGATTATACAATTATCCATTTCATTCTTGCCTGTGATCCAATGACTTGATAATTATTTCACTCTTGAACTTCAGGGCCTCAATTCAACTGTCTAGAACATTATACTTACATTAAATATTGGCTTCAGACCTATATCTAATCAAATTTACATTTATAGATTTGTAGATAGGACAGTGGATATTTTGTTTGTGAAACTGACAAATGTCCCCATATCCCAGGATATGGGACATTTCTTTTCTACTTGCTTTTTCATCTTATCAGACCTTGAAGACACTGACCAATAGTCTGGGGAACCAATATATAGCATTCTCTCTCTGGCCCATCTCTCTTGTTGAACAGACTTCCTTCCATTGTCACTCAGGAAATGAAGACTGTGAGTGTATCTCATCTACGGGGTCCTTTTTTCCCTGTCTAAGGTAACCCCACCACACACCTAGCTTTCAGTTTTTTATTATCTATGGGATATCTTAAAATATGTCAAGGGCTACAAGGAACAAAGAAATGATATATCTCAGACCATGAGGAATATTCTTTGACTGTTGAGCTCAAAGGCTCTACGTGCCAAGAAACATAACTACTAAATAGCATTAGATATCAGATATCCTTTATATAAAAAAAGCTCAAAAAGAAAAGAAATAATATCATATCTGGTGTAAACATTAGAGCAATTGACATTACATTTATTCCATATTTGCAGCCTACATTAGCAAATGGACATGCAGTAATGTTTTCCTTTTTCTCAGAATTTGTTTAAAGCCCCTCTATATGTTATTCCGACAATAAAATACAATAAAAAAGAAAAATAAGCTCAAGAAATATGAGATTTTTTAAAAAGTCCTCTATTGATGAAGCTTTAGAAGACAGACCAACAGGTGCTAAATATCTAAGAATAAATGGATGGATGAACTAATGATGCCACACAACTAAAACCTTTTGTGAAAGCAGTGATGTTTATAAGAATTGTAACAGAGTTCAAGAATCCTGAAATAAGAACTATACACACACACACACACACACACACACACACACACACACACACCACACATACCCACACTAGTTTATCAGAGTTTGATAAAATTACATAACTTCCCTTTACATCAGAGCTTTCTTAAAGTAGAGAAAGAAAAACACAGGTGATGAAAATAATGTTCAATGGGCTCTGACAAGGTTACCTGGATGGGCTTGATGTTTCAAGTCATATTTTCCTTTTGGATGAAAGAGTTCACTAAGCCTAGACACAGATAAAGTATAGGTAGTACAAGCAACTACATCCATCCAGAGACACCTTGGGCTCTTTTAAGAAACCATTTCAACATTATAAAACTTACTCAGCTACCCTGATCTCCATCTCAAAGTAAGTAGGGTTAACAATATATTTCCTTTTCTTATCATAAGGTTATAATGAAGATGTAGGAATTTGGTGTTTTGTTTCTTGTGCTGATGTAAAATTATGTTTGTACGAGTGTATTTATGACACACACATTGTAATAGAAGTGTAGGTACTACTCCTGATCTCACTAATGTGAACAAAAAAAGTGTTGCTGATATGTATATATGCAAAGCATCCTGGGTAATCACTAGACTAATTCAACATCCCTGAATCATTTGGCCATAATGATGAGGGAATTTGAGAACTTGCTTTGAGATATGTGGACATGAGGTTAAGTTTGATGAAAGAATGCAAGAATGGAGGGTTTGGTGGTTACATTTAAATTATCTAGAAAAATGCCTAAATATTATTTTTATTTCAACAAACATGCATCTTAGAAAGTCTAGTTTTTAAAGACCTTGCAAAAGAATGGAGGGTTTAGTCAGAACAATTTGGTAAGAGAGGAAAATTCCTGTAATCAGAATGAGCACTGACAATTTCAAGTAAATCAGCAAGAAATTCTAAGGAAACTGGGGTTGTTTTGCACCCTGGTGCTGAGTCTAGATGACCTGAACTGGGCTAGATCAAGGGACTGAAGCCTTTCATTGTTTTTGTTTTCTGCTTTATTAACTTTACTACCAGTAACTTTGGGATTCCTGATGCATGAGTCTTTGTTTTTTTCCTCTTAAAAGGAGTTACGCCCACAGTTCTTCACCCCTTTTTTCTTTGTAAACCATTAGTTATTTACAACATATACACAGAAAACTTCAATTTAAAATACAAAAATGAAAAGGCACAGATTGTTGCTAACATGTTTTGTCCTGAAGAGTTCAACCGAGCCCTTAAAATAGTTAAAAGAAAAATACTAATTGATTTTGAGTTCTAATCACCAGATGCCAAACCTCATGAGTTTCAACTATAAAACAATATATTGCTTTTGAAAAACTGTCATTATGTCTCTCAATGACTGAAAAAGTACCAGATTTACAACATTGAACACCTACCCATAAGTATTTTTAAGTTAGGTGGTAGAGAAACTAGAATAACCAATGAAGATATGTGTTTTCCTGGATTTTTTTTTCTCCTTAATACATTTTTAAAATTCCAATTAAAAAAAAATCGGAGGCTGGGAGTTTGGCCTAGTGGTAGAGTGCTTGCTTAGCATGCATGAAGACCCAAGTTCAATTCCTCAGTACCACAAACATAGAAAAGCAAGAACTGGTGCTGTGGCTCAAGTGGTAGAGCACTAACTAGCCTTGACGAAAGCCCAAGGATAGTGCTCAGACTAATTCAGTCCCCAGGACTGGAAAAAAGAAAAAAAAAAACTGAACCCTGCAAATGATACAACTTGATTGGTAGAGTCAAAGAAAAAGGTGACCAATGGCTAATTACTACAAAAACCCACATCACAGTTCCTGATGTTTAATACCTGTGGATTACTAAACTTTTCTTTAGTGTTCAATGAAAATATGCAAAGATATTTGATCACATTACTACCTAGAGGGAAAATTAAACAAGTTACCCATCTTTGTGTATTAATCAAACAGCAGCAATTAAAGTAACATCTAATGTGAACACCTCAATGTGTTTCTGGTGAGAGTGTTGGGAAGAACAAACATGGAGGTTCCTGTCCCACTCTAGAATGTGTGTATCTACTAGTCCAGCAATTTCTCTTCAGAAACATTTCTTGGGCTGGGATGTAGCTCAGTGCAAAGTGCATGTGTAGGAAGCACAGTTCCCTAGGTTCAATCCCCAGTACCAAAATAAAAATATAAAACAAAAAGTAAAGACAAAAGAAAATAAAGTTTAAAAACCATGGAAATATTTCATGAAAAGTAGTGCAAGAAGTTAACACATGTCTGTTGAGTATGTAGGTACACACATATACGTATACACCAGTAAGGACAATTAACATGGCAGTGCTAGAAACAAAATGAAGAAATAACATAAGAATGTCCATTAATGGGGGAATGATTTAAAAGACACACAGGATGTCTGTGAGAAAGACACCCTGAGGGGGAAAAAAAGGAACTTACTATGTATATTGACCTGGAAAGCAAAAAGAAGTATTTTTTAAAAACTTTTCAAAAAGATTTTATTAACATTGATTTTTACATCATATTCCATATGTCATGTTTAACAAATAAGTATTCAAGAAAGGAATCTCTATATACAATCACTGGCACATAGAAAAAATATGTATTTTAAAATGTTATTTTAAAAAGCAAATCAGTGTTGAGACCCAGTGCCTATAATCCCAGCTACTCATGAGGCTGAGATCTGGGGATTGCTTTTCAAAGTCCATGAGAGTCTTATCTCTAACTAAAAACCAAAGAGCTGGAAGTGGAGCTATGGTTCATGAGGTAGAGCTCTAGCTTTGAGCAAAAAAGCTCATGGGCAGTGTCTGAGTTCAAGCCCCAGTACTGGCACGAAAGAAAGAAAGAAAGAAAGAAAGAAAGAGAGAGAGAGAGAGAGAGAGAGAGAGAGAGAGAGAGAGAGAGAGAGAGAGAGAGAGAGAGAGAGGGAGAGAGAGAGAGGGAGAGAGAGAGGGAGAGAGAGAGGGAGAGAGAGAGGGAGGGAGGGAGGGAGGGAGGGAGAGAGAGAGGGAGAGGGAGGGAGGGAGGGAGGGAGGGAGGGAAAGGAAAAAGCACAAGTGAGTCATACAACAAAAGACAGAATTTGATGCATTTTATGTGAATATATATTTCTACATATATAGGTGTAAGTGTGTGCATGTGTAAATACATCTCTACATATATTTATATATTATATGGGAACATTTGTAGGTGTATTGTGTACGTGTAAATGCATGAACATATATTCATATATGCAAACATATGTATAGATAAATACATGTAAATGTATGTAGATATACCTTAAAAGTCTAAAACAATGTTCATAGGTCTCTACAAATAATCGTTATCTTGAGCAGTTCAATTAGGGGAAGCAGAAGGCTGGGAGAAGACTTAAGTTATGTATAAGGCTAGGCTGTTTTTGTCAGCATTAGGGATTGAACTGAGTGTGCCTGGGTACTGTCCCTGGGCTATTTTGCTTAAGACTAGCGCTCTCCCGTTTAAGCCAAAGCATCACTTCTCGATTTCTGATAGTTAATTGGAGATAAGAATCTCACAGACTTTTCTACCTGGACTGGCTCTGAACTGCAATCAGTAGGTTGAATTACAGGTGTGAGCCACCAGAGCCTGGCATAATAAGTATTCTTAATTTTTTTGTTTCATATTTTAAAATGTGGGTAAGAATTTTTCTTGTAGTTAAGGGCTGGGTTCAGGGTTCTGGAACTCAAGTTTGTTTGGGAAGTCAGGTTTATAAAGCTTCCCCAACACATATGTGCTTGTGAAGGCATTATCACATACTGCATCACATCGAAAGAATCATATTATCTCCAAATGTATTACTGAAGGAGGAGATTGCCATCTATCCAATGTAACTGTGGAGGAAATAGAGTAGTAGACAAAGTCAAGGAAAGGTGTTTGAAGATAGACAGCAGATCTGAACTGGAATCCAATATGTAACCTAATGGTTATGAACATTTGAGAAAATGAAAATGATTTGGAATTAAGGGACTTGTATCTATGAGCATTGAAGAAGGCCTCAAAATTCCACTTCCACATGGTAACAACTGCCCAGAATTTCACTGCTGGACTATTGCTAAGAGCTATGTGTTAGAAATCCTTTTAAAATGCCAACAAACAGCCACAAGGAAGTGGTTGTATATTAAATATACCTTAAGCTGAAAGCATATTGTCTTATTCTATTTCCAGTGTACAACATCTGAGGCAGGTGGTCAACACTGAATCAAAAGAGGGGGAGCAGCAATATAGGTAGGGAGTGCCCAGGAGAAATGAGGAACCCAGGAAAGTTGAGTGTTAGGCTCAATTTTGCCAAGGGCTTGTTCCGGAAAGCTAGACACTATCAAACATCTTTCCCTTCTTCAGTCTATCCATTCCTATTTATTGGAACATATTTACTGAACAGGCCAGGAGTTTGGCCTAGTAGAGTGTTTGCCTAGCATGCACAAAGACCCGGGTTCGATTCCTTGGTACCACATACATAGAAAAAAGCTGAAAGTGATGCTGAAGCTCAAGTGGTCGAGCTCTAGCATTGAGAAAGTCCAAGGACAGTGCTCAGGCCCTGGGCTCAAGCCCAGGAGAGGCAAAAAAAAAAAAAAAGAATGTTCACAGCCACATATTTGCTGAACAGTACTGTGCAAAGCATTGTGGGAGGATGCTTGCCTTGTCCAAAGAAAACTCAGGGTTTAACAATGATTAGTTCATTAAATAATTTTAACATCCTCATTGATCAAAATACCTACTACACTTCTTTACAGTGGGTTTAACCGGTGTGTGTGTGTGTGTGTGTGTGTGTGTGTGTGTGTGCGCGCGCGCGTGCGTGCACTCACACACTTCTACGTGAAGATCCTTCACATGTTTATGTTATATACACAGATTACTTACCATTCAGCCATCCAAATCACTTCAGCAGCAATTCTGGTTAATGTGTGTCTTAAATCCCTCCAGCTGAACTCATGTTGAAATGTTGAGTGCATCACACATGCACACCTAAATTTAACATCTTTTTTTTTAGAATTAACACACTGTCAGAATTTATCAAGTATTACTTATGTAAAATGGGAACTTGGGGTAATTTTGTAGTAATTAAGTATGTGAGAGTAATTAAGGATGTCTCTGAATCTAATCATAAGTCTCTAGTACTCTGTAGGCATTAATAACATCACGGTTGATACTGAAGATTACTCCTGATTATGAGTGCTGATAACATCCAAATATCATAACGGATATGCACTGGCTTATTTCCTTTGTGAGTATGTCACAACTTTCTCAGCAGAGTCTGTAACACTGTGGATTTATAGCCAATTACACATGTCTTCCCGAGATTCCAAGAAATGGTGACCCACTCATGCTCAAGTTGTAAGCAAGGCAGTTTCTAGACTTTCCCTTTATTATGACAACCTCACATTTACAATTGTGACTCAATTTCCTGTGGAGGAGTCTGTTTATTGTCTTTAAAATGTGCTTTCAAAAAGAAAAAAAGGAGTGATCTTTAAAGATTTAACACTCTAAATCTCCAGCAATGAGATCAGCTGTGGCAACGACCCAAAGAGCTTCTCCTGGAAAGTGCCACTGACAATTACCATGAGTAAACAGCCAACAGAGGAAGAAGCTAGATTAACTCATACCTGCCACTGCATTTCCAGTTTAACACCAGCGGCCTAAGATTTCTATAGTCTGAAAGATTCTTTGGTTCTTGGGCTGGACAAGCCCTTTATAATATGTTTTGTTTCTCAAGGCCTGTTGAGAGCTGGAAACCCTGTGCTTGCCCCATGCAGTCAATCTGAACTGGCTTGACAAGCTTACAGCTCCATACTGAGGTAGGAAAATGCTACCATTGTCTGGAAGCTGTCTGGCCTGCTATTTCAAGACCCATAGTCAGGGCATGCTTTAAATCAGGAAAAAAGGCAGCTTAGACATCACAGGGGCTGAGACCAACTGAGAAGCAGCTCACTTCACGCTGCTGCTGAGTAATATCAAACAGCCTGCATGAAGGGGGGCGCTTCATGGCGTTTTCCTAATGAAATCTAATAACTGGACCATGGATGATGGAAATCCTTTCACTCCGAGAGGTGGAAAAAAAGCAACAACAAAGCATAAGAGCAAGCCAACAGTGGAAATGTGAGAGAAACCTAAGAGAATAGAGGAGAGGGGCATTTCATGGGGGCAAGACGTTTGTTTCCCAAAAGGAAGTCTGAACCAATCTGTCAGGGAACTTCGCAGTACTAGTGCCATGCTACAGATAAGAAAACCATTGCAGTTTAGAAGGCTTACAACATGCCTATCAAGTTAGTAACAGAGCCTCAGTTTGGTTAACCAGAAGGATACACTAAAATATCCATTTTGTTTTTTTTTACAATCATGAGGCTTGAACTCAGGGCCTAGATGCTGTCCCTTTTACTCAATGCTAGCATTCTACCACTTTCAGCCACAGCGATACTTCTGGTTTTTTTTTTAGTGATTAATTGCAGATGAGTCTCACTAGGGTTTTTCTGCCCAGGCTGGTTTTGAACTATGATCCAGCTCCTGAGTAGCTAAGAAACCAGATTAAAACATCTGTCTTTCTTTCTTTGTAACCCCATGACAAACTTGGGCTATCCTTGTCTATTTACCCTCTTTCTGCCTGAAACCAGTACCCGATGTGTAGAATACTGGTATTTCTATTGTGTCTAGGAAGACGAAACAAAGCAGAAGCTGAGAGCATGCCTGGATACTGTTGGATGACTCAGTGTGACTGCTCTTCTGCCAGGCAGAGTTTCCTAATCCACATTTTGTCATTCAAAACAAAGTAAGTCCAGTACAAGTGTTCCTACTGTAACATAATAAATAAATTTGGGAAAATATTGTATTCTTCACAAATATTTAGCTCAAATAACTGGGTCATTAGGAAGCCAGGGCTGAAACAGACTACCCAAAGTCTTTGAAACTTTTTACTGCCAGTAACAGGATATTCAAGAAGGTTTTAGGGGCTACCAGAACAACTTCTCAGGTTCTGATTGGTCATTAAACATATACAACACAATGGATGGAAAATATTGGTTTATAAAAGGTACTGAGTCCAGGGCATGAGATGGAGAGAGGAACCTTTCACTACCCTAGGGATATACAAATCTTGGGGTACACCTCTCCTGAACAGGTACCCCAGGGCTGTGTTCACTTCTAATTTTATTTCAACAGGGCAGAAAGGGCTTCTATCTAGCAGCTGAGCTGAAGAGATTTCCACTCCTTTCTGTTAGTATTCCATCCCTGCTTCTTTAGGAAGGATTGTGTGCAAACCAACACAATTTCATGTAAATTTGGTATCATCTTTGTACCAGTTGCATCTGAGAGAATGCACTCTATTTAAGGGATCTGGGTGGGTGTTTCCTATGAATAGTCCCATATAAACCCAACAGTGAGGTGTTTACTGTTCCTCCTCATTCTATTGTCTCTATAATGCTCTATGTGATTTCCCTAAAATATCAGGTGGACTTCATTGTATTGCACTATCAGGAGTCTACTGTGGTCCCAAATCCCTTTCTAAGTTGACCTTACGTTCAGTGTTTACTCCACTTTATGCCTTAACCTGTATACTCCAGCTGGATATACGCTCTCTCTGGCTCTCCTCTGAGCACATAGCACATAGCCATTTGTGTTCTTCCCTCTGTCCTGCCCTTTGTGGCCTGTTCACCAGGAATGGATTTCTCCACTTGGCCTGCCCAATGAACTATTCCTCTTCAAAGCCCTGTTCAGGTGTCATCACTAACATCCTTTCTGGTACCACACTCTGAACACATTGCTTGTCACTGATGCCTTTGACTATTACATGTATCACAGAGCACTGATTAAATGGCAATCATGTCTGCCTGGCACAGAGAGGATGACCAATGAACTGAACTTGGCCTCTCCTGCATGAGCCTAAAAGCAAGCAGGTTGTGAAAATTCACTTCTGAGAATTCTCATGGGACATGAACAATCTGGAGTAGTGAATAGGGAATTTAGAAAGAAATTATCCACAAGTACTATAATGATGTGTACAAATATCAGCTCTCAGGCAACTAATCCTGGCAAATTTTTAAAGCTTGCCTGGGCATGAGAATTGACAAAACAAGAAAGAAAAGAAAGGAAAAGAATAAAACCCAAACCCAAGCTTCCATGGTTAGAGTGTCCTTGTGTTTACATCTAAAATAAAGGCCTAAAATGTATTAAGAAGTTGCCTTAGAGATGTCTCTCAAACAGAAAACATATGTGCTATCAACCTCAACATTACAAAGAAAGCACACCTCATTCTCTTTACTAAGGAAGGCCATATGAACAAATATAGAATTCATAAAAGTGAGGTGAGGAAGCTTGATAAAGCAATGCTTCTAATTGTTTTAAATCAATCTGTCTTTGATACATAAAGACATACATGTTCTTTTTCAAATTTTGTGTCCTTCACAAAATTTATTTAAAGTATCAGGGTCATTGGGGATCTAACAATAAAAGTACATATATGTTTATACAAACACATGCACTCATTAATAAATAGACACCCAGAGCATACAATGTTTGATCTTCGATGGAAGAGAATTAAGTAAGTTCCTACTGTGTGCTTGTGCATAAAAGATAGTCTATAAAACTCTCCCTATTAAGAATGTGAACTGAAATGCAGTAATTGCCCAGGGTTATACCATTTAGATCCTTAAATTCTAACTGGCCTCACTTTGAAATTCCTTTTCCAATTTTTACTAGAAAGTAGAAGGAAGGGGGGAAAAAAGAAACTACCCATTCATTATGCCACCATCCTGAAACAAAAACTATTAATGTTTTAGTGAATTTTTTAAGTATTTTTTTCTACAAAGAGGTTAATTTTTAAAGTTTAAACATTTATTTCACTGTTATAGTCAAGGCAGGTGCATTTCACTGGAACTAGGACTCCACTGACTAGAAGGCTCTATTATTCAACATTGCAACATAAAGAAAAAAAATTACCACAAATTATATGATGTTACTTGTCTGTGGAGTTAGCCCAGACTTCAGTAATGTTAAAAGGTGAAGGTTACCTAAAAAATGGCTGAAGAGTCAGTGATCTGCTCTCTGTACCCAGAAAACTCACATCTTGTTACCCAGCTTGTGGTTAGAAGGGGACAGATGGTTTATCACCTAGAGGCACAGGTGACCTCCATGTCGTACAAGCTCCTTAACTGGATTAGAAGGGGGCTCCACTGACCTAAAGAGGACATATTTTGTATGACTCCTAGCACTATGTGCACAGGAGAAATATTTCTTAGCTGGGTGCTGATGGCTCATGTCTGTAATCCTAGCTACCCAAGTGGTTGAGATCTGAGAACTGTGATTCAAAACTAATTCCGGGCAAGAACATCCACGAGCCTCTTATCTCCTAGTAACCACCAGAAACCTGGAAGGGGCTGTGTGTCTCAAACTGGTAGAGCACTAGCTTTGAGCAAAAGAGCTCAAGAATAGTGCCTAGGCTCAGAGTTCAAGTCCCACAACTGACCAACAAAGAAAAGAACTATTTCTTGTTGAGTAATTACATAAAAATTAAGCTTGAGAAGAAACTTCTGGACAGAAGAAGGTAGAAATTGCCAAAGGCCTGAAGACTGGTGAATGTGTAAATGTTAAGAAACAGATTGCGTGTCTATTCTTGAGAAATGAGGAAATGAATAAAACTTTGAACCAGAGCCAACGGCCCTGGCTTTTCAATATTTATCTTCCCTCAGCTGACTTCTGACTTCTCATTGCCTTGTCCTTGCTGCTCAGGCCTCTACTTTGAAGCTCTTATCCAAGTTTAGTTCCACAGCACCACTTGATACTGCTGCCATCTTGGCAAGTTATTCACACTTGCACTTGGTGTGAACACCAATTTACATTGGTTTGGGGAAACCATCCAGTAAGTTTAAGTTGGAACCCAGATGGAATAAACCCAAGCATCAGTAAGAGACGAGTTGCTTTTCAGAAAATGCTAAAACAGACAAATGAATGGTGATCCTTCTGCTTCCACAGAAGGTCTGACTTCCCATGGGGTTAAAGATTTTGATAGTCTGAGTCTATATGATCAGGCATTTCAACTTCCTACAAAGAAATTCACCAGGCTATGTGCCTGAATCGGAAAAATGAGCTAAAATCAAAAAAGAAAATGAGCTAGACACTTACTCATGCATGATCTATGTTGAACGTAAGATTGATGCATTCTCATTTCTCTTGTTTCCTGATGTCCCTTTCTTCCTCCACATACCCAATAACAACTATCTGGGTTTCAGTCCTCTAAAGGATAGGATGGTAGATCAGAAAATTCTGATTCCAAAATCAATCTTACTTATTAATAGGAAAGATGCATTCTACTCCAAGATGAGTAATTACAAATACAGTGAGCAGAAGTTCTATCCCAGAGTTAGAGGTGAGGTGCAATCTGAGTCCAGAACAGGTACAAAGCAGGTATGAGGCCAGTTAGATGAGAAGATATCACTCATCTACGGTGTAAAGGATCCATAAATGGAGCATTGTCTTGGGTTGACCAGGCAATGAATGACCATGCCATCAAGTCATGCTATTTTAGCGCCAAAGCCAAGAAAGTACTATGGCATTTTTAGGCCTATGAAGTCTGAAGTTTTAGAAGAATATCCTGAATGTTGAAGTCTGATGTAAAACAGAACCTTTGGAAAGCATACGTGCTCAGTGGAATCTCCTGATTAAAAAGCAGCAGCACATCATTACTTTCTAGCACTCCAGCAACTGTCGATGCCCCACTTACCATGGACGTGAATACCATTAGGTTGAAAAGAAGAGCTTGTCTCTGGCTGATAGGACTTCAGGTGTGGACCTGATGGCTGCTGGGTATGGGAAGGCTGTGTTCTTTGCAGCGCTGAGGAGGAAGTTGGAACTCTCCGGGGACTGATGTGATGAGGTGAGAGAGCAGGGGGTGCAAATCTGAGAAGACAAATTATAAAAGGCAACTTGATGAACACAAAGTAGCAGGGGCAAAGACAGACTCTCCATAGCTAATTCTTTTATGTATGAATGTGCTGGTACTAGAGCTTGAATTTAGAGCCTGGATGTGATTGCTTAGCTTATATGTTACTCACACAAAGCGCCATGGTGCACTACCACTTGAGCCACAGCTCCACTTCCAGCTTGGTACTGATTAATTGGAGAAAAGATTCTTATGGACTTTCCTGCCCAGGCCGGCTTTGAGCTGAAATCCTCATCTCTCAGCCTTTTGAGTAGCCAAGATTACAGGTGTGAGCTACTGGCATCTGGCTCCAAAGCCCCTTTTATTCTTTTGCCAGTCCTGGGGTTTGAACTCTGTGCCTGGGTATTATCCCTGGGCTCCTTTTGCTCAAGGCTAGTATTTTACCACTTGAGCCATAGTTCCACTTCCAGATTTTTTTTCTGTGATTAATTAGAGATAAGAGCCTCACAGACTTTCCTGCCAGGGATGGCTTCAAACTTTGATCCTCATGCCTCAGCCTCCTGAAGAGTTAAGATTGTAAGTCTGAGACACCGGTACCCACCTCCCAAGTAGATTTTAATGCTCAATTCTGGTTCTACACAAGTGTGACAACTATCATTTTGTTTAAAAAGCCTTCAAGATCTACCTCTATACTTCTAACCAATGAGCTCTTATTTGAGATAACGAGGGAAGAAAAAAACACCCCAAAAGAAAAACCCAGTCACAGTACAGGCTTGTCAGCCTTCTTGAACTTCATTTCAAAGGTTCTGCGTTTGATGAAATTCAAAATGTATCTGTGTCAGGCCTTTTTTATTCCCCCTGCTAGTTTTTAAATCCATTGGCATGTTAGGGAAATTTAATCCGTATGTTTCTGAATCATTTACACTTAGCTCATAAACATTTTGTTTTGTAAAACATGTCTGAGGTCCAAGAAGTGTTACAACTCTTTCTTATGACCCTCTGTAGTTTTTATTCTCTTTAAACAATACATTTTCTTATTTCCAAGAATAAATTAGCTTAAACCTCAAAGGTCAAATGTGGCTTGAAACCCAGAACCCAAGGAGGTCTATATTATATGCGTTCTTGTGCTTGGCAAAAGACATTCCTAAGGGAATAGAGTGACGACAATGTAGAAGATCTTTTGTAATAAATGTGATAACCAGAAGAGTATTAATTCATGTACAGGGATGTACTGGCATTTAAACTAGGCGAACCCATTCCATGACCTGGGTAACAAACTACCTGTCTTACTTGAGGGGAAAATTGGCTAGATCTGAACTACTGAGTTTAAAATGACAGTTGATCTTTTCTTCTTTTTTCCCTTTTTGGCAACACTGCAGACTGAAATCAAGAGGCCCTCAAGCTTGCAAAGCAAAGACTCTACCATTTGGGCCTCTTTCTATATTTCTCCCCTTCTTCTCTCCCTCCCTATGGATCCTGGGGTTTGAATTCAGGGCCAAGGCTGGAATCGACCACCTGAGGCACAGGTCCACTTCCAGCTTTTCAGTAGTTAACAGAAGATAAGAATCTCACAGATTCTCCTGCCCAGGCTGGCTTCAAACTTTTTTCCTCATATCTCATCTTCCTTACTAGCTAGGATTACAGGCATAAGACAACTACAGTAGTAGTTATTTTTAAAGTAGGTTCTCCCTTTTATGCCAGGGCTAGTTTGGACTGTGATCATTTTACTTGTCCATTGCTGTGATGCTGGGAATGATAAACATATAGCATCTCCCTTGTATGTTGTTGGAATAATAGTTGTATATCAACCAGTAGCCATTGGTTGAGATGGAATATCACAAATTTTTACATCCAGGTTGGCCTAAAAAGACAATACCCTATCTTCACCTCCCAAGTAGACAATTTATTCTAACACCAAAGCAAAGGTGTCCTTATGTAAATGATGTTACAGCTGGACACTGCATAGAAAGACTCCAAACAAATGCTCGATTTTTTAGATCATCAGGGGTCACTGTGAATACCATGCAAAAAGGAATGTGTCAGTGGAGTGAAATGAAGCATCAGAATAAGTTGGGGTTAAAAATAAACTAATATTGAATTATTTAATCTCCCCAGAGAAAGACTATTAAACTAAAACTTAATGAGTGCTTTTTTAACACTGTGTGAAAACACAAGCTTTGTTTTGCACTCTCACATATAGGTTACCATCTGTTTACATCATTTCTTTCACAGGAACAAATAACTCCATTTGGTGGGGGCTTTTGTGTAAGATCATGGATGATTAAAAAGGGAAGATGAACCAGACGAGTTCATGAAGTAATTTGAAATACCCTAAACCAGAATATTTAATAAGGCACAGCTTTCTCCATTTGTATTGCAGGAGTAAAAAAGTATGGGAAAAAATGATCAGGTTCTTTTCTCTCCTTTCCTTTTGCATCTCGCCTAGGAAGTCTGACGAGACTGTAAGAAGAAATAATGAAGGGGGATCTCGTCTTTGGATAGTAAAGCACAAAGGTCAGAGGAGGCATAAGTAAAGCAGCTGGGTAAGGATGTCAGTTCTCTGATCTCTTCCATTCTTACTCTACAGGAAGAGAGCAGGAAGTAAATGAGCTGAGCTAAGCAAATGTGTGTTTTCTTCAGCACATCATTTGAATTGGAGTTACCCTGCAAAGATGTGCTGAATGACCACCAAAGGAAACAAAGCAGATGCATTTTGGCACAGCCCTGAGAACATCTAGTAAAATGCATATGCCAGGCTTCCTTGTATGGAGGTTATTTTCAAAACCCATGTGTCCTTCAGGTGTCTCCTAAATTGCTCTGAGGTTGAATGAGAAGGGGAAATCATAGAATAGCAGACTTTAGGGCAGAAGGCAGTCTATACTGTCATCCAATCCCTAGGTCCCAAGGCAGAGAGGATTTGAATGGAAGCCAATCTTCATTACTATCAAGAAGTTTTCACTGATGTGTCAATTGTGTTTGGGTGGTTAGGTGGTGAGGAGCAAAGGAATGAGATTTTGTTTGTCTAGTTCTAGTTTCTTGTTTCAGAACAAAAGATTGTGACCTGCCTGGTGTTGGTGGTTTATACCTGCAATCCTAGCTACTCAAGAGGCTGAGATCTGAGGATCCTGGTTTGGAGCCAGTTCAGAAAAGATCCCATGAAACTGTTGTCTACAATTAACTATTAGAAAACCAGAAGTGGAGCTCTGGGCTCAAGTGATACAATGGCAAAAGAACTTAGGGACAACACCACACCATGAGTTTAAACCCTACAACTGACTGGAAAAAAAAAAGATTGTAATATTTTCTGCTTGGTTTTCTGGGTTTCTTTTGGTGCTTGTGCTACCTTCCTTCCTTTGAGAACTGAAGGAACAGAAAGAAGCATGGATGTAGAGTCAGAAGCATTGGAAAGTCTGTTCCTCATGCAGTTTATGGAGGAGGATGGTCTTGTTTCTTGTTCCCCTATCCCAATGTGGTCCTGTAAGACTGGCTCCCTAACACGGTGGATTCACATGAAGTAGAAAAGGTGGAGAAAGAAGGGAAAGGAGGTACGGATTTTCAGAAGTGTAAAATCTTATACTTTGGAATCTACAATCTAGAATGATGTAACCAACGGTTAAGTGATCATTATTAGCATTTAGAAAGGAAGACTGAACAAAGTGAGAGGACAGAACTCATTTGAACATTTTAGGCATCACTTACAATGTAGACCCAATGTCTAATGTGAATTCTCAGTAGACAAATGATCATACAGAGTTACATGCTAACTGCAAATCATTTACCTAGTCATTTACCCAAGTTCCAAACCCTGGTCTTACTACTTGGCTATCAAATATTGTTCAATATAGAACAACATTAAATAAAGTTTTAAAAATGTAGAAGGCACACACTAAGGCTTTCACATTGTTATAGTAGGACCTGGAGAAAACAGCATTATGCCTCCCACTCCAGTTACAGGCTGCTTTTTGTTAATTTAGATTTTATTTTTTGGTTAATCAAATAAATGAGAGATAACATGGCCTAAAGGAAATTTAATTTCAAAAGGTATTATGTAAAGTAGCCTTAAAACTTAAATTATTCTAAGAGATTACATATACACATAAAGTAGGCTTTGATTTGATAAAAAAAAGTACAAAATTTTAACTTTTACATCTACAGAGGAATGAAACATGGTAAGAAGTGATAACTATTATAGAGGTAGTTGCTAGGAATAAGAGTAAATCAAAATTAATAATGTAAAAAGTCTAGCATTTAAGCAAATTTATAAATAGGATTGGTTTCAAGTATGACAGAAACAATCTTGTTATTGTCTAAAGACACTATGTAGTAAATTATTGGAAAATACCCCACAAATTTATTACTTTCAATTTAATCTTTAATACATTTGATTCAATGTTAACCAGCTCACGGAATAGTGGCACAGCAAATTAAAATGAAAGGAGGGAAAAGAAAAGGAGTGGAAAATGTGAAATACAGTCCCACTGTTTGAGACAAGGTTAGGAGGTACATGCTAAAACAGTCACTGACCCCCCACCCCCAAAGAAAAGCAATAGAAAATGAACAGAAAGTTCCTTCTTATTAAGGCAGAAGATTGGGTAGAGCTACAGAATCCTACTTTCTGGGAATCTGCAGGTACTTTCCAACACTTATATTATTCTTTAACACACAGCAAAATGAATATATTCTGAATATTCTGCTGAGAAAGCATGCATGACATTTCTTTAAACTACAGAAAGGTAAATTTTCATGCTAAAAATAAAATGTTTTTTTAAATTTTCAATGTGAACGTAATGCCAAACTTCAGTTTCAAGTATAAAATAAAGTTACTGGAGACTGTAAAGTATGGTGGTGGCATATTTATTATCTACTCAGCACATATGTATTGAGCACTGGAGAACTTCACGGCAGTGTTACTAAGCAGTAGGCATAGGGCAAAATGGAATGGGTCCTTTGACCTTAATTCAGTGTAAGGAGGCAAGCAATGAAGACATTTATGGAGGCAAGCTCTGTATTTGGCTAGAAGGAACTGTGGAAAACAATAACCAATGATTAATCTAAATACCATGTACATTTAAGCCCCAACTCCCATTTTGTCATTTGTGGGGCTTGAATTCAGGGCCTGGGAACTATCCTTAAACTCTTTAACTCAAGAATAGCACTATACCATTTTGAGACACAGCACTACTGCTACTCTTCTGGTGGTTAATTGGAGATAATAATCTCATGGATTTTCCTGCCTAGGTTTGTTTTGAACTGCCATCCCCAGATCTCAGCCTCCAGAGGGAATAACTAGGATTATAGGCATAAGCCATTGGCACCCTGCTAAGGCCCTTTTGATATTAATATACACTCCAGTATTGAATGCTGTAGGACATTTTCCCCTCTTACAACTGTATTAGAATACCTGCCTACTTCTTAGGAACAAATTGCATGAGGACTCATTTCCTTCCTTGACTATTCAAAAATGGAAACAAAGGTTCAGAGAAAGTACCATGCCTACCATCTGGCTAATGTTCCAGTTCTAGACTTGAGAAGGGTCTAATTTCTTGGTATTTGATTTCCCAAAGAAAGACGTGTTCTAGCTAAAGAGTCAGAGAGGCACATTTAAAAAAAATATAGAGAGAGGAATAAAAGAAAGCCAGAAAGGTGAAATATTTGTCCAAACTGATAAAGAAACTTGTCCAGACTTCACTTTCCATAAGGTAAGAAATACTAACCTTGTAGAAGAGAAGAGAGACAGAGAGATAGAGAGACAGAGAGAGAGAGAGAGAAAGAGAGAGAGAGACATAGACAGCGACAGAGATAGAGACGGAGAGACAGAGACAGACAGACAGAGAGACAGACAGAGAGAGACAGAGAGGAGAGAGAGAGAGACAGAGAGATAGAGAGCGAGACAGAGAGACAGATAGAGAGGGAGAGGAGAGAGGAAAGAGGGGAGTGAGAAGAGAGAGTCAAGGAAGAATACTAGAAATCTCCTAAAGACATCTGAAATTTAATTCTTATAATAAGCTGATAGGATGGAATATAATACATATATATTCATTCATTCATATAGATTCATTCATTCACTCATTTTTAAAGTCTGATAATGCCAATAAAACCTGACAAATGCTGCTGTTTACTTTGGTGAATTTTGAGTATTTATCAATTGGTCTTCCTGTAAGCCCAAAGTATTTCATTGTTACCTCATAAGTTCATGTCTTCAAAAAAAGTTTCTATGAGGTAGTTTTACAAGTCAAATGTGTATGTCCTAAATACTTATTACTTTTCTTTATCTGTGTTGTATACACTGGAGTTTCAGCTGACATTGTGGAACTGTGTTTTAGCTCTGCCCTGGGGGGGATTAGGGAGGGGTTAACACTTTGGAAAGAAGGAACTTAGGTGTTAACATGATCATTAGATTAGATGTGGGTTGGTATGTGTTTGGGATAGGGTTTTTTTTTTTCCCCTTTGTACTCTTTCTTGCACTGGACACATGGACACTCCAAAGAAAGAAGAATGTACTATAGCAGCTTGTTTCATTGTATTCACTCACAAAAAAGTAGCATTGATTTGTTGCCAAGGAGGAGAAATAATGGATATAAACTGGTCTACATGGATTTGGAGAAGATTTTTTTTTATTTCTCCAAGGAATTGTAGGGTATCATCTGTGGGGGTTTTAAAATTCATCTGTGAAAACTAATCAATGAGAAATAGCTTTAGCAACAGGCCAACTGCAGAGGGGGTGCAAAGAATCCTTTTCAAAACCTAAAAAAAGAAAAGCACAGTTTAAGGATTTTACATCTGATTTAACATCTTAAAAAAAAAACAATGATAATACCCCACTTTGTATAGCTGGACAGCGTTCATTTTAGTAGACTTTAGTGGTCTTTATAACCGTTTATGAATCACTTCATGAATTCCTGGCTGACTCATATGGGTGACTATAGTATCTACTTAAGACCTCCCTTCTGCTTCACAAAAGAGACACTTGGACTCAGTTCAATCCAGATTTGTCCCCAAATGAATCACAGCACGTTACTGGGGGAACTGCAAATTGAATTCGGCTTCTGGACAATCAAGACCAGCTTTTAGTAACGAAGAAACGGACGCTGGGAAGTGTGGGTAATTGCAAAATTGTCCATCTGGACAAGACCAAAACTGGCAAAAAGCTTTATTCTATGTGTATCTGGAGACCTGGTCTCTAAACCTACAAAGAGCTGAATCCCTCCTCTGGAAATGTTTCAGGCCCCTATCTCCTTATGAGAGGCTGGGTCAATACTAACTGTAAATAATGTAGCAGGTTGAATAAAACAAGATTCAAAAACGATCTCACTAGGTGATGGTGGCTCATGCCTGTAATCCTAGCTACTCAGGAGGCTGACATGTGAAGATTCTGGTTCTAAGCCTGCTTGGGCCAGAAAATCCAGGAGACTCTTTTTTTGTTGTTTTTGTTGTTTTTTCTTGGTCAGTCGGTGGGACTTGAACACTGGGCCTGGGCATTGTCCCTGAGCTCTTCAGCTCAGGGCTACTATCCTACCCCTTGAGCCACAACACCACTTCCAGATTTTTTTTTTTTGGTCGGTCTGGGCCTGAGTGCTGTCCGTGAGCTCTTCAGCTCAAGGCTATCGCTCTACCACTTGAGCCATAGGGCAACTTCCAACTAACCAACAGAAAACCAGAATTGGAGCTGTGGCTCAAAGTGGTAGAGTGATAGCCTTCAGCAAAAGAGCTGAAGGACAGTGCCGGGATTTGATTTCAACCTCTACAATTGACAAACAAAAATCACCTAAGCCACCATGGAGAACTTATGGCTAAAATGATCACCAAGATGCACACACACACACACACACACACACACAGACACGTGTGTATTTTGGGAATAGGAAGAATAAACTGGACTGGGTAGCAGGTTGCAAGTTAAGAAGGAAGTATCAGTTCCCAAGATAGAGAAGTGTATTGTTTTCCGAGCAAATGCTAAAACAATGCCCAGAGAATTGCTATGATCCCCTGCAGAAAAGAAAATGGAAATAAGGAGAACATCTAGGAGTGCACCAGACAGATGAATACTTTAGAATCAAGAGCTGGAGTTTTCTGGGTGTTATTTTGACTGTAGAATTGATTGTGACTCTGTCATTGGTTTCAGAATCTGATGTGAGGTAGGGGGAAAAAAAATAATAGATTCTGTTGAATCTTCTTTTCAAAAACCCACTAATCAAAACAAAGTACATCCACGGTAGTTATGGATTTGATGTAAGAAAAATAGAATATGCTATTGAAAAAGAGAGTTTCTGTAATGATATTACCCCCTTGGGCTGAGGAAAGAAGGCTAAACAAGGGGATTAACTCATAGTCCTGCTACAAAGGGAAGAATCTTTCTCTTGTTCAGCGGTGTCAGATACAATGTGTGGTGTCAGATAAAATGTTCAATCTGTTTTGCAACAGAGTGCATTAGATGAAATAAAACATTGGCAAGAGAGTATAATTAGGATGCCACATGAAAATTGAGGGGAAAAACAAGGTGTTATTCTTGGCCAAACACGAGTAAGGAATATATATATATATATATATATATATATATATATATATATATTCCCTGGTTTCAAAATGCAAACATGAGTTTCCTGAAGATACCAGAAGATCTTTAAGCACTAAGTTCAAAAACATTATTCCTGCCAACTGCAGCCAGGTGCTTTTGAGCACCTGGCAAATAAGACTTCAAAAGTCAAGATAATCCATGAATTTAAAAAGAATCATTGCTAGCGAGTAATGGCACATGCTGTTTAGATATGCTTTTTATTTCATCTCCATGATGTCAGGTTACTAGTGTATGTAAAGGAATATTCTGCACATGTTATTGAAGAGAAGACTCAATATTTTGACTACGGAAAGGAACTAGCAGAAATAGTACATATTTTAAAATCCCTATCCAGTAACAGGCAGAGATAAGTATTCAAATAATGTTGATCCTTGCTCCTGAAAACCCTACTGTTGAACACACCAGTAGTGGAAGGAACTTGGCTTCCAGGTCGGGACTCATTTGTGAGCACAAATAGAATAGTTCTTGTTAGTTGGTGCAGGTGTCACTTTGGGTATTATATTTATTTCTTCTGGGACAATATCTATTCAAGGTATTGTTTTAATCACTTTGGGAAAGATGACAAAATATAATTTTTTGCTCCTTAACTCTAAACAGAAAAACAGCAGCCAAAGCCTCTTTCTGAGAAAAATAAAAAAAGAAGAGTTACCTGAAGAACTTCCCTTTTGGTTTCGGCTTACCTTAATCATGTCCACTAACAATGAGATAGCCCTTCAGTTGCCAAAAGGAGGCTATAGTCTCCAAATGGCCAAGTTTCTACCATATTCTTGCTTCTCGGGAGAAGGGAAAAACCTATTGATTAGTATTACATTTTTTACAACATGAAATAAAGGCTTTTTTTTTTTTGCCAGTCCTGGGCTTGAGCTCAGGGCTGACCACTGGTCTTGTACTTTCTCAAGGCTCTACTAGTTGAGCCTCAGCACCACTTGCGGCTTTTTTCTACGTATGTGGTATCGAGGAATAGAACCCCGGTCTTCGTGCATGCACTCAACCACTAGGCCAAACTCCCGGCTCTAGGCTTTCTTTTGAGTGGCCTGTTCTGTGTCAGAGAGAAGGCAATATGGAATATGTGATGTCTGGACTCGGGTCAGCCTGGGTGTTGGGGCTTTGTTCATATAACACAGTGTGTATGAATAGTAACCTATTACTGCTTCTTCACACACTAATTCATGAAAGAAAAGTTTGTAAGAGAAGACATTCCATTTTACTCCAAGCATCCTTCTAACTGTCATGATTCACTTTCTTGACAGAAAATCCAAGGGGATTAAGAAATAAACATGCCGATTTTAACCTGTGGATTGGTTTGAAACGGTGTGTGTGGGGGGGGGGGGGAGACTGAGAAAGATGGTTGATTTGGCTTTCAGAAGCTGAATGATTTGGCCCTTAAAAAATAGTTCTCCTTACACCCTAAGAGCTGGTTTTTGATATATGGGTATAACTAAACTAAAATGAAGAAACAATATATTTCAAAATAAAAAAAAATACATGGAAAATAATCTGATGGGAAAAACAAAGCACTAGAAGCAAAACTATGAGCCATCTGCTTGATGGGATGCAGACGGAAGCTACAGGGATACGGCCTGCCTTCCCAGGAAGGAACTAGAAAGAACACAAGGAGCTAGAAAAACAGCAGTCAGGTGCTCAAGGTTGGCATTTCTAGAAGTTATAAAGGAACTATGACAGCATTCTCCCCATAACCCATGCCCATTATTTCCATAAAACTGCCAAAATATTCTCAGAAGCCTCAGGAGGTGAGGCCCGGGAACACCTCTATTCTCAAGAAACTTCCACTGAGGCAAAATGAAAAGAAATCCATGGAGGAAAAATAACATGATTTGAGAGCAAGCAATATTTGAGTAGACACATGAAATGAAGGTTTAAGTCTTGACACCTTCTGGTGAAAGTGCCTTTCAAGGTTTTTGTTGTTGTTGTTTCTTTCGTGTGTGTGTGTGTGTGTGTGTGTGTGTGTGTGTGTGTGTGTGTGTGTGTGGTTTTTGTTGTTGTTGTTTGTGGTCAGTTGGGATTTGAACTCAGGGTTTGGGTGCTGTCCCTGAGCTTTTGTGCAAGGCTGGTGCTCTAGCACTTTGAACCACGGCTCCACTTCTAGTTTTCTGGTGGTTAATTGAACTTGCCTGCTGGGGATGGCTTTGAAAATTGAGGGGGGAGGGAAAGGAGTTATTCTTGGCCAAATATGAGTAAGGGAGGCGTAGGTATATATTTAAAAAATGGATTATCCCACACTTGCTTCCTGGTTTCAATGCTCACAGCTCAGTTTCCTGAGTAGTTAGGATGACAGTATGAGCCACCGGCATGCACCCACCTTGTAGGTTTTTAAGACGAGTAAAGTGCAAAGGCCCTGAAGTAAAATGAGTCACTGTATTCTAGGAACTATAAGAAAGCTAAGAAAGCGGGTGTGGCTGCAGAAGATGAGAAAAGTTAGCCACAGTAGGTGAAGTTGGGTGAGGCTATGCCATAGAGGTTTATATACAATACAAACAGGAGCCTGGATTCTTTCTATTCCAGGGATGATGGGCAAAGAATGGGAGCAGCAAAGAGATGAAGTGATTTCTATTTTAAACTGTACTTCTTGTGTTACAGAGCAAAGATTCTGGGCATGCTGATGGCGTAGGGGTGGAAGATAAGATGTGGAGAGATAAGTTAGAAAGCTATTGTTCGTGAGATGAACTAAGGCAAAGGAATGATACTGATTAGATTTAAATCTTTCCCACAGACTCACTGACAAAGTTGGTATTTAGGCTCTTTCAGATTTTTAATGCTAAGTTGAAGACAGCTAGGTAGAGTTAATTTTAGATCTTCCTCCATTTTCAAGTAGCATGTTAAGATGTTAAATACAATGGTTATGAAAGTACATGGGGGAGAATATATGTATTATAGTAACTAGGTATTGCAGGTTATATGGTTGATAGAAGTTTGACTTCTGGTCTTCTAAGCCTTCTTTTCATTGATCTTTTCCCCTTCTTAAACCTTTCTCAACACCTTCCAATGCTTCATTTAGAACAAAGCACCCTGAGAATAAGGAAACTTCAAAGACTCCTGCTCTTTGGAAGTAAAGAAAACAGTTAGGAAGCTAACATCTAGTACCTAAAAATCCATAAAACTAATCATAAGAACTGAAGGTCACAACAGAGGGAACTGCCTATCAGCTGCCAAAGGCTAGGAAGTCTTCTTGGTTTAAGAACTAAGCTGAGCTCCAAAGGCTGAGTGAATTTGGTCATGACTAGCAAAAGAAAGGAAGGATTTAACTAGAGGTAATGGCTGAATTAAGGAGCACCAAAAAATCAGACTAAGTCAGAAGTAATAAGTAATATGTCAGAAGAGCTTTCCAGAATTGCAAATCATCAATCCAAAATACTTGCTGTCTTGATAGGACCTTGATCATTAGGAACAGAGCACTATGTTTCCAATAGAAAATAGCACCTATAAAACACATCGCCTTAGTTGGAAAGACCACATATATGTGTGTGGGGGGGTGGGTGGGTGGGTGTGCATGCTTAGAATGTTAGCAACTCTGTCTGACATAATACAGTATGAGTGACAAAGAAGGAAGGCTTTCAAAATAGAATAGAGATTCAAGACACTGGAATTCTTACTACTTTTTCCTAAACAATTTTTCCTTATATTTTCTGCCATTCAATCCTGTACAGGATTCCACACTCTGAAAAGATGCCACATCCTTTCTTTCTTTCCACATCTTCTGAGGCTCAGAAGTGGGACCCCTAGGGAAACCTTTGTAAGTTCCTCCACAATCCCTCTGGGGCTGTGTCACTTGCATTTTACTTATTTGTTTATTTATAGTCTTGGGGCTTGAACTCAAGGCCTGGGCACTGTCACTGAGTTTTCCCAAAGCTAGTACACTACCACTTGAGCCATAGCACCACTTCTGGATTTTTCTGTATATGTGGCACCGAGGAATCAAACCCAGGGCTTCATGCATGCTAGGTAAGCACTCTACCACGAAGCCATAGTTCCAGCCATCACCTGCGTTCTAGAGCATACAATATTTATGGCTTTCAAGAGAAAGGATGGCAGCTAATATTCTCTTATATAAGATGATCAGCACAATCTCACCTGACGTATTAGTGGGACCGCAAAGTTTCTCTATTTCGAAAAGAGACTCCATAGTTATTTTTGTTTTCCCTTGTTTAACAGATAGGCATTGATCCAGGAAATTAACATTTCCAAAGACACCAAGTTCCACTCATAATCATAACTACTGGCTGGTTTCACATGACATGAGTAAAACACCACTTCTTTCACTCAGTTTAAATCAGCATGAGGTAAAAAATGTGGTATGGTTCTGTTAAAGGCACTAAATTCATGTGTCATGCAGATAATGTTTCAAAAGAAAAGGGGACCTGATCAAATGGATTTATTTGTTTATTTTACAACAGTCAAGAATCTTTTGCTACATGGGTAGATAGTGGTGGACCTTTACTGAATTCTAACAGTGACTCACCCCCATTTTATTAACAAGTTAAAGCCAAGCAAACGATGAATCAATGCCCTCAAAGCAGGAAACGATACCAAGGACCACTTAAAAAAAGATAATAAAAATCATAGAAGGTGATAAGCCTATTTCCGTTAAGAAAACTGCTGGAGTTTTCACTGGGGGATTTCCCAGACAAAGAGGCAACGGTTTATAAACCCAAAGTGGAAGGTAAGCACAATTCCCCTGCGTGGTTTTATCCCAGTCACTAGTTGCAAACACAGAGTAAAGGAGGCTGTTTGGTGTCACTCACTTCTCCAACCCCGGATCGGAAGAGATAACCTACCTTGCTCACAGTTGTCAAGTCCAGCTGTGCTTGCACAGCATTAGGGCAAGTGGGAAGACTAGCAATGATGCAAGATGCAAAAATCTGAAAGTGCCAGTGTCTACTTCATCCTCCCCTCACCTACACAAAGTGCTATCAACTCCTCTTCATCTATGATTATTAGACACTACCATTTAACAACATCCTCAGCTTCAGATCCAGAATACTTCAGCAGTGCCCTCTCTTTTATATATGGGCACACTTCATGCCGTGTAATATGCTAGATGTGTTGTATCTGCTGTGATTGGTTTAATCCTAATTTCTCATAAGATACGAGGTAAATCTCAAAGCATGCTAACAGATATCACAGCACCTATATAAAATTCCTGCCCCTGAAATGTTTGCAATGGATCTTTTGGGAGAAAACAGTCAGATAAATCCAAAGCATGAAATACTGGGCAAAATAAATGTCTGGAGTTCTTCAAAAAGTTAATGTCCTACTAGACAACCATAACAACAATGATGGAGATGAAGATAAAAAGCTGAAGCACTCATTAGCATCAGGCACTAAAAAAACTTAGGATTAATGCATTGTGTGGTCCTTATTAGAGTCCTAAATCACAAAAAGGAAAGAAAATATAACATTCCCACTACAGAAGACATTATTTACAAGACAGGAACTTTGAATATTGATTGACTTTAAGATAATGTTAAATATCCTGAATGTGATTCTTTTTTTGTTTTATGTTTTTACACTTTTTAAAAATTGTATTTTATTGTCAGGGTAACATATAGAGAGATTACAGTTATATTCATTAGGTAGTGGGTACATTACTTCTTGACCATTGAACTTTGATACTTTGTACTTCTCTAGAAGTACATTTTTATAGTTATATTTTTATTAATAATTTTTATTATGATTAATAGAAGGGTTACATTATATTCACCAGATAGAAGGTGCATAACTTCACAAACATTGATACCCTTTCTCATGACATGGTCCCCATTTCCCTCCCATCCTCCCCCCGCTTATCTTGATTTCCCCCTTCCCTATCCAATTTCAAATATCCAGTTAATAAGCACATATAAAATATATCAGATAACAAGGTGAAAATTTGTAATAATATGAGATAACCGTGATTCTTATACTGAATCTACATAGAACAGCCTTCCAGAATCTACTAAAGTAATAAGGATAAAGGTCAATGACTGGTTTTTAAATGATTTTTAAATAACACGCAAACAATACATCATATCTCCTGTGCTACAGAGAAAATAAGATGGGAGGAGAGAGACAGGGTAACAGAGAGAGAGACAAAGATAGAGAGACAGAGACAGAGCCAGCGAGAAAAAGAGAGAGACAGAGAGAGACATAGAGGAGCAAAATATTAACAATGAATATGAAAGCAGTGCATGTGCATAGAGTATTGTTGAACCATTCTTGAAATTTTAAGGAGTCAAATATATATGCTTTATATATAGTCAGTTTGAAAAATATAAAAATTATAAAAGTAAGAAATGAATAAAATGTCAAAAAGAACAAGTACATATATTCTCAGCAACAGGAATAGCTAAAGTGAAGGCACAGCTAAATAATTACCAATGTGCCAGCAGAGCTGGGATGCAAACATCAGATAAATTGGTTGAACATGATTATTATTTTTCAGTCTGATAATGGCTGCCATTGTTCTTTTCCCTACATTATTTCAAGGTATGTGTACAAGAGTGAGACACAATGATTACTTGATTACTTTCTTCTGAAATTCTTGTTAAGGTTGTTATAACTACTGATAGGTGAAATGATAAAGGGGTGAGGATTTTGATCTTGTTTGAGCTCCACTACCTTATAGGGTTATGATTTTCAGCCAAGTAGACTGGAATGAGAGGATTATTTAAAAAAACAACAACGCATGACTAAGATAAGTTCATTTTAAACCTAACTAGAAAATATATGAAGTGCTCAAAAGCAAAAGCTCACCTCAACTTACAAAAATACATTAGATGGCTGGAAGGATAGATTTCCCTTCTTCAGTGTCTGTGAACTTAATAGATAGCTACATCTGCACTGCTGCGCTGACAGATAATGTGAGAAGAGGCTAAATGAGTTGTCTAAGCTTTGCCCTGTACACAGGGAAGTTAAAATAAGTTTGATCTGACACATATTTCTAATTGCCCATCAGATATACCTGCATAGATCTCCCATAATAACCTAAAATTCAAACTCCTTGTGTCAGCTTTTTTCTTCTCCTTGCCACCAAACAGCCTTTTTATTTCTCCCTTCCATACTACTGCATTCTGCTATTTTCTATTTCTAAGCATGGCATAAATTTCTATCTTGGGATCTCAAGGGTAAAACTCAGGAATAAATTTGGCCCCTCTTCCTCACTTCTTATCTATAATAGCAATTTTGTTTTCAAAATACAGGTCATTCTCCCTATTGCTTTGCCTTACTTGAAGTTATCTTGCTCACAACCATTCTCACAACTTCACCCTTGTTTTCCTGTCTCTTATTCCAAAGATGCTACCATCTTGTCCCTTGATTCTCTATAATGTCAGTGTGATTTTATCAGACTGAGGAAATGTTCCTTAACATAAATTATGTGATTCCAGCTGGGTGCTGGTGGCTCACACCTACTCAGGAGGCTGAGATCTGAGGATTGTGGTTTAAAGTCAGTCCATGAGACTCTTATCTCCAATTATACACCCAAAAAGATACAAGTGAAGCTGTGGCTCAAATGGTAAAGCAGTAGCCTTAAACACACAAAAAAAGTGCCCAGGCCCTGAGTTCAAGCCTAGGATCTGCACACGTACACACGCACACACGCACACACACACACACAGTAATTCTACAGGAGCCAAACCATTTCTTTGTTATCTTATTAGCAGTATATACTTTGGATGTCACCATTCTGAGTGACTGGGACTCCTCTGTTTAATGTATATCCTTTCATCTCTCCCTCCTATCTTGCCTTTGATTCTCCTTATTGTCTGGGATGTCATTCCTGATTTGTCCATATGGAGAAGCCTGAATCTTCTCTCAGTGACTCTTCTACTCACCAAGTAGATTCCTATTTTCATTTATGGTCTACATATTAGAGATAAGTATACCTGATATCAGAGAGAAATATAAGTAGCCCCTCCCCTCAGGACCTCTGGAACCAGTGGTGAACTCAGAAGTAAAAACATTATGATAAAGAAATAATTGTTTAAAAATTCCCCCTAGAAGCCCTTTTATGAAGGAGATAACTAATATAAAGTTTTCACTGAATTAACCCTTTTCTGGCCATCCATTTAAAAATCTTGTACCTTCTTACACTTTGCTCCAAAACTACTATAAATAAGAATCTTAAGGTTATCCCAAAGACCCATGTATTAAAGGCTTCCTTCCCAGCCTGTTGGCAGATATTACAATCCTAGTCCTTTCTTATCTCTCCTTCTTTCTATCAGCCATGAGGTCCAAAGGCCTTCTTTGCCATATTCTTCCTCTGTACCATCATGAACCATACAAGCCCATGACAGCAGGGCCCAATGATTATGAACTCAAACCTCTGAAACCATGAGCCAAAAGAAACATTTTTTCCCTCCTAGATTGACCATCTCAAGTATTTCATCCAAGTATCTGGAAATTGCCTGACACACATTTATGCTGCTTCTCTATGGTACTCTGTACTATCTGCTCAGGTACTATGTAGTGCTCCAGTACTACCTAGTATTCGGGTACTATCTGCTTCCCTTTGGGAAGCATCTCAACATGTGCCATGTTTCACTTGAAAATTGAGTCCTGAAAACAAACTGGGCAATAAGGGAGAGAGACAGCAATATTCAGATGCACTTTTCCAGCACCTGACACTTCAGTTGGCTCCTACCAATACCATTTTATTTGTTTTCCCAAGGGGAAAAAAAAAAGAACACACACACACACACACACACACACACACATACATACACACACACACCTCAGATAATGAGAGAGTTGGTTCATGTGCTTTGTGTATGTTACTTTTAAAATGTCACCTCTGGGTACCTCAACCCACCAACAGATTATTAATAAAATTCAGCAACTGTCAGAGCTTGTCTCCATGGAGGGAGGAGGTTTGGCGACAACACCTATTATGAGAGTGAGACAGATGGCCTTACCTTTCTGCGCCCGAGTCCACAGCTGTGAGTGGAGGTAACTGGGAAGAGGAGGGGTTGTGAGGGCTCCCCTGTACATTATGTCCTGGAGAAGGGTGACTGACAGGATGTGGGGGTGGCGCGGTCCCAGCAGCTGTTCCACTTCGGCTTGAATGATTGCTGGAGAAAATGGGAGCTGAAATCAAGGGAGAAGAAAAATGAGACTTGGGCCCCCAAGGAAGCTTACATTTCTAAATACCAAGTCTGACAGCCAGCATAGTATAGAAGCTTGATTCTCTCCCCAGCCCCCACCTTGGGGTGGATTGAAAAGCGCTCCCCTCTTTTATTTCTGTGGTAGACTAGGGCCCTCCTGACTCTTGTGTCTGGCCTGCCATCTCAAAGAGTTTTCACACTCAGCTCACTCCAAGATGGTGCCCAGATGCCAAGATCAGTCAACGTCAGCTAGCTGCATGTATGCAGAGGTACAGTGTTCACTCGTTATTGCTCATGGAGGACTAGAATCAGGGGAGAGACTACTCAGACAGCTGACTGGGAAGGCCATAGAATAGGTCTTCTGTCTCTTCTGACTGAGGTAAGGAATCCTGAGCTTGAGGTCTGGGCTGTGTGCTGCCACGTCAGTATCATGAAACACAGCTACCACCAGGCTTGCTCCTGCTAGGACAAGATTCCACACCCTTTCCACCAAGAGTCTAACTGACCCAGGCCTTTTCCTGATGGTACGATCAATAGACCTATCTTCATTCAAAAGAAGTCCTCACCTAAGACCACGTGGGCCTCATGTTCTGCCTGCCTGTTATGATACAGATAGGGAGGTAGAACCCTGTTCACAAGGGCAGCCTTGCCTGTGAAGACCAAATGTGACCTCACACTCGTATATGTGCCTGTTTGGATCAGTTAATTGGTGCAATGTCACAGAAGAACCTGGGGCTTGTCACTTCCCGAGTTTCTGAGAGAGGGCTGCAGGGTCTGGGACCTACTCAGCAGACATCTCATTAGGCTGCAATCACGCCACGTCATTCCGTGGACTCTCTTTAACTTCCTTCTCCTGGAAAAAGCCCTGCTCACCTCTATAGCTATCTCTGTTCTTTTTGAACTTAACCCTACTCACATCAAAGAAGAAATGTAATTGTTTTAAATAAAAGAAATCAGGTTCAGGATTAAGAAAGAGAACTCATGTCATCAAAAAGAGTTGAGGGTTGAAAAGTTCAGAGAGTGGTATTTTTAGACCAATACCACCTTTTTACAATCTCTCCAGGAGAGAATTAAGACCCCAAATGACCCAGTCGCTTAACAACTTGATCCAATGGAACAGAAGTTCAAGTACTGAAAGGAACATCTGAAGAGACAGAATTGCCATCTTCCCGCTCAAACAGCTGGTGACAAGGGTGTGATGTGACTTGAAGGGTTTATTTCTGGTAAATCAGTATTGTTTCAGGTTAACGCCTGTCCTCAGATCCTCCACAGCCTTCCATGTCCTAAAGCGATAGTAAGGTGGGGAAGTGCTTGCTTGTCTTCCTGTAAAGGTAATATGGACCTTCTATGGTATGCATCGGCTTCCATAATAATTGTGTTTGCAAACTCACTGGAGTCACATTATGAATCACAACCCTCATTTATACTCTGCTAGCTCAGGGAACCACAATTCTGCTTGGATTCCAAATAATAATTTTACCCAGGGGAGAAAGCTGTTTGGATTGACGGTGGCAACAGTTTCAATATTGGTGTTTGTCAGCATGGAGCTTGGTGTTTTTCATATACTATTCCAAAAACTAATGGAATAATAAGAGGTCACAGAGACACTGTGAAAAATTAGTTTTTTTTTTTCAGCTTTAGAGCTTTTTGAGCTTTTCAGCTTGCTCCCTTATTTATTCAGTTGGAGTTGTTGAAGGCACCCATCACTTATTCTCCCTGGAGGTGGCTTTGTATGTATGTGTTTGTGTTTTTCACAAGGAAAACATTGCCCTTGCTATTTACAACTCAGTGGGCAATAGGGAAACTTGGTGTACACACTCTACGCTCCACTCTAGCGTTTAACAGAAAATGGAGAGCTTCCCAGAGATCAAGAATAGCTAATTTAATGGCAGCTGGCATTAAGTTAAATGGCATCTGACAAGGAAATCAGCTGGAAGGTTTGGTATTTTCAGTCACTAAAGTTATGACTAAGCATCCCTCCTTCATCCATCCCAGTACATCTCAGTAATGGGCATGAATTCTACCAAACTACCAGAATTTACTTGTGCAGAATACTGAACAGTGTTCAAAGCACTTTAATACAACCCCATAATATACTAATCATTAAAATGCAGACAAACCAGGCATCTCACCACACCTCAAGTGGCTTATGACAATTTCTATGACTTAATTTTTGTTCTTATTTTAATACGTTCCCTCTTGTGTCCTAATTACTTCTTAATTTTATGGTTTTGTTCATGGGGCTTGAACTCAGGGCCTGCATGTTATCTCTGAGCTCTTTTGCTCAAGGCTAGATCATTACTACTTTAAGCCACAGTGCCACTTTTGGTTTTCTTGTGTTTAATTGGAGATAAGTCTCAAGGACCTTCCTGCACAGGCTGGCTTTGAACCTTGATCCTCAGATCTCCGCCTCCTGAATAGTCTGGATTATAGGTTTGAGCCACCAATGCCCAGATCTTTTTTTTTTCCCCCTTAGTGTTTTCCTTTGATGATGGAGATTGAACCCAGGTTCTTAAGCATATTGAACAAGCACCCTATTGAGGAGTTACATCCTCAACCCTTTCTCATTCTTCTCTTAGATGACAATTTTCCCACAATTATTTATGGCATATTGCTATGTACAGACATTGACCTAGGACTTAGGTTAGACTAGGAAACAAGCCATCTCTGTTAGATTCTGTCTAACGGAATCAATTCAGATTTGCTTGTTGAGTCAATAAAGGCAAATACAATCTAAATGCCGATGGAAACCATCTTGACTCTGGAAGAGTAGAACTGGAACAGAAACAAATGTTTATCCATCATTTTCTACTCCCCATTTATCAGGGGTTGCCCCAGGGAAAGGCTAATTTAGACTTCCAAGCAGGCACAAGTCCCAGATTGTAAAAGTGTCCCCATAGAAGGCCAATCCCAAGACACCAGAAAGCCTTAGGACAGAAAGATTGAGGTGCCTTGCATGGTGAGTTGAGAGAAGGACCTGGAAGTCAGTGCCTGGTGCAACTGGCTGCCACAAGATATAAGTGGAGTGGAGTAAGAAAGAACATGCAGAGTATCTGGAATTTCTTTTCCAACTATGTGTAAGATCGAATGCATGTCCACAGCCCTTCCATCTACTAGCACTACAGCTGAATAATGGCACTTGAATTAGGCAGTAGTCCTCTTGTAGGTACCCTATGATAATTTTTTAAAAAGAAAGGGCTTTACGGTTTGATTCAGGGTCTGCATTTGGAAAGTATACTACATAATTTCATAAAGGTAGTATGTAAGAAACCACCTTCCTGTGAAAGAAAAACACAAGAGGGCATGTGACCTGCCTCTGTTATATAATAAACGGAATGGAAAGTATAGGAATGTCTTACTGGCAAGATTGCAACTTCTCGTACAAGTGTCTAGCACAATGTCTATGCAGAGAACTTTGGAAGAGGAGTCCACACAGTGTCAGCTGTGGATATCATCAGTGAGCGAAATAAGGACTAGAAATTTGAGAGGAGCAATAAGGGAACCAACTTTCTGATACCGAATGTCTATCTCACACGTGCTTCCTATAAAGTGCGCAATCCTCTGGAATCAGTCAGTTCTGGTTTCAGGAGGTTTTCACTGCCTCTATCAGAAACTCCTATTTCTCAAAAATTGGGATTGTGGCACAGAGAACTGTGACTTTTGGAACATCTGACCTCATTATGTTATAAACCCCGGATGCATTCTTAAATGACCACAATCAAAGCATTATTTCACTCATTTGATACAACATTCCAGCATCTAGTCAATACCAGGCATGGGCTAATCTCCTTTCCTTGCTTTAAGCTTGAAAAAAATCTGCTAAATTCTCACAGCCCTGGCTGCTACAACACATGCTTAGTGACAAATGTTTGGGTTTTGTCAAGTGATTTTTAACCTCAGGAAGAAAACCCTCCAGGTTAGAGGGAAATTGTAAGATCATTCACAAAAGGAAAATTTTCCTTCCGCATTCAAAATGATTTTCTTCCACCATCGTAGCCAATGGAGCATGCCACGTGGCCTATCGATCAAAGTGAAAAGGAAGAGAACAGATTCCCTGCAGAATACAGGGCAATATTAACCAAAGTGTTGTGATCAAATCAACCAGTACATACCGGCTGGCCCTGGGGGCAGCCTTCATTGTCAGTGTCACCTCTTGGGTCAGTGCTGCGTTCAAAGCTGGATGACAGCTTTTAACTGATCTTCCAGACGTGGTTTGATGACTGGCAGCTGGAACAACTGATTAGGCATGGCTGAGGAACATATTGGAAATCCTTATTGCTTTTGTGATTAAGAAATAGTGGGCTCCCTGAGGAAATAAAAGCCTGGTCTTACAATGAATACATGAACTGTGTTTGTAGTGGAGGACCAGGAACTTGTTTCCATGTTGCTTCAGACTCTTTTTCTCCAGGGACTGGCTTCCTGCAACAGCCCCACACCTTGTCTGTGTTAGAGGCAAATGGAAGGGGGTTTGTGAGCTTTGTAACATTTACAAGTCAGCATCTATGTGGCTCTCAGATACAATCTCCTAGGCTATCAGGACCAGGAGATTGTAAAGCTGGCACCTTTAACTAACTCAGTTAATTAGGGGTAACAGGCATCTCTCTCTTGCTCCTGCCCTTTATGGTGTCCACATAGAAAGCATGAATCATTATTTCTAATGAATGTGGACAAGTCAGCTGTGGGGATGCTTTAGCCATGCAAATGGGGGAAGGTAATAAGTAATATTCCCAAATAAAACCTTGGGGCCATCCCATGGCAGGTTGCCATAAGCATTGCGTTGTGACTGGGCTTTCTTCACTTCAGAGGGCAGGTGTCAAGACTTCCCTGCCATTCTGAGGTATATTAAAAAACAACCAATATGCTTTTTCTTCAGAACTGGGTAGGCAGCTAGAGCTCTGCTTTTTCAGCTTGAATCCTGTGGTGACTGAAAGGAATCATCTGAGTATGGTGTATATTATGACTCAGTAAGTCTCGAGGCTGGAGAACGTAGAGATATTTGTATCAAACTTTATTCTAACAGACTGCTTGCAATGTTCCCAGGACTTCATAAACATTTCTACAGTTTACTGCACAGGTACTTGGGGCCTGTTCTGGTTCCTAGGGTAGGTCTAACAGTAGGTAGGTATATAATGAAACTAGGATGAAAGTCAAGAAGCCAGGGCTCAGATTGCATACCCTTAAATCACCACCCTAGGGTGACTCTTAAATACAGTGTTGGGTTCAAAATAAGGCCTAAGAGGTGGATGGTGTGCATTCCATCTTGAGCATTCCATCTTTAAAGGCTGCTTGGAGCTAAGAAGCCACAGGCAGCTTTACCTTTGCCAGTGAGAATACCAAAAGTATACCCTAGTGTCTGTTTCTTCCTCCTACTGGAAAAGCACTTAAGCACTGATAAGAGAAATGTTCCAGCTGTGAAATTTAATTCAGGTAAGAAATTAACTGAATTATTCCATTTGGAAAACAAACAGCTGGTAGAAAATGTGCTGTTTCCCAAATAAAGATTTCAGATGCTTGTCAGAATATATTGATCTAGTGGTAGGAAAAGAATAAAGACTCGCAGGGTTATTTGGGAGAAATCAGCTATCTGCATTCTTTATCATAAAAAAGCACGATAGTCTGGACCAAAAGGTTTCCTCCTGTCAATAATTCACCAAGAGGACATTTATGGAGCAGCTCTGAAGTCACTGAGCTGTTTTTGGTTCTGTGTGGTGGTTACTTATGGCTTGCTGAAAAGCACATCCCTTTTATCGAGGGACTGGGAACTCACTTATAATGGAGTGCCAAAGTAATTCTGAGATCCTGAGAAATGACATTATTCATTCAGTGTCTGGTACTTGGGAGAAAGTCTAGACTGACCATTCATCTATCTTTCGGAGAGTATTTCCAGGGGTAATTTCGAGGGGTAAGCTAATTAAGGAAAGCAAGGTAAATTGGCTTTCACAGGGACATTAATAAAAATTAGAGGGCTCATGTAAAGAATGAACTCAATCTCCTCTTTGTCTTTCTTCTCCCCAGGAGAAACTGGGACCTGGTGTGTTCAAGGAACAGTTGAAGTATGATGGAAATTTTGGCTCTTTTGTTCTTACCAGATTGGAGTCTGAATGGTTAGCAGTAGAACCAAGGGCACACACTGTGAATTTGAAGTTTAGCCTCAGTAATCACTAACAAGGCGTTTCTGGACAAGTCATCTATCCCTCAGAGTCTGAGTTTCTTCATCTTAAATAGGAATGATACTATGTGTTATTATTCTATCACAGAACTGTGAGGAGAATGACAAAATATATAAAACCTACTTGAGGCAGTTTATAAACTATAAATCTTATTGTTGCTATTATTCAGGCATTTAAATGATATTTACAAAAGGATAAATCTCCAAGAAAGTATGGCCTCCTATCTAAATTACAAGTGGAAAATTCATCCAAAGTGGTCTAGAGTTCTTTTAAAATGCAGAAGGGTTTATATATCGTATTCAATTAGCTTTGTTATGATTTAAAATTTTTATAGAAAGAGCTCTAAAGTGTTTGGGGACCTACCAAAAATATTCCTAGGGTTAAATTGTTGTACTTTATTTTGAAGGAGTAATACACATCTCTAAGATACAATCCATAATGTGTTTTAGTTTAAAAGATAACAAGGCATTTTCATGCACGACTACACTTAGTTAAGGAGTAAAAATGGGCTGTTACGAAGTGTCAACACAATTGTCCTTCTGGAAGTTTAGTTTCTTTTAAGTTTTTTTTTTAAAATATTTTCTTCACTTCTTTTTGTTTGTCCTTCCTGGAGTATATAAAGATCCACCCTTGGTTAATTTTCAAAGTTCAAAGACTTTTCCTTCAGACTTTCTGACTTCACAGCATTGGGGGTGATTCAGGCTTGGGTAACATCTCTTAGCTTTTTCACTCATGATTGGTACACTGACCACTTGAGCCACAAATCCACTTTCAGCTCTACAGTGGTTAGCTGCAGATAAGAATCTCACAGACTTTTCTGTCTGGGCTAGTTTGAACTGTGATCCTCAGATCTCAGCCTCCTGAGTAGCTAGAATTTCAGATATGAGCCACCAGCGACCAGCTTGCCTAAGCACAATTTTATTTCCTATTATTCAGTAGGAAATACTCTCTTGACAGGAGTCCAAGAACCAGAGTTTTCTAGCAAGGAAAGTGCCTAATCAAGGTCACTTTGAAAAAAAAGTCTGTTGTTTTTTTTAATAGTGAAGTTAACTGAAAAATGGGAGAGACATCTTGGGTAACCCTCATCCTCTTTTGAGTAAAAGTGTCTCTTCAGCCCTTCTTTCCTAATGCCAGGGCCTTCTTCCTTCTCCTGTTTCTCTATCTGGAATGAAGGGCCTCGTTCCACAGCCCACCTGTATGAGGAAAAAGCAGCTTCTTATGGGTCTGTACATTCATTCCTGTAATCTTTCCCTTCTCCTGGCCGCGTGAATAATTTTAACATTGCCAATCACTAAAAATCTATTCTTTCTGCCTGCCCCCCTTTTTTTGCTTCCTGCTTTCCAGTGTGGGAAATGATTACCTAGCAGCCCTGATAAGAAGATAATGAAACAATCCCTTCTCCTGCCGATCAGGTGGCTGTCAGACTAAAATGACACCACTGCTACACGCTTGACATGCTACCCTAAGCTAATTGATGGTAGACAATGCAACTGTCTCCCAAGCACTAAGACAAAGGGAACACAATCCAGTCACTTGATGGGAGAGCTACCTGGCAACGAATAAACAAATATGTTAGGGAGATGTTGTAATAAGGTAAGCCAAGGCAAAACTCTGAAGGACGTGCCTATTAATGTTGAGCTTATGAGTGCTGCTGTTCACCAGGGAACAGAAATAAATAAGGTAAAATGAGAATTTATTGATGATTGGACAGTTACATGAATATTCCAAGTTCACTTACAAATAGATATTCTCCCATGAGCTCCAGACTTCTATGTAGGCTGCCCAATTACATTTCCACACCAAACTGATGGATTTATAGCCAAGAAAGAAGTTATTAGTGTTCGGAAAAGGATGCATGCTTACATGCCTTTCTGGAATACACTGTGATCCAGCTAGGAGACAGTGGCTGATCTCATCCATGTAAATGCCAAAGGTTGATATTAAACATTTGGAAATAACAGGTGTAATTAACTTCATACTCAGGAAAGATCCTGCTCCATCTGTATTTCAGCTCAAAGGTATTCTGTAACAAGCAGAACAGCATCATTATCTCAGCTTCTCTCTAACCAACAATTCATGCAGCTTGCTTGGAGTTTTCAGACACCATATAACATATCAAATCTCAAGCCTTGTTACCTTAGCTTTCTTATTTCTGACTTCCATTTCTGCTTCCTGTTTGTTAGACAGAGTCAGCTAAAGAAGGTGAACAAGAGTATGAACCACGCAGGCTTTCCTGTAAAACTCTCTAGTTCCTCCTGGTCTCAAACTCTTCTTTCCTTAGTTACCTATCTCCTACCTGGGCCATGTTGGACACACACAGACATACCAAATATGTTCTTTCCTCTCAGAGCTGTTGAGTGATTCACACACTCATCTTTCCATGACTTCTGAAAGCACTTCATGGTCAAGGATTCTTGGGAATTGATTTACAGTATACTCAGCTAATCCCATTTTTTTTTTGCCAGTCCTGGGCTTGAGCTCAGGGCCTGAGCACTGTCCTTGGACTTTCTCAAGGCTAGAGCTCTACCACTTGAGCCTCAGCACCACTTCCGGCTTTTTTCTATGTATGTGGTACCGAGGAATCGAACCCGGGTCTTCATGCATGCTAGGCAAGCACTTTAACCACTAGGCCAAACTCCCGGCCCAGCTAATCCCATTTTTAACCAAATCCAATTTAGTTTGTGTGAGGGCACACACATGTGAGTATGTGAGTGAGTGTGTGTGTGTGTGTGTGTGTGTGTGTGTGTGTGTGTGTGTGTGTGTGCCAGTAATGGGGCTTGAACTTAGGATGTAGGTACTATCACTTAGCTTTTTTGTCCAAGGCTGGTGTTCTGCCACAATGAAACACAGTTCCACTTCTGGATTTTACTTTTTTTTTAGTGGATAAATGTAGATAAATGACATGGACTTTCACAGTCTACCTGGCTTTGAACCACGATCCTCAGATCTCAGCCTCCTTAGTTTCCAGGATTACAGGCATCATCAATCATGACCTAGCTTCAAATCCAATTACTTAATTTTGTATTATCTTATGTAACTGTACAGCGGGGTTTCAACTCAGCATTTCAGTTTGTGAGTTCACTCCCTCTTCCTTTCTTCACTCTTCTACCTGTTTCCTTTACCTCACTTCCCTCTCCCCAGCAACACATGTTCCAGTTTCCTGGTATTCATTTTGTTATACCACTGGATTCCTCTCTTGAATATATCATACTTTAGTTTACTTGTTTGCATATGTATGCATATAGCTTTGGTATATATGTTTACACACATATATATGTATGTGTTATGTGTGTATATATATATATATATATGTATTTAGACCTAAGTTCCCTATTTGTCCTTTGTCTCTCTGTGCCTGACTGCCTTTACTTTTAGCATTTTTTTTCAGGTCCATCCATTTCCCAGCTAATGGCATAATACAGTGAGCATGTTCAGCAGGGAACTACAGCCTGTGGCAGAAAACCACTCCACTTTTTAGTCAAATTGAGGACTTAACCTATTAAAGTTAAACTCTCTTAAGAAGTCTCTCTTTTCTACCTATGTATAATGGTGCAACAACATTCCCTCTCGAGAACCATATGGTGGTGATCATCCAGAGTCTGCAGTTACTAGCCTAGGGCAAAATTGCACGGGTGGTGAGGTTGCATGGATGGTGACAGGTGACTGTGTCCCTTCTGCCCTTTTTGCACAATTTTATCTATCCCTTTCATTTTGCCTTCATGTGCTTAAGTGTTATTTCCTAATTTATTAGCTCTCAAGACAAAAATAATTAACTCACTCATTTTATCATGAACTATAAACATATACATTTCCAAGGAATTTTTTTTTATTGTTGCTGTTTTGTTGGTCATGGGCTTAAACTCAGAGCCTGGATGCTGTCCCTGAGCTCTTTTGCTCAAAGCTAGCTCTCTACCACTTTGAGCTCCAGCTATACTTCTGGCTTGTTGGTGGTTAATTGAAGGTAAGAGTCTCACAGACCACCCTGCCTGAGTTGCCTTAAAGCACGATTCTCAGATCTCAGCCTCCTGAGCAGCTAGGATTGCAGGTATGAACTACTGGTACCTGGCTAGGAAATTTGTTTTACAGTTTTCCTCTAGCTATAGAGTAGAGGATTCAATCCTCAATTATAGTTATTTCAAATATCCGTATTATGGGGGGCATATTTTGTATTTTAGGGAAGTCAAGTGTCTTCTCTACATGTCTGCAAGATTTTTAGATTTTAGAATCCATAATCCTTGATATTCAAAGGCTTGACACATTTCTCTTCTTAGGAAAAACAGATGAACAGAGTAAAAGTAGGTCTACTCCTCAACATTCTGCCAGCCCTTGGCTCAGCATGACTAGAATGAAGCCCCCTTTCCCTTGGCAACTTTTCCCTTGTTGGGAACTGTTTCAGGCAGGGCTTCCATCCCAACATAGCCCTTGGAGTAGATTTTGAGATAAATGACAGAGTCCAGAAAAGGCTATTTACAAAATGACATCAAAAGGGACCAAGGCTATACCTCAATAAGGCCAAAACAATGATTATAAAAATGTCCTGGCAGGAGACATCAACTCAATTTCCTCTTTCTTCAACTAGCCTCACATTCACAAATTCACTGTTCACTAAGTTCAATTTTCAAGCAGGCATGACAGTGCCCTGTGTAGCCAGTGCCAGTCTACTGCTGCTCTTCATGGCAACAGAAAAACAAGTCTAATTTACAGACCCAAGTAGAGGTGTTAGAATGTAGAAGATGCAAAGCATCATCTTGACTACTTCTTTGGTAAGAATTCTTTTTATCAAACATCTGTTTCTGAACACTCAGTAGCAGCACCTTATAAAAAAAGAAATGGGAAGAGGGGGTTTTAAATGTCCCTGCCACAAATGTCCTCCTGGCTCTTAAATCCTATAAGCAAAGAGTATGGGAACATTCACTTCACATCTGGGAGTTGGCAGGGAGTGTACTGAACTATCTTATTTGTGCTGTCGCATTTAATTCTCACAATAGCCTACTGAATCTTTACCACCACCTCACAGAGGAGGAGGAAAATAACTTTAGCTCCCATATTCTTTCAACCATAGCATACTTTCTCTAAGAAAGCAAAAACAAATGTGGAAAAATAAAAAGAAACACTGTTTTAGAACACTCAAACACTAGTAGCCATCAAACATAATTTTGACATTTTGAGAGTGACAAGTTTTGGATTCTCATGTATCTTAGGAGATCTATAGGAGATTTTTTTTAAAATTAAAAATGCAATGTGAACTAGTGGACAAATTACTGACATGCAAAAGGTACGGGAATCTGTTTTAGTTTTTCTTTTATTTTACTATGAGATGCTGATTACATTCTCAATTTCTTTAGCTTTGCATTTTTTTTCTTGTTTCTAAAAAACAACAAAAAAAGAGAATAAGAGTGGTGAGTGATTTGTGGTACTTTCCTCAGTGTTGTACAGAGTGTGCACGTTTTTAATATTTGGATAAGAGCTCAATAGATGCAGAACACTTACCAGTCCTGAGAAATCTTTAAGAGTCAGTATGTGTGGCATTTCCATTTCCTCTCAATAAGAAGAAGCTTTGGGTTAGAGGAAGAAGGAGTATTTTGACAACTAAATACCACATTTTAGCAAAAACCAGCTACACACATGATAACAGGGACTGTATAAAACTGTACACAGTCAGTGGTGAGTTAAGTATTTAGAAAACAGACTCCAAAGATATAGCCTCCAGATGCCTGGACTCCAGAATGGTAGCCCCTAGAACATTCTTTTCATGCTACAAAATCTTCTGGGCAGGTGATACATTGCATTTTTTCTCAAAGTACCTCCTTTCTTTTTCTTTTCTTTTCTTTCTTTCTTTGTTTTTGTCGGTCATGAGACTTGAATTCTGGGCCTGGACACTGTCCTTCAGCTCAAGGCTATCACTCTATCACTTCATATCCTTTTTAAGAAATGCTTATGCATATCCTTTTGAACCAGCTGGAGGAGCAAGGTCCATTGCACAGCGATGCGAGTCTAATCCCTTTCTCCTTCAACTAGTGACTATTTCATTTTCTACAGCAGCTCACTCCGAGAAGGCAGACAAAAAACTTTTTTTCACATCCCCACAGTAACAGATGCAGTGAAGCTTATAAACCTCTGACTGCATAAGATGTGGTTAGATGTCAATAGAAACTCTAGGATGAGATTCAACTCTCAACATCAAAGCTAATGGGTAGTTAAAGTAGTTAGAGCAGGAGCTAGACATAGCAACTGAGCTGATTGAGAGAGAATAGATCTGGAACATAAGGAATAAACCCAGGTCACAAACTAGAAACATAAAGGGAAAAGCTACCTCAACACTTGGGCAGGGAAACCAAGACTTCAGAAAGCTGTCCTAACTCCCAATAGTCTCAAGTGGGTTGTGAAGGCAGAATTTATGGTTTGAGTCAAGGCCAGGGCACTTGAACAGAGATGGTAAGTCTCTGACAATAGTTAGAAAGACAATATATAAACAGCCTCACTGTGGGACATAGCTGTTAGTTACAGAAGAACTGGTAAATTTCACCATATTTAATTCATTTCCTATAATACACTACTTTATAATGCGTGACAAGTTCTATCCAAGATATTTCAGTCAGTTTAGAGTCCAATTTATTCCTCATGTTTCTTTTTAGTGCTTGTAGCACTATACAAAAGGAGTTTTCACTGACCATAAACAGTCTGAAAGTGCCCACTTACTTTTTTTTCTCCATTTTTTTTTCAGAGAAAGAGGTGTAACTACCTATTTCTTTCTTGCCACTGGTACTAAATTCACTTGAAGCAGATAGTCAGAATTCCATGTGATTGTTTCAAATTTTCTAACCACAGAAAGGTATGAACTTCTCATTTCAGAAAATCTATCCTGAATTCTCTGTCTTGCCATTTATCTCTTCTTTAAGACCTTCCTGGCAATACATCAAGAGTCAGTCCAACTTTCCCTTCTCATACCCCACTTGGATGCTGGAAAAATAGGATTAAATAAGGAAAAATTAAAAAAAATAATGTCCAAAATTCAAGATTTTACCATGTGGGAATAAAGGCTACAATCGCTCAACCTCATTATACTTTTCTCTCTTCAGTGAGGTGTGGAATTGTTTTGGCTCACCCATACAAATATTGTTACAGCTAAAATGTGTGCATATTGTACAACTGAGTAATTCAGCTTAATCTTGCATGAAAATCTCAAAGGAATGCAAAAGAAGAAGCTGATGTGGAAAACTGAAGTACCATCTTAAGCAATTTGCAAAAATAATGACAGTAGCTTCATGCATTCAAATGTGGCCTGTGCTGGCTGAGAATTGACATTTTATCTTTTTTTGTTTGTCTAAGTTGAGTGGTTGTAAGAACTTATTGTTAATCAACACGGGAGCCCCACCAATACAACCCTTGTGTGGGACAGCAAACTGAATAGCCATGCTTAGGTCATGTAGGAAATGACAGAAAGATATTCCCCAGAGGAATCCTTACTCTAACACCCCCCCTCCTTTCTCACAGAATTCAGATCATGATTCACTACAAGTCAGAATCACCTATTTTATGGCCCAGATGAATGGTTTTCACAGTGTGATCCCTAAATTCATGGCTACTATAGGAACTCTGTTGTTGGCAGTGTCCTTTAAATATCTTTTGTATGCCAGGCTCCATGTCCCTCTGCCTACTGCCATTCCAAAGCTGATTGATTACCCTTTCACATATGTGAATATTGAGCAAAGCAGTACTTTCTGAAGACATTACAAGAAATAACTATGCATTTTTATAAATGTCTGTGTCTTTTTAAAATGTAGACCTTCCTGTAGATCACGTTTTATCTTCACATTTCTCCTGCAAAGTTTAACCTATGGGAAATCTGTGTCAATTTAGTACCCTCTAATAAAGTCCCCAAATTAACAATCATTTTCTGAGAACAGACTATATACACAGGCACTTTTATAGAAAATTATCTTTAACACTTACAACGTCGCAAGCTGTCCAAAGACCGCAAATACATCCAATTTGAGAATGTAGAAAATGTATTAGAACGTATACTATAAAGTCTCATTAAAATGAAACATTATCTCAGAAAGTATAAAAGAATAGAGTTAGGCCTTCCATAGATTTAATATGGTGCTGCTGATCACAGAAATGGATGATGTTGTACGAGAGGAACCCCCTTCTCTCAGTATTGAGGGTGGAGAGAAGGAAATGGTCATATATAGCTTCAAAAATCCCTGCTGTACGAAGAAAATCTTCGTTTTCCTTCTATGTTTTTATATGATAGCTAAAGAAAAATGTGCACTTTACTTGTAAAAACCTAGTGTTCCATTCAAACTCTGGGTGACTTAACAGGACTTACAAACATTGAACATAAGAATGATTTTATAACCCCAAAGAAGTGGTACCAGCATAATTCCCCCCATTCTTTAAATTTCTCTTGGTTCAGCTGCATTAACTCTTAATTTGGTTAGGGTAGGTTCCATAGAACTTGAACAGCTCAGCCACATTGGTCTCCATGATGCCTTCATAACTTGCGTCGCTGGCTAAGGTCATGTTTTTCTTACTAAATTTGTAACACAGCTTTGGAATAGAAGAAGCCATTGCTTTTGTGGCCACCCGGGGACCAGATCATCTTCCACAGAGCATTCTTTGTCAAGGAGTAGACTCTGCCAAGGATGGCATTTGTCCAAAAATGCCCATGATGTTAGATGCTCACTAAAACTTAGAATTATCTGCTTTATTAGCTGATCACAGGAGATCAACTAGAAGATTGGTACTAGTATTAAAGCCCTGAAAGTGGCATTCACATCTCAATCTACTGATAAGTCTCTCGGGTTTATCAAATAAACTAATGAATTTCCAGGCTGGCCTGGGGGCACAGAATCTCTGAACAAAAGGGCAGAAAATAAAAATGAGCCATCCTTAAGGCTTGTTCATCACTAGCCAGCCTTCTGCCCCTTAGATGGCAACACTGCTCTCAGGTCAGTGCAAGGGCTAGATTGGGGAGCCCTGGGATTTTCAGAAGAGTGGAAAAGTAAACACTTCAATTTAAAATCATCCTCAGCCTGGCCTCAAGTTTATTTGGTTGCTTTAACCTGGGACACCTATTTTCTTCTAACGAAATGAAAGTCTTTTCAGGCAATCTAGTCCCCTCAAGCTCCCTCTTATCGACCTGAACGGTTTGCTTCAATAAGGGAAGACAACATTTTAGAAGACACACGAATTTCATGTGTCAGGAGCTGGGGAGCCCCGAGGCATCTAGATTGTGTTAGGCCTTGGGTTTGATCCCAGCACTGGGGGAAAGGAGAGAAGTCTGTGTATCAGAACTGCTAGCTTTCCTGTTTATCTTGATGTTCTGGAAACCATCTCTTCTCTGAAAATCTTGTAAGTCATGGTTCACCAACCATTGAAACTACCCATTTCAAAACCATGACATTTGGAGACTATGAATCCTGAATTATTGTGGCTTCTGTGAGACTTTGGAATTCAAAGCCACATCTAACTATTCCTACCTTCCAAATATCTCACCATCTCAACAGTTACCCCCCCCCACACACATATTTTTTAGAACAAATAAGTCTTCTAGCATTTAAAGACATGAGTGTCTGACCATCACAAAACAGACCTCCTCCTGGTTTGGAACAGAAAGTGAGGGGAATAACTTGGAGTATTTTTGCCAGTTAGCCAAGTCTTAATCTTCATTAAAATGCCTTAACACTTCAGATTTTACATTCAGCTAATTGATGAACAGTTTGACATTTTTTCACGGTTTGACTTTTTTTCCATAGAGCTTTAACACATGCTTGCAGCTGGTGTACGAATCCAAGTATGTTTCTAGCACTTTTACAGGAAAGCTACAAGTTTTGTTCTGTAGCTTTTTTTCCTGTTTGGTTCTGCCTCTGGGTTCGTTGCCTACTCTGCAAAATGAAAGGTATAATCATGTGTGCATTATATACTATATAATAATTGTAATAATTAATGTGCATACACATTATATAATCTAAAAGCAAAGAAAGTAAAATAAGGCTTGAAGGAAATAGGAATACAGAGGTAGAGGCAATAAAGTCTCATAGGTATAAGCTATCTGAAGAAGTAAAGTTCTAGGAATAAAGTTGACTAAGATGGTCACCTGTTTGTATCAAGTATTCTCAGTGTCCTAGAAAATGTCTGTCTACCTGAATCTACTTGGCCAATGGCTATGACAACTTCACTTCTTTGCGCTTGGTGGCAGCTTGTTTGCCACAGCTGGAAGCTCAAAAGTTAAGGGCTCAGGATCTTTGTGAGATCATGACACAGAAAGTAGAAATCTATTTGGAATCACAAAGCCATTTGAAACTAAACCTTACAATCTTGAAAATTCTTCAAACTATGCAGACAATCCACAAACATGCACCAAAAATGGCACAGTTCTGAAGGCGAACCACATGGTATGTGGTAAGTGTAACAAAGCAATCAACACTACTCACAGTTGCAAATAGCGTGGCTTTCTCCAAGCCATTCCCAGGAAGGCCCATCACTAGAAATCTATTGATATTTTATGTTGATCCATTTCTCAGTCACCTGTGAATGGCTCTTGGGTTATAGATATGTATGAAGGACTGAAGAAGTGGGAGAATGCTGAATGGGTTGGTTAACCTGACTGCTAATTTAATGTGCTAGAATAAATGTTCAAGTGTCAACCATTTGGCAAACCATGAATATGTGTATTCGAATGAGTATATAATCAAAATTGAATCATTCTTCATGTACATATCTAATACAAATATTTGTGCATGTGTCATAATTGTGCTGTGGCATATTACGTATGTGATTGTGTATACACCTTTATTTGAAATTTCTAACTTTGAATCTCATTTCTATGGGTCCCCCAAAGATTTTCAATCAAAGTAACTGTTCATGGTTCACCAAAACTGCGCTGACATGATGATGTTGACCAGTATCATTGAAATCATTGTTTAATATCTATTTTTCCTGCTTTTGGACTATCTGAATACTATTAAGTTAAAGATCTATACAATGCCAGGTGCCAGTAATTAATACCTCTAATCCTAGATACTTAAGAAGATGAGATGTGAGGATCCTGGCTCAAAAGCCAGTCTGAGCAGGGAAGGCCTTGAAACTATTATCTCCAAAGAACCACCAGAAAACTAGAAGTAGGGCTGTGGCTCAAATAATAGAGCCTTGAGTTAAAAAGTTAAGGGGTAACATCTAGGCCCAGAGCTCAAGCTCCAGGGCACACACACACAAAGAGCTACAAAAAAAGAAAGGTGTGTGTGTGTGTGTGTGTGTGTGTGTGTGTGTGTGTGTGTGTGTATGAGAGTGAGTGAGTAAGACCTAGAATATAAGCAAGTTGTATTATATATATGTTTGAATAAACACAATACAAGCTTGCCTTTCTCCTATTCCACTGAATGCATCAGTAAATTCTTCATTCTGTTTTCTTAACACTTCATTCGCTATGTCTTAATTAGTACGTTTCAAAAGACAAAGAAAAGATTAGCCTGTTGCCAAACCTGGATATGGCATCAGGTGGAGGTAAGAGCAGGCGTGAAGTTTTCTACAGAGCAAATAGAAAGTTCTCAGGGTCTACTGTGGGGTGCAGTTCTAAGTTTGGTTTCCACACAACATATTTGTGTTTTCTGTGCACCATGGTGTTATGTTTGTGCATGTACCCCACCACGGTCACACACAAGTGCACAAAACACAGGCTAAGAAAAATAAACAGAAAGTAACTTCTTTGTAGTACGTCAATCTTTTCATATGTCTCACCACATACATGCAATTTTCCAAATCTACAGTCATTTACTGTTCAAACCCAGGCAGCAGGAAGGCGATGTGGGTTCCCTTCCCTCTTCTTCTAAGAGTTAGGAATGACTATTCTTACAAGTCAATCTTGGGGAATTTGAAGCTTCCTTTTCAAGTGCAAAGGTAACGATAACTCTTCCACTAAGAAATCTACCTTCAGCCTGTTAACTATTTAAAGATGGGGGGAGGATAAATTTCTTCTGAGTTAGTAAATTCAAGATAGCTAGGAGGGTTGGGTGCACTGAACTTTTGGCAGAAGTCCAGAATTGGAAGAACTAATGCATTATATTTACTGTGCTTCTGAAGAAGAAAACCAAAAACAAAACAGTCTGTTGCCAAACCTTGCTCAGGAATCACATAGAGAGGGGACCAATACATAGCTCATTGATAAAGCCAGATACAGACAGTTTCACACAAATTTTCCTCTTGTGACATTCCCTTTAACCAGAGGAAAAGGGAAGGATGGTTTGGGGTTGGCTCTGCTTTCACTTTCTTACCTGGATAGAGGTCAGGACCTCCCCTGGGGGAGCAGCCCAAAGGGCCTTCTGCAGCAGGAGCAGCAGCAGCATCTCCTGGGGAAGTGGCTGGCTGCAGGGGCTGCACAGTGAGGCAATCTGTGAGAAGGTCTGGATGGAGCTCTGTGCTGGACCGCAGCTAAGAGAAGGAGAAAACAGAAGAGAGATGGAGAAGGGAAACTGGTCCTTAGAACACTTGCCTGGAAAGGCCTCATGCCCTACGGTTCAATGCAATTCAACCCACACATATTTATCAAGAAGCCTGTATGAAGGAAGTATCAGCTTAATTCACTATCAAAAAGGGAAAAATAAAACCAATCCTCACTCCTGATAACACTTGCCAGGTGTGTCAGACTAAATGTGGCTTAAAGCAAGCTTGAACTTTCCACTACAGGGAACCCAACTTCCTATTATACTTCCACATATTTGCTCTATATCTTATGGAAACTTGTAATGATAACATATACAAACAGATTTCATCCACATTGGAAAGTGCTTTTAAAATACAGATGTACCAGCATAGAAATTCCATGCAGACAATGGAGAAACATTCACTGAGAATGGATTTCTACAAATTTTACAAGAGAGAAAAATATTCACATTACATTTTAAAATCTTATAGGCAACGATTAATGGAAAAGGTGAAAAAATTCACAACAAAACCCAACAATAAGTTACATGAAAAAAAAAAAGCACTTTTGCCAGGCACGGTGGCTCATGCCTGTAATCCTAGCTACTCAGGAGTCTGAAATCTGAGGATCAAGGTTCAAAGCTAGCCTGGGCTCAAATGGACCTGAGATATTTATCTCCAATGAACCTCTAGAAAATGGGAAGTGGGGCTTGGCTTAAGCTTTGAGCTGAAGCGCTTAGGGACATCACCCAGGCTGAGTTAAAGGCCTATGACCTACAAAAAAAAAAAATTAAGATTTGACTTTATCATATACAACAAAGTTCTTTAGATATTAAAGAATTCACTTAAAAACAAACAATTAAATGCTAGAATAATGTGTAGTTGAAAAATGATCTGTGCTATTTATAAATAAGAATAAGCAAGTCTGATTTTTGAACAGAAATTTAAATGAAAGGTATAGTGACATAAAATTATTGACTTAATTGTTCAAAGACATACTCACAATCTAGAAATGTTTTTTTAAAATAAAGTAACTATATTGCAAATAGTTATCCGTGTCATTTAAAGAGAGCTATCAGCTAGAATTGAAAAGTAGGATCGTATCAAATTAAAAAGCTTCTGCACTCTAAAGGAAACATTGCCAAAATGAAAAGACAACCCACCAAGTGGAAGCAAATCTTTTCCAGTTATTCATCTGCCAATGGATTAATAATGAAAACATATAGAGAACTAAAAAGAATTAAACAGCAAAAGAACACAATCAATAAGCGGACAAGTGAACAAATTTCAAAGAATACATACAAAATGGCCAATAAACACATCAAAAATGTCCAAATCCTTAGTCATAAAGAAAAATGCAGTCAAAACTATACTGAGACTCTACCTCTCAACCCAGTCAGATTACTCTCATCAAGAAAATAAGACAATAACGAATACTGATGATGGGCTAAATACTGCTTATGGTACTATTATTTGGCCTAGGCACTATGGAAAACAGTAGTGGAGATTGTTCAACCAATAGAAAATGATCTGCTGTCTAACTCCTGGGAGTATGTGCAAAGGACTGAGAATTAGCATAATGATTCCCTCTCATCCACAGTGACTGCGGCACTGTTCATAATAAACCAACTGTGGAATAAGCCTATGTTCCCATCAACAGATGAATGGGAAAAGGAAATGTGAGAAGCATACACAATATCAGGTTTTGTAGACATAAAGGAAAAAATATGAAATATGTTGTTTCTAGGAAAATGAATTGATCTAAAGATCCCTCTTGAGAGAAATAAGCCAAACTCTTTAAGATAAATATTAAATATTTCCTCTCTTTTGGGAAATCTAGATGTATGAATAAATAACAAACTAACAAAATATGTGAAGGTCAAAAGTGGACTCTTGGAGAAGAGGGGCCAACAGAAGAGAAACAGACTGATGAAGAATGAATAAGATGAAAATACCTTATATATAAGAAAAGAAATGTTACAATAAAGCCCATGATTGTATATAATGAAAAAAATTAAAGACAGCATCTAAATGTTTATAAATGTTTAAGTACAGGGCCAGAATATACTTAATTCTCTTCACAGAGTGTTCCATATTTCTTTAGCCCTGGAGGGTATTGCCCATTTTTATCAAGCTTCTGCTTTGGGGATGAGAGTGAAGAACAAGCAGGAGACAGGCTACATTAAACAGTGCTGAGTGAGACACTGCAAGGAAGGGGATGATGAGTTTAGATGGGGGATGGGAAATGGTATTGTACTGATCAAAGGCCATGAACAGAGTGAGGGAATAAAGTCCATGAGACAGTGGTAGAGAATGTGCAGGCCCTTGGAACACCTGGGTGATCTGCCAAGTCAAAATATGGGTATAGATCAGGCCTGCACCCTAAGACATGTTTACAGAGAAATACAGTGTTGAAACTTATTGATTTAATGATCAGAAATTATAACTTGTTACAAAAGGAAGTAGCAGTAAAAGCTAGATATGGGAATCCTGACTACCCCAACTGACGTCGGCACATCACTGTTCAAAGCCAACTGGGCAGTTAAATCTCCCAGACTCTGGACTCGTATTAACCATCAAAAGCTGGATTTGTAAATTTGGCTCAAGTAGAGGAGTGCCAGCCATGATAAAGAAAAGCTGACTAAGAACTTGAGAATGTAAGTTCAAATCCCAGTAATGGTGCGCGCGCGCGCGCACACACACACACACACACACACACAGTGAGTTATACAAAAAGGATTCTTCTCTTTTTTTTCTTTTAGGTACTAAGGTTTATCAGGCAATCTGTCTACCACTTGAGCTACTTTTCCAGTTTTTTTTTTTTTCCTGGAGTTCTATTTTGCACCCTTATTATGCAGGTAGAGTCTCCTGGGCCAAAGTTAAGTAGCAACCCTGGTACTCTACCTTCCAGGGAGGCAGCTGGGATTACAGGCATGTACATGTGGTGGCAATCACACCTGATTTTGTTTGCTGAGATGCGATTTCTATGACTTTTTAAAACTAATGTCCTCTTGATCTCTGCCTCCTAAATATTTGGGATTTATGGACAGGAACCATCTTGCTGGGCCTGTGAAAACCATGTGAAATACCACAAGGAGAAATGTACTGATACAAACCTTCTAGCTGGTTTCATGAAATATTTTTTAAGACCTTAAGTAAAATATTTGATTTTAGAATCTGTCTTAAGGAAATTGTTAGAAATATAAAAAAAGCTATAGCTAAGGGAATATATATATATATACACACAATGATATTTGAGCATTATTTCTAGCAGTACTTAGAAATTAGTTAAGTTTCATAGATATCTACAACTAAGGCAAATACATAACCTTCCATCAGTCTGATGGAATATTATGCAAACATTAACATGATTTTTCTGACGATGTTAATCAAGAAGTAAAACACAAAATTCTTTCTCGGAACATTAGCAGTAATATAAAGAACACATAGACAAAATGCCAGAGGGAAAAGGAATTCCATGTAAGATCCTGATGTTTGTTCTGTTACACTATTATGAATGTGTTTCCTCTACATTTTAAAAGCCATTCTTTTCTTAAAGTTCTGCATTCTAATGGGACGTAGAAGCTGGTATGCACAAGTTAAAGAGTGCCAGCTCTGCTCATCTTTTCCAGGTATCTTTTCCTGCCTGTAATGATGTCAGGATTGACAGCCTGAAACCTATCATGGTGAACAGATTTTGACACCATGGAAGCTGGCGACTTGTCCCAAGTGGGAGTTTTGCATCTGATAAATTGGCTGATGAAGATGCACTATAATCCGTTGATGAGCACGAACTACACTATGACGAGAAAGACACACACACACACACACACACACACACACACACACACACACACACACACAATCTGTATGTGGCTTGCATCCCACACGGCCATGTGTTAGAAGCTGCATCCCCATCACCTGTTCTAGAGTTTTACAGTTTTCACTCCTAGGATTTTTGTGGTCATGGATAATCCTGGCATCAAAGAAAGGCAATGTTTTTCTTAGCACCACGTGCTCCTGCTTATTGTGTGGACAGCTCAAGGGACCTGTAAGAGGGAGGTCCCAAAGGGAGTAGTTAGGTCACCTCAGCATGCTGTCTTGGGGGGAGGTTTGGTTGTTCTCATTCTCAAGAAATGAAGTAGTTACAAGCTGAATCACTCTCTGGCTTTTTGGCCTTATCATGTGACAGGCTCCTCCTGTGATATCACTTACCATGTGACAACCCAGGAGTCTCTTCCCAGAATTCCAAGCTGTTTGGATTATAGCTCACAAAACTATAAAGAAAATAATTTTCTTATAATACCGGTTTCTGATATTTTATGATAGCATTGAGAAATACAGATGTCAGATATCTACTTAGAGATATTTAGAGAGCAGTGTTTCTTGGTCCTTAAAAGCTCCAAAAAAAACCCAAAACCAAAACAAACAAACAAAAACCTATAAAGATTTTAGTTCAAGAATTAAAAAAAAAAAAGGATTGGAGGCATTAGTCAAGTTGGAAAACACCAACTGTGAGCAAGAAATCCTGAAGATGAGTTCAAACTCTGCCACCAGGACAAATAAAAAATTAAATAAGTAAAATACTATTTAAAAAAAATTTAAAATATAGTACAATGTACCCTCCACCAGTCCCACAAAATAGGAAAGGAGCATTTACAGCCTGAGCACATGAGACAATTATAATTTCTTGAGCTTGGGTACATTGGATGCAATACTTGGCTCTCTTGAGGCCTCTGCAAGACATGATTGTTATTTTGGTACTAACATAACACATGCTGCTTAAGAAAATCTGGGAGTTAAAAAAAATCAAGGCTTAGAATGAGTTCCGGTGATCACTTTTAATTTCTCCTCCATCATTGAAATGCGATCTGGGGGCCACATGTTCTACTAAGGGCTGACACGAATGTTTCTCTGCTTTCTATTACCAGCTGCTCTGGGGTTTTATACTTATCAGTACCAATGAGAGCTTTCCAAGGAATTTCATGGTTGTGGCTAATCCTGGCGTCAAAAGCAAGCAAATCTTCCTTAGCTTCAACAAGTATTCATGTTTTCCAAGAGTGTGATTCTATACGACTTTGTGGCGAGAGTTAATTTAGTTTGCTCTGGGATTAGGCATGGTTCTAGAAAGTGCTTCTTAAACTGAACAAGCCTTGAGAACTTTATGTAATGTTTCCAAAGGAGAGCCATCTTGCATAGCTATGAAGTCACGATATGAAAGTTCCTGAACCCTCCCAAGTTATTGGATCAGGAAAGGCCTTCCAGATTATTAAGGGTCTTAAATATTCTCCAGTCCAGGGATTACCAAGTGAGTTATGCAAGAAGCATACAGCAAACTCTCCAGGAGGGATGTCTTTCAATATCATACAGTTTTATATTTGGAACAAGAAACTGAACTAGTTGCATAAACCAATTATATAATGTGTATCTCAACATTTTTCTTAGCCTGCTAGGGATATATGAAAGTCTAGTTTAATATCAGCTCTTAAGAGAGAACAAAGAACTTACTCTTTTTAGACCTGTGCAGAAAAGTAGAAATTGGTTCCAATGGTAAGGAATCCATCTATTTGAAAGGGCTACTACGTTGTGAGTTGTGAAAACTCAGCTATCCCAATCACACTCATATATTCTAGACCCTCCCCTGCTTGCATCTCTCTTTAGTTTTCTTTTCATTTTGGTTTGTTGTAGGGCTTGAACACAGAGCATGGGCATTCTCCCTGAGCTTTTACACTCAAGGCTAGTGCTCCTTTCCTACTTTGAGACACAGCTCCTCTTCCAGTTTTCTGGCAGTTAACTGGAGATAAGATTCTCACAGACTTTCCTGCTCAGAGGGCTTTGAATTGTGATCCTCAGATTTTAACTTCCTGAATTAGCTAAGGTTACAGGCTTAAGACATTGGTTCCTGGCCTGCTTCAGCTTTCTACTAAATCACTGCCCAAATATTTCTTAGGGCAAAATCATAATGCAAAATCATTTTTTTTCTTTTAGTGGGTCATGGGGCTTGAACTTGGGCTGAACACTGTCCCTGAGCTCTTCAGCTCAAGGCTACCATCATACCCTTGAGCCAAGCCTCACTTCCTGTTTTCTAGAGGTTAATTGGAGATAAGGTCGTTTTGTGCCCAGGCTGGCTTTGAACCTTGATCCTCAAATCTCAGCCTCCTGAGTAGCTAGGATGACAACGTGAGCCACTGCACCCTGCCAAAATCGTTTTGTAACCTTCTGAAATACAAGCATAACCAGAACAAAGATTTCCTCTGAAAGGTAATAGATAGCAAAATCAGTAAATTTTAAGTGCCCTGGAAGAAAGAAAAAGGAGAGAACAGTAAATGGGATTGAGAGTAGCATGAAAAATCATGGCCTCATCGAAAAAAAGATATTTGAAGCCAAGTACCAGTGGCTCATGCCTATGCATCCTAGATACTCAGGAGGATGAGAACTGAGGATCGTGGTCCAGAGTCAATCCTAGTAGAAAAGTCTATGAGACTCCAACTCCAACTAATAGCAAATAGGAAAAAAAAAACATGCAAAGAGAATAGAGTATAAGGCCCTTCCATGTCCGGCAAAAATTTTTAAAAAAATCAAAAGCAGTCCATTTTTATTCAACTCTGGTGGACATTTTTCTTCCCGGCTTTAGAGTCCAAGTGACATTTGAGGTAGGAATGGTTAATTCTATGTGTCCAATTGGCAAGTACCTAGGATTTCAACCACACACAGTCTAGGTGTTGTGAAGGGATTGTGTGGATGGGGGTCACTGTCTTTTAAAGACAACTTCTATTCTATCATCTGAGTGGCTCTCATCCAATCACTGAAAATGCAAAAAAAAAAAAAAAGCCAAGTCTTCAGCTGCGAAGGAAGAAATTGTCTATGAACTAAAAAAGAGGAAAGTCTGTCACTGGACTAAAAAGAAGCAAATCTATTGCTGGACTGTGGCATCGCTTCTGCCTAGGAGTTTCCATCCTGCCAGCAGACTACTAAGGCACTTTTTCTTTCTTTCTTACTCTCCCCTGGCCCAGACTATATATTTCTGGTTTTTAGGAAGCCCTGGTAAAAATCTCTCCCATATGGTAAGTTATTTCAGGTCAGGAAGGAAAAATCCTACTGAAAAGGGGGTGAAATGGTTACAGGCCACATGACACCTTATCAAAGATGGCATTACAACCCAATCAACATATACTGAATTCCTGTATGCTCCATACTCTACCTTGATTCCTTCAACTCTGAGTTTTATGGAAGAGATGAGACCATTAGAAAAACAGCCAGTAAATGTCAAGGTTGGATTCAATGTAGTTGAATCTAGCCAGGCTCTTAGATGTTCCATGACAATGGCTTAAGAAGTAAAACCCTCCTAACTTTCTCCTGTGCCCTCACCACATCAAGAAGGCTGACACACTTCCCCTCCCTCTGATCATTCTTCCAAATTTTATTTATCCAGGAGGTGTTACTGAGATTATAGGCAATGAGCTACCACACTTAGCCCATGTTGATGTTTTGATCCTGAAATAAATTCTTGGTGGTATTTGGCGTTTGAACTCAGGACTGTGAGCTGCTAGGCGGTAAGCAATTTGTAGATTGAAAAAGAGAGAATCTTGACTAGTGATTTGCCCATGACCACAGAACTTCTCTATAAAGGATGCCTGTGGTTCTCTTTTTCTGGACTCAGACCCCACAGTTCTCCCTGGCTTTTCTTCCTCTTCTTCTTCCTTTCCTGATATTATCTATAATCTTCATTCTACTACTTCAGAACAAGCCTGTCTTCATGAGAATGGCACACTGATTTTACATGCCTCATGGGCCATTTAACAAAGCAGAGTCAGAGAAGGTACCTGTCAGAAGAGGACCCTACAAAACAGAGACCTGAATAAAGGGAAGACGTAATAAAGGGAAGACATCGGACAGGCAGCCAGGACATTCACATAAAGGAAAGAAGTTGATAGGTTCTCTAAACAGCTACCGGAGAATGGTAAGCAAGTTAGCAAAGAGGTTGTAGTATATGGAGTTGAAGAAATAATAGCCAGAGGTCAATTGGTAAGGCCTTCAAGCACATGAAAGCTTACTATGGTGATTTCTTCGTAGTTGTGAGGCAAAGGGAAAGTGTGATCAGGAAAGCAATTGGTTGATCTCGTGTCGTGAAAAGATTGTTTTAAGTACCAAGGAGCAAACAATCTGGAGTGCACAGGAAGGGACGGTTCCTGCACTGCTCCAACAAGAGTGATGCTCAATACTTGGCATCAGAGAGGGCAAGAATTGGTTGGCGTCTATTTTGACAGTGGATGGAATTGAACTCAGTTTGGAATAAGAGGGAAATCAAACAATGTGCCCTCCCAGGCGTGGTGGCTCACAGATATAATCCTAGCTACTCTGGAGGCTGAGATCTGAGGAAAGCAGCTTGGGCACTAAAGACCTTGAGACTCTTTATCTCTAATTAACCACTGGAAAACCGGAAGTGGCGCTGTGGCTCAAGGGGTAAGGCAGTAGCCTTGAGCTGAAGAACTCAGAGAGTGCCCAGGCCCACAGTTCAGTCCCCTGACCACCACCACCAACAACAACAAAAACCAAACGGGCCCCAAGCCCTGGTCTGAGGAACAACAGAGAAGAGAACAGAAGAGGAGCAGGCTAAAGGTCATTCAGCAAAAACTCTGAGATGACTGAGCAATGACAGTCTTCACTGAGGGCCCTGCATGTGAGGTTCAAATGCAAATTCAAATCTGAGTGGGGCCTCTCATGAAGGTGGCACAATATGGAGAGAGTGTGTGGCAGAATAAACAACTTACTTCATAAAGCAGAAAAGATGCCAGAAGTACAGTTCTCTGGGGGCTTAGCCCTAGTGTCCTAAGAGATGTCTTCTTGGGCTCAAATGGCTGTATGTTGGGCCACCTCTCTCAATAGTGCTACCCCTGGGGGCCACATTGCTAAAAAATGGTTCTTTGGAGGCTACTCACCCAAACCCTAGCAAATGGCAACTGGATGTGCAATGAAGACAGCATCTTCTGGACCATCATGAATTACATAACAAAAATAAATAAAATGTAGAGACTAAATTAAAAGTAAGACCTGATTTACTGGAATAACTGGGAAGATTCAAGGGGTTTCAGATCGTCTCTGTATCCCAAACTCCTATGATTTCTCATAGCAACCCCAGTAAATGGAATCTAATACATGATTGTCAGGGACAACTTTATCTTGGCAGTTTGCTTCCGTTTCAGCTTCAACTGTTAAAAAGATTTCTTGTTGTAGAATGGGTCCCTGATCAAACTCCTGCCAACTGTTAAGTTTGCCTCTATCTGGTTACTCATAAACCTGCAGTCAAGTTCATGGATATCCTAGCAAGACAACAGACAACTCTGGGTCTTAAAAAAAAAAACCCATTCCCTAGTCTTTGAGTTTAAATGAGTTTATCATAACTGAACCACATCAGCATTTCATTTGTTGGACTGTCCAGGTACAAGTAAACAAACTGGATCTTCAGCTTCTGTACAATCTCTCATTATGAAATATTTATTCCAAATGATAGTTTCTCAACCTTAATAATGAAATCACCCATCAAGGTTTGACAAGGTTCCTGCATGCAGAAATACCATCTACATCCCTAACAATGCTGTATTTTCTTTCCGTCTAATCTGTAAAAACAAGGCGCTGTCAATTATGATTTGTATTTTTTTTGTTGCTGTTGTTCGTGACTGTTTGGTTAATGTTTGTAAGTTCTCGAAACAAGAGACTGAAATTCTACTCCCATCATTTTCTCATTTCAAATATGATTAAATAATCGTCCAAGATTAAGTGAGTCAAGTGGAAATAATTAGGAAAGGGAAAAAAGCCCAGATTTCTTCGATTTTCAGTTTCATTACATTTTATTCCAGGAGCAAAGGCAGTTTGAGACAAGCTTCCAAAGAAAATGAGGCCCAATCAAAGGCCCTTTGTTTTCTTTGCCCAATGAGCGTAGTCCATCTGAGCCACGCATGTTTATGTATCACCTCGCATGGGTTCCTTTGTTCTCCGAGAATCATTTGCCACCAAATATGTTCCTGAAGGAACTCAGCCAGAAGGAAAGGCAAGTAGGAGTCCTCCCTACCCTGCAGAGGGTTAATGTTTATTACCAGAACATTCTTATCAAGTGTTCTCTATGACACGTTGGAGCAATGTGGATCTCGGGGAATTAACTCATTGCCAAAAGGCTTGAAAATAATGACAATGAATTAACCTATTATATTAATTACAATTAATTTCAGTCAGATCTAAAAATTCCATCTCTAGGGGATTCCTTAGCAATGACATTTATGAAGTGGCTCTGGCATATCATAGGTAATTAATCTCCAACAATCTGCTATCAAATTTGTTTCCTTTGGGAATGATTGATTTGTAACGAGCCAAAGAAATGAGAGTAAGGACTTAGAAAAATGGCCGTGTAAGAAATCTCTTTGGATCTACAAATGTCTATTCAGTTACTCTGGGCTTTTATACAGCAGTTACCGATTTGGTTAGCAGTGATTCTGAAAAGACAAAAAATTCTATCCTTATCTAACAGATGTACTCACCACAATATCTGTCTGGAAACACATGCCAGGTTACCATCTCAATGAGATATAGGAAAACTTGGTGCCAGTACAGGCACAACAACAAAAAAGAATGGGTTATTTAGCCAAAAATGATGACTGATAGGAATTTTGGAGTCAACAGGAACTGAGGTTTTAGTGATCTTCAACTACAACAGCTCTGCCATCCAACTGAGATCTCTCCATAGAGAAATCCTGCCCCACATGAAATTGGTATCTATCAGCCACCATGGATTAGGGAATATTTGAAATATGGCTAATGCCACTGAGAAGTCAGTTAAAAGTGAATTTTTAATTTTATTAAATTTTCAATGGATTGAGTTTCAACTTCTGAGTAGTAAACCACACAGTTCCTATTTCTCTATCCTTTTGATATCAGCGACTCGATTTCTTACCACTCCATCTCCTATCAATAGACGTTCTGCAAAGTTTTGCCTCCAGTTGAACTAGAATCTGCCTGATTTTTACCTGTTGGGGTTTCTTCTTTGTCCTCAAACCACACAAAATAACTTTGGCTCCCTGCCTACTTTTATAGTACTTTTAATAGGTGAGACTTCAAAATGCTGTGAGAACACAGAATACAGTCCTGAAAGAAGCAATGGTTTGGGGTCAACACTTCTAGATCAACTTTTCACCAGGATTAACTTTAAGTTTAAAATAGAAAAACAAATGAGTAAAACTTAAGTAGAAAAAAATAGGGGGGCCGGGAGTTTGGCCTAGTGGTAGAGTGCTTGCCTAGCATGCACGAAGACCTGGGTTCGATTCCTTGGTACCACATACTTAGAAAAGGCCAGAAATGGTGCTGAGGCTGAAGTGGTAGAGTTCTAGCCTTGAGAAAAATCCAAGGACAGTGCTCAGGCTCTGAGCTTAAGGCCAGGACTGGCAAAAAAAAAAAAAAAGAAAAAAACAGGGATGTTTTAGTTTGACAAACCATAGTTTAACTATGGGCGGCTCTGAGCAGGTACATCTACTTTGCTGAATACAGGTGGCTTTTCCAAGAACAATATCAAAAATTCCTTCGTTACTTTGAGAACTAAGTGAGGTTAAGATACAGAAGTCACTGACCACTAAGCCAGCACACAAAAGTGAAACATTAGTTATTAGTCCCTGCTTCTCCACCGTATTCCATTCCTTACCTCAGTTTATTATTTACTTCTTTGTGGGGCCTTGTCTCAGGCACTATCCCTGAGCTTTTGTGCCCACAGCTAGTGCTCTACTACTTAAGCCACAGCTCTACTTCTGGCCTTTTTGTGGTTAGTTGGAGATAAGATTCTCCAGGCTGGCTTTGAATCATGATTCTCAAGCTCTCAGCCTCTTGAGTAGCTAGGGTAACAGGTATGAGTCTGCTGGCACCCAGCCACCAAAGTGCAAACATTATCCAAGTACTAACTTAGGGAACCAGCAATGTGACTAAGAAGAAATATATCCAGATGATTAGATCCATCTTTCTAGATGGTTTAAATTTTCTCTTTTTGTTTCCTTCATGAATAAAGCCTACAATAGTTAATACCTTTTGTTTATATCATACTTGGGTTTGAACTTAAGGCCTTGTACATGACTTGCCTGAGTTATAACTCAAAGCCACTCTTTAGCTTTTCAAAATCCATACAACATTCCCCTTTCTTCAGCATATATTCATCAAGTCTTTATCTTATATCTAAAATCTTGTAGATCTAAAGGAATCTAGTGGTATAAAAAGAAATAAAGCTCCTTGGCCTCACAGAGCTTATAGTCTGAAATAAATAAAACATGATCTTTTAAAATATTCGATGCTCTTTATTTTTTTAATTCTCTTTGCATTTACTGGAAAACAACTTTTGGAAGCTCTGGAGCTATTTTCTAATATAGAGCCTTTTGCATTTTCTCCAACTCAACTTTTTATCACATAAGCCCTTTGGGTGCTATTTCCTAACTTGATGAACATATTTTCTGAAACTAATATGATTCTTTATATTTCTGTCCAAGAGAGAGTGAGTTGCTCTATGAACAATACTGTACCAATTACAACCTCTTAATAATATCCTATCTACTATATAGATCATAGGACAAAAGCAGGTAGACCCTGAATCCAAACTAGACTCAGGTTTGAACCTTTATAACCTTACTCATGAAATATTAGACAGTCATGAAAGGTTGCTTAATTTCTCCTCAGCTTTTTTGTATGATTTCATAGCAACTCATTCATAAGGTTGTGGTTTGGGATACCATGAGATAATAAATAATGACATTCCATCAAGTCATGATATGTAATCAGTGGCAAACACATGTTAATTTCTATTTCTGTAGTCTATTCTATTTTCACTAATGTTTCATGTGGAAATACCATAGTAGTCTGTAACCGTAACTCCTCTTTTTTCCTTCATTTGGGACCCGTGGACATTTTTTTTCTTTGTATCAACATTTCCTTTGATATGCCATAGTATAACAATGAAACAAAGAGAAAGAATGGAGATTCTAGTTGAAATGATCCAAATTTTAGAATCTCAGTTGTTCTATCACTGGCAAGACAAGCCCCAAAGCCTTGAGAGTAAGATGATAAAACAAACTTGGTAATACTATTGCTGGATAATGTACAGTGACATCAGGACATTGATAGTGTTGTATATAATTGTTACTATTTTTTACTCAAGAAGCAGCCATTAGGATCAGTTAAGAGTGATACCCATGCTCACAACACAGTAGAATCTTGCTTAGCCTAAGAACTAAAATAATCAAGACCTGAGCACAGTTTTTAAAAATATCGTACTAGAATTATATCTCAGAGAACCTAGATAGGGAAAAGGTATGATCTTTCATGAATGTAATCTCAGCTACGTAGTAAACAGAAATGGGAGGATCGTGATTCCTCTGAGATTAAGAGCAAAAGGTCTGGAGATGTACATGTAGCTCAAGAAGTGCAGAGCTGGCCTGGCAAAATGGAAACCTCTGAATTCAAACTTTAGCATAAAACAGGAAGGGAATAAGATGTAGTTGTACAATGTATTAAAACTAAAACGTTTAGAAACCCAATGCAACAGTCAAGGGTTTTCAGAACATACTCTGGATGTCAATATTTTTTCTAAATGTCTTATTTGCCAGAATCTGTAACTACCATTAATCTTAAATAGAGTTGTGGCTCAATTGAGATCAGAAAGGCAAATAGCTTATAGATTTTTATATTGTATTGTTAAATCTGCAAAAAAAAATCCACATCTTAATCCTACATGAATATTTTTCTAAAATTGGCACAATCTACTATATCTCTCATGGAAAGTAATAGACAGATGCACACAAAGGTATGCTTCACAAAGTCAAATTACATCAGGAGGATACAGAGGTAGATCTTAAAACCAGAACACTAAACTGGAAGGTGGAACACACACATAGGCACTGAAGTATTACTATGAAATTTGTCATTGCTGTTTTTCTTCCTCCTTTGGGGCTTGGTCATGAACTACAAAGGTGCAAAGTAAGATTCAGGATTCAGTGTTTGTCATAGATCAAAAACTTTCTCTAGGCCGGGAGTTTGGCCTAGTGGTTAAAGTGCTTGCCTAGCATGCATGAAGACCCGGGTTCGATTCCTCGGTACCACATATATAGAAAAAAAAAGCCGGAAGTGGTGCTGAGGCTCAAGTGGTAGAGCTCTAGCCTTGAGAAAGTCCAAGGACAGTGCTCAGGCCCTGAGCTCAAGCCCAGGACTGGCAAAAAACAAACAAAAAAAAAAACAAAAAAAAAAACAAAAAAAAAAACTTTCTCTAACATGAGTTGGCTTCACCAATGCAACTATATACTTCTCCCATCTCATCCATTCAAGTGTGACACTGTTCTTTCTATTCAATTACTCTCAAGGTTTAATTAAAGTATCTAGCTATCAAGTAATTACTTCCCCCAGTCCATCTCACCAGCTCTTCGTTGTCTTCTCTTGAATTGATTTCTGACTAGAGTATCTTCCTGTGCTAACATTCAGGAAGTATGGGGAGGTATCAGTTACACAAATCAGAGGATCTCATCCCCCCCCCGCATTCCTTTCATGTAATTAAAATGGATTTACTGAAAAAGATTTAAGATTGATTTTAATGTGCATGAGATTTCTCACTATTTTTTTTAAAAAATTTCTACTTCTAAAGTTGAATGCTGTCATTTCAGTGCTCTCCACCCATTCTACACTCAACAGTTAGCTTAATTTTCCTCAAGAACATTACTGAAAATATCAAACCCCCAAGCAAAGTCTCCCAGAGGCTCTCATCAAACATCATACCTAGATCCTGAACTCATGAGCTTTAACAAGCCAGCTCTCCTATATTATGTAGCTCTGTGTCCTTTGACCTATCTCAGGCAGAGTCAAAATGGTCTTCTCCATAATTATATGTACCCTCAGTTATGTCTCATGCTGTACTTGTAAGTGCAAACCTTCTTCGCCTGGAATCTCCCTTTCCTTCATATCCTACAAGTCTACAATGGACTCTGCTATTTTCCAAGGTCAAAGTTAATGTCACCTCTCTCCCTTGAACTTTTCCCATATCTTTCCATTCTAAAATCATGTCTTGCTTTTGCTTACATCCTAATATCTTTTCTCCTTTATCTTGGTGATAACACGTTTGGTTTCCTACATTTGTAATAATTCCTTAGAAGACAGATTATGTCCTCACACAGAGGTATGCATGTATGCATACATGCTCAACACATAAGACAAGAAAAACCCTGGTAAGGAGACCCCTGCAGGCAACCTAAAATGATGCTTTGTTTCACAGCAATGGTATTCATAACTGTTTGGGGACTGAGAGAACAGATGAACAAATGAAGAACAAATGAATCACGAAGTGCTAACAACTCATTATTCATTAATTAGGGTAAGCCTAAAAGATAGAATCATGTCATTGTGGACTACAAGGGGGAAATAGGGAGGCACTTTAAGCATACCTACAGGATGACTTAAGAAGAAAATAGGGCCAGTGGTTCACAAGTGCAGTCATAGTTACTAAGGAGGCTGAGATCTGCAGATTGAGACTCAAACCCACACCAGACAGAAAAGTTGTGAGATTCGTATCTCCAATTAAACACCAAAAAATACAAAAATGGCTTACCACTAACCTTGAGAGACAAAAAGAAAAAAAAAAAGCTCAGAAACAATATCCAATATCCAGGCTCTATGTTCAAGACCTAGACCTGCCACAATTAAAAAATAAAAGATACTGCCAAGTGAAATATTAGTAGATTTTAAAAGAAAAGAAGACATGTAGGATATTTACTTTTCATATAAAACTCAGTCTCCATTTTGGCCAAGATTTACTAGATAAAACTGTTCACATTTCTATCTTGCCACTTAGAATGTGCACATAAGCAATTCTTCCCATAGAAAATTATATTCCATTACATTTATACATGCCCTTCCTATCTCTCATTCATTTCGAAGGGCTGGGAACAGATCCAATCTTTCATGCTGCTTTTAAAGATTTAATGTCTAGCATATATTTGATAAGTACAGCATAGAAATTTCAAGATGAGTGGGCCCAAACTACTCTCATCTCACATGTATGTGCTTTGGCACCTACACAACCAAGATGACAACTTCCATTTTCTGATTTCTGGTTAAATAATTGACCAGCCCATAACCTTATCAACTTGGCCACTGTCCATGTGTAGCTTTTAATATTATACCTGAGGTATTTGTTTTTCCTTCCTGAGGTAATCATGTCAAGATAAGAACTTGCCCATAGTATTATTTTTGTGAAGGGACAAAACCATTTTATGGATAATCCTTTCTCCCTTTTTTCTAAGGACACTATATCTTAGTTACAGTCATGCACAAACCCCACAACCTTTTTATGGAGGTAAAAGAAAGCTACTCTCATTGATCATTAGAAGGGAGGCTGGACTCAGAGAGCCTCAGGGCAAAGCTCAAACTAGGAACTGAACTTCCCTAGAGCCTGTCTGAAGTCTGCCAAAGAGATCTTCATGGTAAGGATCCACATTGCCTTTTTGGGGGTGGGGTGGGGGGATAGTCATATCATTTTATCTTTTTCCTACATATCTATCACCTACAATTAGCTCCATGCCTTCCCCTTTCTCCACCTCAGAAATCCTGAGCAGAAAGCCAAAAATTTCCAAGGGAATTATGGGAAAGGTGACAGATATATAAGCAACTGTTACTGATTGCAGGCAGGGCTGACCTTCTTCTACACCAGCCTTGTTGGTTCAACAGAATGGGAAGAAATACACCACAAAATCATAAGAAAGAACAAACAGGTGCTAGCAACCATCCTTGAAGCTGGAGAACTAGATGCTGGTTTTCTTCTCCAGATATCCTGCTGTGTTCAGATTTCCACAATATGAACCTCTGTTCTCAAGGCCAATGCAAAACTCCAAACTCAGCATTTTGCTGTGTCTAACTTGAGTCTCAAATGCTCCAGGCTTCATGTTGCTTGTCTGTCATAATTATCAACATCCCCTTGGGAAGATACTATTATTGGAAGTTATTTCACATTCTGACACTACAGGAAGCCAGTACAAGTTGAAGCTACTTCAGATCTCTGCAAAAAGCTCTCTGTGGTGGAAAATTTCAGTCCTCTAGAAAGAAATGTAACAGAGAAGAACTCTTACATAAAGTATGCAGAGGAAAGGGAAAGTACCATAAAAGACATGTCTCTGTCTTCTCCAATCATCCCCAAAGTAAAACTAGCAATGACTGAGGTACTAAAGAAGAAAACCATCACCAGCTTCAAGTCAGTATAGGGAATGCAGATGCTTAAATCCAATTTCAAAGAAAGGAAATCAAGCATTAGAAACAAAACTCAGTGCAGTTAAGAATTCAATGTATATCCTATACATTTTTTAAGAAAGTGAGGGAAGGGGCTGGTTAGGAAGGATGGGTAAGAATGTTGAAAGAGATGACATTGATTAAGATATATTGTATGTATTCATGTACTGCTTTATAAAATGGCAACTACTTTGTACTTAAAGGTAATATTTTTTTTTAATTCGGAAATTAAGAAACAACACATTTTTGAATCCTGGTAGATTCTACATTACAGAAGATGATCTCAAAAACAAAATGTAGAGACAGTCAGGAAATAATCAGCCATCTTTCTGAGAATCCTGTCTCACTGTCCATGCAAAACTAAAATTTCTGCCTTTTTTGTAGAAATGCAAGTATTTTTGATAGTGGAAAGCCCATGCCCCTTGAAGTGCTTCCATAGTAATCAAATATCAAGGAGAAGTAGTATGTGAAATACAGGCCACTTAAATTTTTTCCTTAGCACCATGAAGATCAAAAGAATATCTCTATTCTACCAGGGAGACAACCCTCCCCCCAGTCACCGACCCTCCCACTGGGACAACCAAACAAATTCCTTGGTCTCTCATGTCATTACCACAGCTGAAATGATGTAACAATACCAGCATACAGAGATGCCCCCCCCCCCCGTGCCATCTCTCTAATCAGTTTCAAAGTACGTTTTGTTGGTTTTCATTGATGCCCACTCAAAAGAACTGGTCACTAGTGGTCTCAAAAGTTTTACAACAAATTGTATGATTAAATTCCTTAAACACGTCTGTCTATTACTAATCCTCTTTCACCAACATCCCTTTCAGAGAAAAATTGCAACGCTGCATGGTGCCTGATTTATATTTCATTTTGAGTAAAGCAAGTAAAGGGATTAAAGTTAAGGATTAAAACACTTACTCTTTATTGCATTTCTCCCCTTGTTCCAATAGCTTCCTGGTTGCCATGACTACTGTTCACTGGTCTTCAGCCTTGAATGCACATCTCTTTGCATTAATAAAACCTTTTATTGCTTAAAAATATTTTTATTATCTTTAATTAGTTGTATGAAGGAGTTTCCATTCAATGAGACAGTTTATGAATACAGTGCATCTTGGTCAATGTCACCTCTTTCAACACTGTAATAAAATATTTTAAATGAGACTTTATGGAAAACAATACAGAAAGTAGCTTTAAGTTCAACTGCTCTTGAAAGAAGCAGCTGGAATTTTCTAAAAATTCTTTCTTTGTCCATTTATTAATATCTTCAGGAGGGAAACATGAATTAAAAGACAGTAGCAGAAGCCATATGCCAGTGACTCTAATCCTCCAGTGACTCTAATCCTAGCTAATCAGAAGGCTGAGATCTGAGGATCAGGGTTAGAAGCCAACCCGACAGTTCCTAAGAGTCTTATCTCCAAATAATCACCCCCTAAATGGAAGAAGAGCTATGGCTCAAATGGTAGAGCATTATCCATGAGCACAAAAGCTGAGGGATAACAACCAGACCCAGAGTTCAACCTCCAGGATCAGTACACACACACACACACACACACACACACACACACACACACACACACACACACACACACACACACACAGAGGCAGTAAAGGGATGATCTAAAATGGATAGGGCAATATCAGAATTATTCAGTTAGGACACCAAGAAAAATAACTCTGAGCTACTGAGATGGCCCTTCGCTTACAAACTAGTGTTTGTAAGAAGATTAAGAGTCCCTGGGAATTTCTCAAATGTTGTAACGCCATAGAACATTTGAAAGGCAAAAGTGCACGTAAACGAACTGTTGCAATTCCAAATTGGAAATACCAGGCAGGAAATGAAAGACTTGAGGTTTTCATTACCACAACGCTAACAGCCGTATCAACGTAAATATCATCATTCGTATCCGAGTTCACTGGTGTTCCTGGCAGTCACAATTGGTCTCATAGGCATGTGAGCAGAGAGGCCACACCCGTGAACAGCAAATGTCGCTGAGGCAGAAGATATCTCCATGAACAGGGCACATAGCTGACACCACTGAGTGACACTGACAGGTGAATAACCACAACCACTTTGCATTGTTTTGAAAACACTCTGAGAATGTTCATTTCAGAATGCTGTGCCTATATTCCATTTTTTAAAAAAGCCAAAGAAAAGCGATGAGTGGAAAAGTGATGAGTCCAGTTTCATTTCAACTTCTAGCCTTAAAAATTCAGTAGGACAGGATCCAGGATGAGTTGCGGAGTGACTTCCAAAATGTTTCATTCCCCCCTACCCCACACTTATTTTTTCAATGTTCCTTAATGCTGGAATCTTTCTCTTCATTCATATCTAGAGGTTTCAAGATGTCTTTTCTTCCATAGAGCCTCAGTGAAATGGCCTCACTAAAGTACACTCATTATTTCTCAGTTTTCCAATCCCTACATACTCTTATTAAAACCACCCATCCTGCTTCACAGAGGTTGAATAGAGATGCTGCTTGAAAAGAGTGATTCAAGTAATACTGATATATTAGTGGGAGGCAAGGACTATTGCATTGCCTTTGCCATGTAATGAAGCAATGTTAAGCAGGGATCATGTGGGGATAAACATATCCAGACGAGGAGGACAGAAATGGTGGCTATTGTCCTCCTTGTAAACCTCTAGTTGACCGGATAATTTTAAGTATGTGCAAATGAGGCACTCTTCAATCAAGGCATAAGATAACCGCTGCTACCCAAAACAAATGTAGGTAAAAGTAAGCAAAACAGCAATTGACAAGATAAAACATGTCTTTCAAATATCCACTTTCTTTTCCCCTGGCTTCAGTCATTTTTCCAGGAAGTCATTTTTAAGAAGGTTAAGGGTATTCTAAGACAGAGTAGGTTAGCACGGGGTTGCTTTGCAATCAAAGAAGCACCAACAAGAATCTACCATTAAGGTGGCAACTTTTTATGGCTCTCTTAAGTTTGTAAGTGTTTTGTGACCAGAGGTCCTGAATATCTTTATGAACAATCTATTCAAAGACATTTATATGCCAGACAGCTCTGGGAAAGCCAAATCTCTCTCCCTCCTGATTAGAAAGTAGGTTTGCAAATTCATCGTGACAGATTCTTGTTCCCAAAGCTCAGAGTTCCTTCCTATAGTATAACCTGCTGAGTGTATCTGTATCTGTTTTTTTCTAGGTTACACCTTGCTGAAATTGACCCAGGACTGGAGGTGTGATGCAAGTGGTAGAAAACTTGCTTAGCAAGAGAAGTTCTGAATTCATACTTCAGTTTGAATGGTGAAGGAAGGGAGGGAGGGAGGGAGGGAGGGAGGGAGGGAGGGAGAGAGGGAACGAGAAAAGACAGAAGACAAGAACATATGACACTCTGGCTACTACTGTTGCTGTGGATAACCAAGTTTTTTATCTCTAGCCCTCTGGGCTTAAGTTCTCGCCAACAGTAGGCTAACTTGATAACTTGTACCAAGAGTAACATCTCTGAGCCTCTGTAGTTTCTGTCACTATAAGGTCAACATTAAGATGTGAATGACACTGGAAAAAATTTTAATTTAAGGTTCTGGTATATAGAATTAATGAGTCATCCCAAAACAGAATGTCAGCATTCCTCTGGAGGGCTTCTTCAGCTTTCAGTTCTGGTTGCTATGTAGATAGAGAGAGAGTAGATAAGAAGATACATGAGGACCAGCACCCATGGGAGCCCCAAGACTAGGATCAAGGAGCCCTACTTGGCTCGAAACTGCTAGCTTAACTACCAAGAGGGGGCTTACCAAACATGAATGCTTTTTACTCTAACTGAAGGCCATGACAAAATGTCTGGGAACAGCTATCATGCCAAGAACTGGTTGACAAGTTAAAAAGTTGCCATAGCAAAAATGTTGAAGCCAAAGCAATACTGAATGCAGGGGGGGGGGGGGAGGGAGGGAAAGAGGGAAGGAGGGAGGGAGGAAGAAAGAGAAGACAAACTTGGTTTGATGCCAGTTCTATTGGTCACTGAGTAGCTCTGTAAAGTCATGTAGCTTCTCCAAATCTTGGAAGGTTTTCTTCCGGGGTAAGTTGAAATAGATTCAGGATGTCTCTGCTGGATGGCTCATCTCATCCTGCCACCAAATGAGGGGCTTAGAGAAATCTGAGAAGGAATTTCCTGACATGAGTCTCATAACAGAAGGCTACAATAATAATCAATATTATTAACCTTGTAGCATTGTTATGAAGGCTAAAGGGTGCATAAAATGTCAAGTTAAATTGAGCTATATAAGTATTTGTTGTTTATCACATATTTCTTTTACATGTTATTCAAAAGGGAAGAGAAAAATGGATAATTGCCCCCATTATATTATTACTGGTGTTTCATACAAATTCATCCTTCCTTGCTTCCACTGATTAGACTTGAGCTTATATACCCTACTTTGAGATCTTTTAATAGTCTTGGTAGAGATGTGAAGTGGGAAAATATTATGAAATATTAAGTTGTGATCTGAAAACTATGGCTTTTGATTTTGACATATTTTTTGTTGTACTTTTATTTGACTAGGACTAATATTTTTATTAACAAATGTAAGTTGTATGAACAACTATTCTTAACACATTTCTAATGGAAAAAAATAAAGATGGAGAAGGGAATGGATCATCTTTGACTGCTATTTTGAATACTCAGAAATGAAATCAGATTTCAGTGTTTATGTACAAATGAAGAAACGCTAAGGATGCCCTCTGCATGATCACCTCAAAATACAATTTCTAGCCAAAGTCCACATTATTCAAATTCCAATTGCCAGGACCTGTGTGCTAGATTGGCCCAAACCACTATTGTGAAACTGCTTTCCCTGTATGCTGTCTACTTTTCTTCTGTCTTGACATTCTCTATTAGAGTATAGTAGTGTCTTGGAAATACAGAGTGATTTGATAAAGCACTGATGGAAGTAACCTTCACTTTTTATCATTACAACTTAGTGGTAACAAGTAACAACTCTGGAACTCTGACATAAAACTGCCACTGATCCTAAAAGCAAATCACAGCTAATGTATTATGCATAGGGGTATTGTGCATTCTTCCAAAGGTAAGGTATAGAAGGTTAACATTTTATTCTGATCACTCAAAATAAAAGTGTCCTCATTTCACAAAATGGTGCCAAAAGAAAGAATTTCACTATTTGCTGAAACCTTTCTGTGTTCTGGAGTCTGGGTGTTTTTGTCGTTGCTGTTGGTTTTGTTTGCTTGTTTGGTGTGTGCGTGTGTGTGTGTGTGTGTGTGTGTGTGTGTGTGTGTGTGTGGCGTGCGCGCCACTGTAAGGTTTGAACTCACGGTCTGGCAGCTATCCTGAGCTCTCTGCTCAGGCTAGTGCTCTACCATTTGAGCCACAATTTCACTTAGAGCTGTTTGGTACCTAATTGGTCTCAAAGACTTTCCTGTCCAGGCTGGCTTTGAGCCCTGATCCTCTGATCTCAGCCTCCTGAGTAGCTAAGATTAAAGGCAAGAACTACAACCATCACACAAATCTGGAATACAAGTTTTTTTTTTAAATCAGTTCCCCTAAAATCAGAGATGAGATCCACATCTTAGACAAATACAGGTCCAAAAGCTTCCTCATTCTTCCACAAGAAACCAACAGAACCACTAATGACAGCACAGAAGTTTAACTAAGACAGAAGAAACTACAGCTTAATTAAAATGGTAGAATAACAGAGACCTCAAAACATAAACCTTCAGAAAGCAAAACACTTTGTAACCATTACTCAAATTTCTGTCAGGACAATGCAAAGCTAGACTTTTCTTACATCTTTCAACACAAGTGGGCGGGGGCAGGGACAGAGGGAGGGAGAAGAGAGAGAAACAAATTTTTGATGGAAGAAACTTTTTATTATACTGTTAGTGAATTTGGTCATTGCTTTAACATTGTTTCATTTTATGAAAGTATGCTTAGAAAAAGTACAGATATAATCCCTACATTTGAACATAGCAGTAAATAACAAATAAAGCTGAGAAATCTGATTATCAGAAAATTTCTACTTCATATTTGAAAAAATTTTGAATATCACATATTTGTGAGCAGTACAGAAAGAAGGAACTCAACAGAAACAAGATGGGGATACTGAAAATAATCAGAGAATAATTAGAAGAGGACCACAGATAACAAGAAACTAGGATTCCACCAGATTTTTATCCATCTCTCATGACAGCATTTTTGAAAGGCAGAGAAACCCAGAATTAATGATAACATGGCAGGGTGCAGTCCTAGTTGAATAAGCCACTGTATCTAAAGAATGTTGATTAATGGAAATATGCCAACCTAACTAATTGCCTTGTCTCCTTTCACCTCAAATCCCTAATTCATTCCCCACATTACCATCATAATTATCTTCCTAAATCATAGATCCAACCACAGACTTGGTTTAACATCTTAGCAGGACATAGAAGGGCCATTAGCAACAGTTTCATTGCCAACCGTTTCAACCTCAATGCTGGCTTCAAAAGCCAGTAAATGGCACTGCAGCTCTCTCAGGGCCCTTGCTGAAACGGTTTTCCAGCAAAATGATCATCAGTGTGGTAAAAAGTCCAGAATAAGAAAAAAAAGAGTATTATTACTGTATTAAGAAGAAGTAGGACTACTAATGCAGCACTTTTATTTATATACAGCCCTATGGAAAAGAAGGGGCTCAATTAGAACAGAAAACCAGAGCATGCAGTAGGTCTTTCAGGAAGGCCAGGCCTTCAATGCCACATTAGAAAGGATGTTTGGACACAACAGTCTTGCCAAATAACAACATTAACACACACCATGAAGATTTTTCTTAACAGCCAGAAAGTTACACAAAGAAGCTTTATGTATATCATTTGGAACTTTCTAAGGGTGACCCCTACTATGTTGCAGTGTGGATGGATGAGGTGATATTTAAGGAACTTGTAACATTGAAGATGTGCTACTGTTCTAATCCCCACTGTGTGTTCGGCTGGCATCACGTGAGGCAGCAAAGGAAACAACCTAGAAGCCCCTTGAGGAAAAGCTATTTGGGGTGAAAGAGTAAAAAGCTGAGTGACAGTAGTTCAAACCTAGCTACTCAGGATGCTGAGATCTTAGGATCGTGGTTTGAAGCTAGTATGTCAGACTCATATCTTTAACTACCAAAAAAGGCAAAAAAAAAAAACAGACAAAAAAACCAAAAAACAATGAAAAAAAAAGAAAAAAAGAATGGAGTTGTGGAAGAACATTAAGAGGCCCTGAGTCCAAGCTCCAATACCACAAAGAAAGGAAGGAAGAAAGAAGGAAGGAAGGAAAAGAGGGAGTGAAGGAGGGAGGGAGAAAAAAAGAGGTAGAGAGGAGGGAAAAGAGGAAGACAAAAGAGAAGAGAGGAGGGAAGATAGGGAGGGATTGAAGAAGGGAGGGAAGGAGGGAGAGAGAAAAAGAAAGAAAGAAAAAAGAAAGTCAAAGAAAGAAAGGAAGGAAGGAAGGATAAACAACTTTCGGGAGGCAACAACTATTTCTAGTCCTTCAACAGTTAACTCAAGTTACTTTCTTCTCAACAAACAGAAGACACAGTGGGCATTTCAGACGTCACACAGCACTTTGCTGGAGTTTGTAAAGAGGGCTTTGAATTGTCGAGTGGGAAAGGAATCTTTTGCCAGAACATTTCGTGGAACGCCAAGATTGCAAACAGTGTGTCAAGACTTAATGGATGGCTCTGCATTAAGCAGTATTAACTAATTCTGGCACACAATCTGTAAGGGCCTCTTGGCTCACAGAAAGGCTACATACCACCTTTTGCCATCGTATTTGGCTCCCTTCCCACTTCTAAACGTTCTCATTTCTTAGGAACAAACTCAAGTGAGTAGACAGGGTAATAAAAATTCATCCCAAGTGTAAAGGCCAAAAGAATAAAATAAAGTTGCATATACACAATGTCTCTGAAATAGTAAAGTGTTAAATGAAGGCAAAATGAAGCCCTTTATTATCCCTATTACTATTTCTTTACTATTCCCATGAAAATTATAGCATCTGAATTATGAAGATTAGGTTCCACTTGATGAGCAATTAGATGGCATCCACAAAAAGCCCACGAAGCTGTCAGTCATGTTCCAGAACTTTTCAAGCAAGAATACAACAAAGCCAGCTGGGGTGAGACAAAACACTTTTCTTCCCCTTAGAAAGTGCTTGTATTATCTGACTTTCACCTCTTATTCTACTAATTAAAGCCAGTTTCTTAGCAGAAACGGAGACTGCAAGTAATTTGCCTATGTACTGTGCTATCTTTCAGCAGGCAATGGCATCATCATCATCATCATCATCACCACCACCACCACCCAAGGCAACTACATCCTCCTCCAATGGCTGAGCTTCATCTATGTGCAGGGCTTCAGCAAGGACTGTGCATGTATTTTTTTTCTATCCAGCACTTGCAACAGTCCTGGAAGATAACGGATACTACACTGATCGGACAAAGGTTATCCATCATTCAAACCGGTCAAGTAAAGATTTGATTCCAGGTCCATAACTCCTCGAAGTCTAGTTCATGTATTCCAAAAAATGTAGGGGGAGGAAGGGAGAGAAAGAGGAGGGTAAGAAGAGAGGAAGGGAGAGGAGGGGGACAGAGAGAGGGAAAAAGAAGAGGGAAGTATGGAGAAAGAGGCAAAGGCAGAGGAAGAGGAAAAGAGAGGGGAGAAGAAGTTAAGAAAAGAGGGAAGGTAAGAGGAAGGGAGAAAGGGAGAGAGGGACAAGGAGGAAAGAGATGATAAGAAAGAGACAGCGGAAAGGAAGAGGAAGGAAAGAGATAGGGTTAAGAAAGGAGAGAGGGGAAAAGGAAAGAAGGATGGAGAGAAGGGGCAGAGGGAAGGAGAGAGGAAGGAAAGGAAAGGAGGAAAAAAAGGGAGGAAGGAAGGAAGGGAAGGAAGGAAAGAAGGAAAAATAGAAAATAAAGGTTTGGAGGCATTACTCAAATGACAGAGCATTGTCTAGCAAGTGAGATGTTCTGAAATCAATCCCTAGTACTCTCCATTTTTTAAAAAAAATGTCTTATTTCTAAAGAAAACCCAAATGATAAGCAAATATGGTAAGCATTTGTCCATTAAGAAATTTAGAGAAGGCAAATTCAGAGAAAAGTCAAGGTCTAAAACAGATAAAACTCTTCAACATAAATCTAGCTAGATGTATTCCTGTAACATCGTCCATTCATGTAACGAGCCATGGACGCAGAGTTTGTTTTCAAGCCTTAGAGATGGATTTCTAGAGGAAAATAGGATACTCAGATTTTCGGGTTGAGATCTTAAAATGCACCAATTTTTTTAAAAAAAACTAATACGTTTCATGTTTAAGAAGAAAATACACTAGATATATAATCAAGTTATAATCTGCTTCCTTTAATTACTTTTAAAAAGCTAAAGTTTCCGTGAGGGGAAAATAATTAATTGGTGAATCTGGAGTAGATTATCATCTCACTAAAATTTCAACGACCATTTGTCTTCTTCTCCTTAAAATCTTTTATTTGTCAATATATCATTCTACTAATAATAGCTGCCTTTATTGAGCGTGTATGACACATCAAATACCATGCTAAGTGCTTTTCTGTCATTATGTTATTTAATATGATGGCACTATACTAACAAATATAGCTTTATAACAAACATGTAAGTTGTATAATGTTTGCTATGATAAAATGGCTGACTTACAAGTTAATATCAAGATAAGTTTGTATTAATTATGTTACTATATAGCAAGGTATACATGTTTAAAGTATCCACAATTGTTTAAAGTGTAATGCCCATTCAATCTCAGCATGGTGTTCAAATTAATTATCTTGAACATATTTACTCTGAACAATCCATGTCATGATGAAAGAGAAGATGAGGTATAACCAATAATTAATTTCCTCCTCTATTCCTAATGAATAATCAATTTTCACTAATGTGAAGGATACATGGAGGGTCACTGTGTACTACTTTCATGCAGCTATTCTAACCTTTAAATTAAAAAATCTGTAATTATTTGACATAATGAATTTCAGTGGTGAGCAGCTTTATTTGGCTTGCCTGTAGTCTCATTCAATAAAACATTTACAAATCTAGGCACTGCTATGAAGATATATTATTTTATATACTAGGAATATCTTCAATAAGTTGACTTGGAAATAAAGGAAATTATCTCTGGTAATCTCTTGGTGAGCCAACAACTTCAAGAGCCTTAAGTGCAGAATTGAGATTTCCCTGAAGAACAAATTATGCCTTTGGAAAATGGTTTTATCACATGGCCACCAATCTGATGCCATTTGTATTCTTAGCTTCTTTCTTCTGTGTTCAATTTACCACCATTTCTCAATGGCTAGGTTATAATGGCCATTCCTTGCTTTGACTATGCTACTACTGTAGCTTGTAAAAATATGCTGGATCTTAACTGGTGAAACTGTATCTAGTCTGTTTCCATTCTCCACTTTAATAACCATCCATATAACTAAGCCTGCATTCTGTGAAACTCCAGTGTTAACATCACTGATTGCCTCAAGGGAAAGGTGCATATCTTACCATTTTTGTATACACAAACATTTAGGGAAATACCAGAAACACCGTAAATTTTGAACAGGTACTTGTTGGATAATTTGAATATTCTAAAATTCTATAGCAGTATAAGTCAACCCTCTAGGGCATGAAAGGTACAGAATCATCTTATGTTTGCAAAGTCTTAGGGATATTATAGCTAAAAACCAATGAAACAGTCACTAGGATTCATGCCATTTTAAAACGTCTTTTGCATTTTTTTTGCATTTAGTAACTCAGAGGATCTTAATTTCAAAGCATTGGTAAAAAAACAATGGAGCCTCTCTGAGTAAAGAATATATTCTGCATATCATTTCTGGGACTTGTTGAGCTTCCTAAAACCTATTCATTGAGCAATTACTCCCACATAGTCTATGAGTGCTCTGGTTAGGCCTTAGGGTAACTCAGATATCCAAGTCTCAGAGTTGTCTTTAAATCCCTCTAGTTTGGGTCACAGTTTCCTTTCTTTTGAACCTTATTTGGAGCATCCATATAACCCAGAAAAATGGACTATCATAATCACTGAAGGATGATGCCATCTGGAAGAATACTGTTCTTGCTGGGTGCTGATGGTTCAGTGTAATCTTAGCAGCTCAGGAGGCTGAAATCTGAGAATCTTGTTTCAAAGCCAGCCTAGGCAGGAAAGTCCATGAGACTCTTACCTCTAACTATCACAAAGTCAGAAGTAGAGCTATGGCTCAACTGGTAGAATTCTAGCCTTGAACAAAAATGATCAAGGACAGTGCCCAAGCCCTGAGTTCAAGCCCAAGACCTAGCACCAAAATAGAAAAAAGAAAAAAAAAAACCTAAAAAAACATTCTCAGTTCTCAAAAGTTAAAGTATTTCCAAGGACACTGCTGGTCTGTTGTCTGGGCTATTGTGGACTGCAGGTACGTGATGTAACAATATTTTCTACTGAAATAGCTCCTTTCTCACCTCTGTAGCCCTTTGTTTGCCTTTCAAGCTTATTGCAAGCATGGGGAAATGGAAAAATCTGGGGAATGTAACTTAAGCTTAGTCACGATGCAATTCATGGCACTACTTAAAAGCAGCCATACCTCATGATGTCCAATCCAAACAGTATTCTGAGACACAGCCACCTGCCCAGTATCTACCCTGAAAAGTTTTTACATTAGGCTTATCCAAGCCCTTGGGTGAAGTCACCCTGAAAATAAAACTTCACAGTTCAGGGAGCCAAGATACAAACAAATAGGAAAATATTGCTCAGAGATCTCAAAAAACAAAGCTCAAAGGAAACTCAAAAAGGACGAAAAGAAAACTAGCAGTAAAGGCCTGAGGGACAGGGGCCATGAATTCTTTGCAAGTGGAGACAAAAAGTGGATACTGAGAAGGGCAGTGGTGAACTGAGGTCCTGATGTCTTTAGGACACACTTTAGGCAGCAGAGTCTGAGCCAAGTGATTTTATTCCAACTTCATTATCCTCAGTAAGAGAAAATGAATCAGAAGCTCCAAAGGCTTCTGCTAGTCAATCAATACATAAAACGACTATCTAAGGAACTATTTCCATAGGATGCTGTGTTAGGTTCTCCCCAGTTTAAATTGTTTGTTCAAGCATCTGTTAGTGGTGTCTATTCTTAACCTGGTTGGCTAGGACCACTGCAAGTATCACTTTTCCCTCCTTCTCCTTTCCTCTCTCCCCTTCTTCTCTCTCTCTCTCCTTCTTCCTTTCCTTCCTTCTTCAATTTAGGTTAAACTATTTATTGTCATATATTTTGTCAAGACAGTTAAGCCTGTTTGGAACTTATTAAATTGTTTGTAGTTTTTAGTGTTTATGGGGAAGTGGTAGTGACTTTATATAATTTCTAAGAATTGCCAGTTCTCTACAAAGAAAATGACACTGAATAAAATAAGCTGATCTAACTTAGCTGGAAAGCTCTTAGAAGAAAACATAAACACGCACATTATATTCAATCATTTTTCATATGCTTAGAACAGGCTATGTGGAGGTCACAGGAGTCAAAGTCACCAAGAACAGATTCAAAGGTCAGTGTTTCACAAACATTGAACAAATCACATTTAAATTTCAGCACTCTATGGAAGCATAAAATGGGTGAAGATTCATATCACCTCTAACTTGGGTTCAGGTATTGCTTCTATTCCCATTTTTAAAAGTCCATTTTGATAACAGGTGAGAGTTGAAGGAAACTCCCTTGCCTACGGTACTTTCAAGGTGAAAATGAAAAATTCTGATAAAGCTAACAGCCTTGAGGAAAATTTCAAGTGGCTTATTGCCTTAGGCTTTTCTCATTTCAGTCACTTGTTATCAGGCAGAATTGAAGGACAGATTTTTGCCTTTTGCTCTAGAGGCTAAATTCTATTTTCAGTAGCGACCATTGCTGGCGAGTTGACTATTTGGCTACTCATTTAGTTGTGTATCCCTTTTTCAATGGACTCAGAAGGAATCTGTGCATCGGCTGATGGACTGTATGGGTATACCAGATATATGAAAAGAGAAAAGATTCATCTCTCTATACAATGAGCCAAATTATTCCCAGGAGAGTTTTTTTTTCTTTCCTTGCCAACTTCTTTCTTGGTATACCTTGAATAATGTTAGGTCGGATTTCAGTTTGGATTTGATCTTCAGTGGGATCCAGTAGATATGAATAAGGCCTATATACCCATGGCCTCCCATTAGATAGGAGTTCTCTACTTCTACTGACACACATTAAGCTCTGAGAGCTTTGTCACTGGCACTGATTCAGAATGAGTCCTCATAAAGTCAGCAATGTTAAGACCAAAATAATGTCATTTGGTGTCTTGGGGAAGGTCAAAAAGAGAGGATTAGAGGCAGGCAGGCAGGCAGGCAGGGTATATTAAATGAGTCCATGACTTAACAGGGTGTGACAGAAGAGAGTTTTATTCTTTTCAACTAAACAATTCTCTAGAGCTGGGACCATTTCTCCTCAGTGCCTTTATCACCTTGGAATTTTTATGGTTATTTTTTTGATGAATTCACATTTTTGTAAAGGCTTTTTTGAAATGGTGCCAGTTTTCAATATTTAATTAAAGTCATAAATAACCTTAATTCTGCTTTAAAAGGTTTATTGTTTCTTTTTCTCGCTTTTTTTTAAAATCATTGCTGCCAGGAAATATTTCAAATACCAAATCCTGATGTGAGTGAGCAATTAGAATCTCTCTAAGGTCTAATAACAACATTGTACCATGTAAATAAAACACATTGGTACATCAGTGCAAGATTTAAAGCTATGGATTGGCTGGGTTTAGGTTTATTAGCAACTGCTTCTCCTGGGAGTGACATCTCCTTTTTTTTTAAATTGGAATGATTTTAATTTCCACAAATTAATCTATCACGAACTGATATAGTACTTTTTCTTAGAAAAATAAAAAGTCATGTTATGCTTTGGGAAGTAAACCAAATCCTGTTCAACTATATACAGAACACAGAGTGGACCACAAAAACAAGAACACCTGAGAGAACATCTCATTTTGTATGAGGCAAGATTCAGAAAGATCTGCAATATTTGACACGAGATTATGGTATGACTTGAAACGGTACTTTCATTATCTAGATTACCTATTTAAAGGTGCCAGTACATTGTAACAATAAAATTATATTTTCTAATCTCCAACTTTGTTTTTCTTTTCTTTGTTTTTGTCCACTTATTGTTTCAAGAGTGTTTCACACAATAGAATCTACTCTTCTTTTTAAGAGGCTAAAATATAGCCTCAATTGAAAAATATAAGCCATGAGTTCCTGAAAATACCCCATTACATTTCCATACCTGTCAATGGGATCCTTTCTTAAATGATTGATCATATTGTTGCTGATTTCTCTAGACAGAGGACTAACACCTCCTTCGTGTCATGCTCTTCAATCCTACCAATAAATCTGATATTACAAGTAAAGCCTCACCCATTTCAGACAACTTAGAGGTGGAAAATAGCTAGGTGTAGGATAAAAAGCTTCTTATCTATGCTTTGTCTTAAACAGATCTGATGTATTATTTCAAATTTATAATATACAGATGATGATGAACCTGCTAAAACATTACATCAATAGTGTACCATCTTAAGGCTACACATTCTTCTTCCAAGTTTTACATATACTATTAATTTATTTAGTTCCTTTGCTTTTCTAAAATTTAAGAATATACTAATCCATGCCAAGAAATCAGTTATCAATGTGCTGGGATTCCAATTAAAGAGATTTAAATATATTCCAGAGGGGAGGAAAATGATTTTAACAGTTGGTTTATGAGATTGGGTTTGTACACAGTTATGCATGTCCATCAAATCATGGGGCTGAGTACATTTTTTATAGTTCATGGGGAAAAGGTCAAATTATTTCCACATATGAGACCTCAGCTTGCATTCTTCTAACACCTTCCAAGGCAGGAAAAAAAAATCAAGTAATAAAAAGACGACAGAACATTTCCCAACACTGAATGTTAAAACTGTATGAATCATGAAATAATGTAAGTTCTCTAACCAGAGGCCACAGTGACTTGAAAACATTTGCCATGGGGTTCACTCATTTGAAATAGTCTTAAACCGGTCTTAATTTTTTTAAAAAAAAAGGTCCTTGAATGAATCAACTATCAATGTTAATGGAAATGGAGCATTCAATACCAAAAATATCTCAACATATTTTCTGCCATTGTCAGAAGATACTTTTTTTCTTTAAGAAAAAATGAAACATCTTATTTTTCATAGGCAATGCCTTGAAGGGGAGTAAACAATGTGTCTCTACAGCCTACTACTACCAACCACCTTTCTGGATTGCGTGCAATTAGCAGAACAAATCAGAATGACTAAATGTTTGATCTTGAACATTTCTTCCAGGTTGGGAAGATTATAATCCTTACAAATTCTGAGAAATACCTTAATCCCCCACTGCTGTGTCAGTTCAGTTCAGTTCCTTTTCAGATTTTCATACAAGGTACCTATGAAGAAGCCTGCTTCTCAAACAAGAAAGTGAGACAAATTCTGTACATATCCCAGAGATTCCCACACCTGCTTCCTTACAGCTGAAGTCATCTTAGCCAATTGATATTTTGATGAGGCTGGGGCTGGGGGAACACTTCTCATAAGGAAGTGTTTTATTTGTTGTTGTTTCTTCTTCCCAATTCAATTTTGCTTAGCTTGGTGGGTTTAATTACTATAACTGCCTTTTGTTATTTTCTGGTGCCAGTTACTCTGATTCATTTCTCCTGACTCATATTATACAAGCTTCCTTCCTCCAGAAATTCTTATCTGGTTATATCAGCTTGGCGAATCACAACCTTATTACTTTCTCCCTCATGAAAGATATCTCTGCTTACGAGAGTCGAAAGCCATTTACACTTCAAGAAGTATAAGGATTTCCAGTGACTGGCAGAAGTCCTGAGTCCTGAAAGGGTCGTTTACATGTGGTTTTTCTGGCTGGACAATTTTTTTTTCTTTAAAAATTACCTTTTTCCTCGCTTGTTGATCTTTGGAAGAATGTGCCTTCACATGTTTTCTTAGGGAACTTGGGTCTGTGTAGCGTTTGGTACATCCTGGAATTTGACAAGCATAAGGTTTCTGAATAAGAAAGAAAGAAAAAAGAGTGGTTAAATCAGAAAGGACTGATGGATGTGAAATGTTGGGTAATACTCATGCATTTTAATGAGAAAAATCCAGGAACTTTGCATCATGGTAAAGAGAAAGGCAAACTTTCAAGGAAGAAAGAGACATCCTATCCTTAACGGTTGCTAAGTCACTGCTTTAGGATGCACTCTAACCACAAAACCTCTTGTAGCACTTTTTAATGTGGAAATTATTAGTAAGCATCTCCGGTCATACTTACAGTTATGTTTCCCTGAGAACAATCTTTGGTACTGTCAAAAACTAGTAAACACATATTCTTTAAGGATTCAGGTAAAGAAGCTGTAGAAAAGTCCAGAAAAGACTGGGTATGTTTCAGAAGAAACCTGATTCAGAAAGAGAGAGGGAGAGAATTAAGAAGAAGAAAATTAGCATAAAGTGAACAAGGGACAATAGGTTTCAAACAACAGACACATGAAAAATTCAGCCAGAGGAACATTAATATTGTTAGGAGTCCTGGAGCTGAGTCTGAATGAACACATAGCCCTATGTTTAGTGTAAAGAGGTGTTCTAAGCTCCTGTACTCTGGAGAGAAGTGAAATGTGCTGACTAAGGTTGAGTCTGAGTCTTGGATCAAACATATTTCTTTATGATGGGTGCTTGGTACATAATAGAAATGGATGGAAGAATGGATGGCTAGATGGATGGATGGATGATTGGGTGGATGGGTGGACAAACAGACAGATGAACCCTTCTAGCCATTCAAAATTGGGCATCATCACCTATCACTACCACAAAGACAAAATTCTTCTTAAGGTTTTTAAGGCTATGATTTATGTTGCAAAACAAATAAAAACCTTCTGCCTATTCTAAGAGCTAGAAAAAAAAATCTCAGATTAACTGTGCCTGTAAGATGTATTAACTGTCACTGATCTACTTAGTGTCACATCAAGTGAGATATGAGATCTGTGCCTCCATGATGCGAAATAGAAGTTTTTCCAACAGCAACTTTATCTTAAAAATAGAATTTTTGCTCCAGGAACTTGATATAACTATTTACAACAACACACTATAGCTAAACTATTTATGGTGAACTCCTGTTTTTATATGTGCTGGTCTTTTTGTGTTCTATTTTTGCATTGATGGAAGCAATGTTTATGATTCATTATACTTCTTTCACCATTATCAAGACTAACAATAAAGAGAACCATGACTATATCATTTAACTTGACTTTCTAAATTTAAATTCTGTTGGCTATCCAACATTCATTGACTGACTGATCAACTAACTGATTAATCAACCATTTAATTGACTGACTGAATCACCAAGAAGTCTTATGCTTCCAGCATATGCTGGGTGCTATGTTACACTGTAGGAAACTTTCAATGAACAATGGATAGATCAAGCTCTTAACTCAAATTTTTACAAAGCAGTGAGCCAAATTATTGGCTTGTCACTTGCCCATGAGTTTAGTTTCCAATGGGTAACCAAAGATGCTTTTAATTTGAGACTTTTCTAAGTTTACATGATTTTCTTGTTCTATCTTTCCCTATACTACCTGAGCAACTGGACAGTATCTTTACTAAAGCCACAAAAAGACTTTGTAACCTTCTGCTTTGTAGCATGATCATATGATGAGATTTCATGAATATTAACATGTTACTGAAATTGATTTTGTCTTGATTTGGGTTGATTATTTTGTAGTAAGTTTTGTAATTTTGTATTTAAATTTTGAGATAGTCTGGGACAAACCTTGATCATCTGACTCTGACTCTCTCTCCTTGCTATTAAATACCAATGACTTCTGGGTACTGGTGGCTCATGCCTGTAATCCTAGCTACTCAACTGGCTAAGACCTGAGGCTGGTGGTTCAAGGCCAGGGAAGGAAGAAAATGCTGAGGGTTATCTCCAATTAATCACACACACATCCCATAAAAATGTGTATATGTTTTTAATATTTTACATAGTATTTTAACATTATTTATTATAGTATTTTAGTATTTAGTATAGTATTTTCCATGAGCACTTAAGATGTTAATGGAGAAATGAGTTGACAGAATATTTCATACTTTGAATTTGTGAAATTAGTAAGCTTTATGGCAAAACATTTTCCTATGAGTCAAAAAAACCTACTTGGTTGAAGAAAGATCCTTTATCCAAAATTCTGACAGAATTTTAAGGAGAATGATTAATGAAAGGGAATAAGGGACCTAAACTTAAATCATAAATTCTTTAAGAAACTTTTTGAAGAATTTCATTTCCATATGATTTTTAAAAGAGCCTAACAATGTGTTTAATGGAGTAAAAATTTAAATAGGAGCTAGTTTGGATCTCAAAGGAAAGTGAAAGTAGTTTTTAAAGATGTAATAAAAATATGTCCCCCCCCCAAAAAAAAGCTGAGTTTTAAGAGCTATTACATGGAACAAAAATCATAAAAGATGATTATCTTGGGTGGCTCTGCTCAGAGTTTTAAAATGGGATATGACTTCTTTTTATTTCAGAAATGATTTTTGAAAATGTTCTTTGTTTGATCAGCTAAAATTAGTCCCAAGCAAAGAAGGGTATTATGGAACTATAACACTTACCCTCACAATAGTTCTTTCAAACCTCAGATAGCTAGCTAGGGTGGAAGCAATTTCTCAAGACAATCCTGTCTCATGAATGTTCATTCTTCCATGATAACACTTAATGACAAATTGGAAAATTTATTGGATTTTACCAAGACCATTTTAGACACAACAAAATGGAGCATAATTTATTCATTTTTTTCCTTTATCTTCACTTAAAAATTCCACTACTCGTCACATTTAATCATTTAATATTCTATTCTGTTTGACCTAAAATTACTTAATTCAATTCAGCTAGAGCAGAAAGAACTCATCCTATGTCCATATTGTTCTGCATTTTAGATATTTACAGACAAATAATTCCATATATATATATATTAGAATGGAACTGTTTAAGAAAGGTTATGTGACATATAGCTAATATTCAATTCAGCTAGAGAAGAAAGAACTCATCCTATGTCATATTGTTCTGCATTTCAGATATTTACAGACAAATCATTCCATGTATGTACATATATATAAGAATATAACTGTTTACAAAGGTTATGTGACATATAGCTAAAATGACTTCTATAAATATGACTAATAGAAACTAATCAAAAATTTAATAAATATGTTAACCATAGAATCAGAAGATTCTTAAGTATCCATGAGGTGTGTAGAAATAACAAACATCTTTTCAGAATCCAAACTGTAGTGTAGTTTAAGAATAGACATCAGAATTTTAACACTGAGAAAGTACTGTCATGAATATATTACTTGCAAGCATATGGATAGGAGATTTGCAACATGTGTAATACATTTATCCGGATGGATTTTTTAAACAAAGTAAAGTTTTATAGCATGTACCTGTAAGGAGAAATGCAAAGGAGTCCTATCAACACAACCAGAAAAATAAAAGCCAATAGTGACGGAGAAAAGGCATTTATGAATAAGCAAACTGTAGCAGCACTATGTGAGTTAAGGGTGTGATAATAAAAATCTATTGTTCTCCAAAGGTTGTGTCGAAGGATATAGGACTATTAACACAGAGGAAGCATGATGAATTGAACCCTTGAGAAAGAGTTGCTGTTTCTTTTTAGATAGTTTAAAGGTAAAAATAACAGGTGTAAATTGACTCTCAAAAGCCAGCTAGTTGCAAAGTTCTTCTATCAAGATTACATACAGGCTCATACCTGTAATCTAGCTAGCCAGGATGCTGAGATGAGAGGATCATGGTTTGAAGCCAGCTCAGGCAGGAAAGTTCTGTGAGACTATGATCTTCAATTAAGCATCAAAAAGCTGGAAATAGAAATGTGGCTCAAGTGGTTGAGTATCATCCTTGAGGGAAAAAGGCTAAGGGACAGTGCTTAGGCCCTAAGTCTAAGCCTAGTACTGGTACCTCCCCCCATACACATACAAAGAGGAGGAAGATGAGTAAGGAGAGGGAGGAGAAGGAGGAGGAAGAAGAGAAAGGAGAGGAAGAGGTAGGAAGAGGGGGAGAGAAACATAGGGGGAAGGGGAGGAAGGGGGAAAGGGCAAACGAGGGAGAGGAGGGAAGAGAGGGGGAGAACCAGAGACAACGAAAAATTAAGTCATATCACACATTTCAGGCAGCAGTATTCTTGCTCTACACTGTTAGGTCTTGATAGTTGACGGCCTATCTGAATGCCAACTCTCTAGTGGTCACTCTGTAGTATCATCTGCCATAGGGCTCCAGAACTGTTTCTGCTTTGGATACAGAAATAGTCAAGTAACTCCTTAGTTCCAAGAAAGTTGCAAGAGTGTTGTAATACAAAGGCAAAAAAAGCCACACAGCATGTCCTTTAGGTTTTTGTACTACATTCTCCTGCTACCCTTGGCACTGCCCCTGTAACCTGCAGACCGGTAAAGCAAACACTTGTGCCATCTCATTATCAGAGTCACTTCCTTCTGCACACCAGGCGGCAGCTGGAAGGTGGAAAACTCCCATCGTACTTACAGTGTCCAGATGTGTCCTCTGGTGCTTGGCACGGTCACTTGAGTTACTGAAGGCCTTCTGACAGCCCGGATGCTGGCATAGATAGGGCTTCTCTCCAGTGTGGCTCCGCAAGTGGATCTTGAGATTCTCAAGCCTTGAAAATGCCTTCTTACAACCTTCAAACTGCAGAAACAAATCATTTTTTTTTCAGTTGTTGAAAAGGAACTTGAATACTTAACCCTTGAGGACAGGAAAAGGGGGTGGGGGTTGTCTTTGTACTTAGCCTACAGCAATAAAATAAAATGCAATGCAAATGGTAACAAAGGTTCTTTCTAAAAATAACCATCTGTTTACGCAAATTACATTTTTCTGCTGAATATACATGCAACTTTCCATACCAGATTTGGGCCCCAAACTGATTTCTGTGGTTACTTATGTCAGAGAAAATTCACTGTGAGCCATCTGGCTCAATTAATTAAAAAAATTTAGTAATGTGTGTCTTAAAGATGTATTAAAAATTAACACACTTTTCCATTTCCAAATTAGCAGAAATTGAATAAAACAGGAAAAAATAAAAACTTTCTGACAACTAATAAAGTAAGATGAAAAATCTGATAGATAGGAGATAAGAAAAAAAAGAGACTTAAATAACTGTGTCTAGGATGAAAGAGGCATCCACTAGATATGATTAGACAAATATTTACATCTTTATACTTATAAAGGATTTTCCTTATTTTCTCCTTTCTTTCCCTTCTTTCCTTCGTTTCTCCCTCCTCACTCCCTCCTTTCTTCTCTCTCTGTATCTTCTTTACTTCCTCCTTCCTTTCTCTCTCTCTCTTTTTGTACTGATACTATAGCTTGCATTCAGGGACTTCCACTATCTCTCTCTGCTTTTCCACACAAGGCATGGTACACCTGCACCATGGCTCCACTTCCATCTTAGAACTTTACTTGACTCCCTAAAGAGAGTTAGATTAAAAACATCCAGTGTGATACTTAGTATCTTGATAATGACCAAGAATCACAATAAATCAGAGAAAGGCTGGATAAGTGGGACTGCATTAAACTGCAGAGCTTCTGTATGGCAAAGGACATAGCTAGTAAACTAATTAGGAAGCCTACAGAGTGGGAGAAGATCTTCACCAACCAAACAACGGACAAAGGCCTCATATCTAAAATATATCAACAACTCAAAAAATTGAATCACTCCAAAACTAACCTCCAAAGTAACAACCATCCCATTAAAAAATGGGCCAAAGACTTAAAGACAGTCTTCTCTGAAGAAGAAACAAAAATAGCCTATAGACACATGAAGAAATGCTCCACATCTCTGGTCATAAAAGAAATGCAAATCAAAACAACTCTAAGATTCCACCTCACTCCAGTTAGAATGGCCAGGATCAAGAAAACTAATAACAACAGATGCTGGAAGGGATGTGGCCAGGAGGGATCACTACTACACTGTTGGTGGGAGTGCAAACTCATTCAACCACTATGGAAAGCAGTATGGCAGTTCCTCAAAAGACTAAACATATCCCCTATGGCCCAGCAATTCCACTACTTGGCATTTACCCAATCATCCAGAAACAAGGACATACTAAATCTACTAGCACAACAATGTTCATTGCAGCATTATTCACCATAGCAAAGATATGGAACCAACCTAGATGTCCCTCAATTGATGAGTGGATCAACAAGATGTGGTATTTATACACAATGGAATTCTATGCTGCTGTCCGAAAGAATGACATCGCCCCATTTGTTAGGAAATGGAAAGACTTAGAAAAAATCATATTAAGTGAAGTAAGCCAGACTCAAAGGAACTTAGGCTCAATGGTTTCCCTCATTTGTCATAATCAGTAGAAACCTTGGGCTCTCCTAGCAGAGATTTGTAATAGAGCAAAACCTTGATACAAAAGGCCATATAGTAGGACGCTGAATGAAAGGATCTCTAGGATATAGAAACATAAGCCATATAATGAATGATTGTTGTCCTTAATGTACTATGTTATCTCTCATCTCTTTTGCTGCCCCTTGGTTATCTCATATTGTTACAGTATCTCACTTTGTTACCTGATATATCGGATATATTTCTATTTGGTTATTTGAAATTGGATAGGGAAGGGGGGAAAACAAGATGAGGGGTGGGGGTAGGGGGAGGGAAATGGGGACCAAGACATGTGAAAGGGTATCCATGTATGGGAATTAATGCACCATCTATCTGGCAGATATCATGTAACCCTTCTACTAATTACAATAAAAAATATATGAAAAAAACAAAACCCAAACACCTCCGTTCTTAGGCTGAGAATGTAGTTCAGTGGTAGCCCTTTTGCCTCTCCTCTGTAAAGCCCTGAGGTTCACTTCATAGCACATTAAGAACAAACAAGAAATACCTAGCATCCCAAGAAAGCTTAATTCTTAAGAATGTAGGAGGAGAGTATGAGATAGGAATAAGTACAAGGTAAGGGGACAAGATTTGGGTGGCTTTCATGTAAAAGTAGCCGGGATTAATTACTTACTACAACAGATAAGGTAGGATATTGTTCATGACAGGATGATCCAGTGATGGATGGCTTTTAGTGGCTGGAATGATCATTTTCCAGTAAAAGCTGAACAAAGTAGCGAAAATAATCCAACATGTCACAACTCCCAGCTATTTAAGTTGTTCAGATTTTGCATGCTGGGGTTATTTTAAGAAATTTATGAAAGTTGCACTTATTTTTGATTGAGAGTTAGTTATACATGTTTCACCGACATATGTTGGTTTATTTCAATTTTGATATTTTGCTTAAAATAATGTTGGTGTTTTCCTGATTTCTATTGCACATAAAAATAAATTTAGCCTGAACAGAAAATGAATGCTGACAAAGCTAACTACGTTTTCACTAGTAGAGAGTGGATAATGACATGTTAACTAGACAGAGAAAGAAGCAGAGGGGTTTATTTCCCTAGGTCAAATAAGCCTCAGGCTTAAGCATACAGGGGTGCTCCAGAAGAATTCTGAATTCATAGCTAAGAGGCCTGCGCCCACAAACTCTGATTTTAAGGTTCTCTCTAAATGAAGACTAAGAGCAAAATCCCGGAGTTTGGTTTATTTTACTTGGAATCACTTAATGGACCACACTTAGATTTAAACAAGCTTGTGGTTTGGGATAGGCCAAGTCTGAAGCCCAGTTCCTAGTGAGACTTTTATTTTTGGTAGGGCAGATTCCATTCCGATGCCAAATCCATGGGAGCTTACCTATACCTGGGAAAGCCCTGTACTACTCTCCTTCACAGTTGCCTCAATCCTGCTCACAGAGAAAGATGCATTATTTGGGCACAAGTGATTAAATCAATGACTGCTCCCCCTAAAAGATTAGTGACATCCTAGATACATGCTGGACTCATTCAGACTGCTCATATGACCAGACATAAAATTGTATTCAGGTTAGCAGTTTGAAGTGCGGCTCTACTTACATGCCTAGCTAGAGCCAAATTCATTGCTATTATTATAAACAGAAGCCATTTTTAATTAGGGGTGTGGCTTACTAGATATCAAGCAAATCACTTAAAAAATGAATTGCATCTTAGAGCATCCCGACCACCTATAAATAGCAAGACTGGAGGAAAAATGAGCAGCTAGACTGAAAATGATGACACAAAGTCATCTATAACAGGATAAAACTTCAGCTGATAGCAAATGTTTCTTCATCTAAGGATGATAAAGGCGAGGGTGTAGTTCAGTGATAGATTTCTTGGCTTTTATATGCAAGGACCCAGATTTGATTCTTAGAGTAGAAAATAAACCAAGAACACAACAAGGAAGAAAGGCCAGAAGCCACAGAATAACATTACTGTATTTTCATGGCAAAAGATTATGGCTGATGGGTTTGACTTCATTGAACTGTATGAATAAAGGCAGGAGAAAAGCAATTTCAAGTATGTGTATACTTTCCACTCACTGGCTTTGAAAAAACTCACTTAAGAAACCATAAACCCCAAACCAGTAAAGTTGGTCACTAAAAGATTGATAAAGTCTTGGGATGGGGGGGGCATTAAGGTGGGGGAGGGAAGGGGCTACTACCCAACACATGTCACAGATACCTGAATGGACTCTTCACATTGAGGGGAGTTTGTGAAAGAAAGAAGGGTGCTGTTTACTTCTCTAATGGCATCCATCTATATGAAACTTGAAAGCAAACCATTTTATAATGAATCATTATCATTCATTATGGGAATAACCCTGCAATTCAGCATAAAGGTTTCCTCTCCTTGAGACAGTTTTACCCCTACAATTGTAAGTTCAGTCAAATGAAAAGGTTTTAAGCATACTAATACTTATAAATGATTACTACAAAATGTACCCAACGTGGATGCTTTGCATGTTTTGGCAAATGGATGGCTTTTATCCTTCTAAGATTCTTTCCCATGTTCTGCAGCTCGTTAATGGGTATGTCTTACCTTGTAAACGAACATCTAAACTCAAGTAAGTGAAAACCATTAGGAGTGTCTCCCTGTGTTTGATCACATACTTTCTCTGTGAGCTTCCTTATAGTGCAAGATACATTCTGAGATCTAAGGTCTACATGGCCAACCAAGTGCTCAGTGAAGGCCACTAATCAATTCCTTCACAGCTACTGAGCAATGGCTTTGTGAATGGCTGTCGAGTCATCAACCCAACCTTGGGTTTGTCAACAATTCAACTATAGACACAAAACAGATGATCACAGACCCTGCACAGACAATAAAATCAGACCCTAAACACAACCAAACTCTTAGGGTCCAAAAGGAACCTGAAAAGAACAGATCAGGATAGAAAAGAGAAAGACATACACCGGGTAATAATGAGAGAAGGGAAAGAGTTCATGGATATGGATCTGGTGTTCCTTAAGCATGCATTTCATGCTAAGTTCCTTGCTAAATATGTTCCCCATATTATTAAATTTATCTGAATAGCACTATCCCTCTCAGCTGGAATAGTGACCAAGCCCTATGAGCATGTTTTAGATGCTGAGAGGCACAAAGTGAGCATGGAATTTACTCATGCAAGAATGGAAGACAAGATTTGTGAGCGTGTCCAGGCATGCTCTATGCCAATGAAGCCTAAGCAGTTGGTGCTGAAAGTCAAAGTGTGACACAAAACCAGAACCTTCTAGTGCTATACAGCTACCTGAGTGCAAAAAGGGCCCTCTAAGGAGAACTTGATGAACATGGTAAGCCAGTAAGTTAGGAAATGATACATTTATACTATGGCTGCTGTCCAGTTTCTTATGCTAACTCTTGTGACAGAAGGAAAACATATGTACAGAATTCTCCTATTTCTAACCAGACAAGAGTCATATGGACTAGTATAGCAGCAGCTACTATCAGCCTGAAAAGGAACATTTCCATTGCAGGCAAGAGGCAAGGTTATCTTCACTCACACAGCAAATGGCACTCACATCCCAAGATGCCAATGTCTAACTAGAGACTCTTTAAACTCTTGACTTCCAAATCTGCTACCAGGCAAATGTCTGACTCTAAAAAGAGGTATGTCCACTAGTTCTCAAAGTGACCCCTGGACCAATAAAAACAACCTACATAGCTACTGCTTGTTACAGGCTCCTGTTGAAAAAAAAAAAACCAGGATGGGGGGGAAGGGAGGTTTGTCTTTTATTTGCACATGTCCATGGAGCTACAAACATACATGAGCATCGTGCACAAAATGAGAAGTGACAGAAGTTTTCGTCTGTGGGTTGTGAAAAGGCAGCCTTGCACGAAGCCTCAGGCTGAGGGGAAAAATAATCCCTTTAACTCTGAGGCTGTTTTTTAGTAACAAACTTTAATTAGAAATTTCAAGTCAGTTCAAACCTGAAGAACCTCAGCTCCCGCCAATTGGCTAATTTAGAAAATTATTTTGTATTTAAAGAATCACTGGACTATAATCACCGTCTCTATATACAGATTGATTACGGATTGTTGACATTCTGTAACGTTAAGGTGACCTTTGAAATATTACTTTCCCTTTCTATTAGAGGTTTTTGTGTAAGGTTCTAAAAAAATGAAAGGCTCATTAGACATCATTAAAGCTGGATTTATTCCATATGTGTAACCAATAATCAAGCAGATGGTTAGCCCCTCCCCTAATCAGCCACTTCAAGGGCTAAGAATCCTAAATTTGTATTCAAAGTAGTAATAACAGCGAACCTTCATGATCAGGTTTCTATATCAGTGCTGATGTCAACAAACCCCAAACAGAAAAGCATCTAGGATGCTGGATTTGCTTTTGTAAAAAAGAAATGTAGGTATACATATGATTTCAATTAAGGCTGTGTTTCTGATCTTGGAGGTATACACCGTCATAATTCCATCCACTAAAAACCAATTAATCCCATTAGCGATGGCTGACACTGTGATATGCAGTGAGAACTGACAAATTATATATGCTAGTTTGCTTCTCCATGTAGAGCCCAAAGACAACAGAGATGAAAGGCATTCATGGGAAAGGTCAGCAAACATTTATGACACTCAAAATACATACACAAGTCCAAGAGTTCAAGTATGCTTGAATCAATGATATGCCTTCAATGATGTGCATGAAAGATTATTTCTGTGACTCAGAAAGAGATGGCCAAAGAAACAACCAAGGGCTAGCTTACACACCTGACAGCAGGATAGAATTTCAATACATATACTTAGCTATCGTGTTTTTGGTAAGTTTTTTTTTCTTTCCCAACAGAGCTAAGCTTTATATACACAGAAATCACGTGGTCCTCTTATTAAGATTCACACTCTGCATATGCATGTAAAATTCACATGCTGATTTTGGTGACACACATACATAATCTGAGCTACTCAGGAGGCTGACCACTGAGAATCACAGTTCAAAGCCAGTGTGGACAAGAACAGGAATAGCCATCAGATTTATCTCCAGTTAATCAGCAAAAAGACAGAGGTCGAACTGTGATTCAAATGATAGCTTACCAGTTTTTAACAAACAGGCTAAGGAACAGCACCCAGGCCTTAAGTTCAAATTCTAGTACAGCACATTAAAAAGAAGAAGAAGAAGAAAAAAGTTTGATAACTCATGTCTATAAATCTTAGCTAGTCATGATGTTGAGATCCAGAGGATTCTATTCAGAGAACAGATGGGTAGGAAAGACTACAATACTTTAACAAAATAACAAAATGTTGGGCTAGAAGTGTGGCAGAGGATCAACTATGAGAAAGAATCCTGAGCAAGAATGTAGGACCCTAAATTCAAGTCTCAGTACCAGTACCAAAAGAAAAAAAAATAAATACAGTTTGATGGCCCTTAGAAATGAAGAAAAATAAACAAATGAATTAGAGAGAGAATAAAAGAATATATGAACCAAACTGACAGTTTCCTCTGCTACAGAGTACAGAACAGTAACAGAACAATATAATTTTTAAAATTCTGCCTGGGCCAGGGGCCAGTTGCTCATATCGATGATCCTAGCTACTCAGGAGGCTGAGATCTGAGAATCATTTTGTGAATGCAGTTCAAACAAAAAAGCCCAGGAGACTCTTATTTCCAATAAGCCACAAAAAAGCTAGAAGTGGACGTGTGTGTGGCTCAAAGTGGCTAAAGTGGTAGAGCACTAGATTTGAGCACATAAAGCTTAGGGACAATGCCCAGGCCCTGAGTTCAAACCTCAGTACTAGTACACACATATGTGCACATATACTCACACAATCAGTTTGGGAAAATAGGAAAAAAGTGAAGAAGAAACACTAGTTTTCAAACAAGATTTTTGGTAATATGAACAATTAAAACAGAAAGACAGTGCAGGAAGACAAGAAGGCCCTGTGATTTTAATTCTCCTTCTGACACACGAGTCTGGACTTGAGTCTTTCCCTCATTGTTTCTCTTTCCAGTACATTCTAACTAGTCTTAGATGCTGCTGCAAGCCTTAATATTTACCACATCAGCTTACAGCAAATGTTACATATATGCAGAAAGAGAAAATTTCCAAGAGTTTGAGGCCTTCACTAAGTATCCACTTTATGAATCCAGAACAGTAGTACTGAATTCCTCTGTTCCTTGTTCCATTCAGACTAATAACTTCACAAGGACAGAGAACATGTCCCTGCATGTTCTCACTTTGTGATTTTATTCATGTTCACAGTGGAATCACTCTCTTGTCTGTAACAAAGCACTGTACCCAGGGACCTTTGTGTTTCCTTTCAGTGGTTAAAAGGTAGCATCTGATTTTATATCATTTCAAAGGTCCTACACAGCATAAGAGTGGCCTCACTGGAAAATTACCTTAAGTCATGGTTAGAATTATTCTTGGTTAATTTGAGTTCTTTCACTCTGGGGAAATCAATGCAAATGCAGCAGCCTGAATTTCCAACTGCCCCAGGTATCTAAACAGATTTGTACTTGCATTTTATTATCCCACCCTTTAAAGGTGACTGGTTTGGCTAGGGACAAGAAGAGGTTTTTGACACTTGCTATCAATAAGTGGTTAAAAGCCCTCACTTATCCAGCTGTTTCTAGAACTACCAAAAATCCAGCAGAATTAATATACAACCCTTTTAGTAATGTGTTCTTGAACTGAAATAAATACACCCCAGTTATTGTTCTTTTCCTTGTGATTCTGATGTACAAAACGGATTAACTAGCTCATAAATACAAGTTCCTGGCTTGCTATGGCTTCTCGTTTTTGGTTAATAAGAAATCTGTGTAAAACAAAGGTCACCTAATGGGGCAGTATGCATACAGTTCTTATTGGTCTGAGATAATTTACAGCTTTTTAACATTTTGGTTCCTGAATAACAGATGATCACTAAAAAGGTATTCTAATAAGTAAGGTGGCAAAAATAAATGAGGGCTCCGCTTAAAAATGAAAATGGAAAAACTGTTTTTGAAAAGCCACATGACAGTATGGAGAGAAATACATTACTTGTTGCCAACAACTGAACTATATTAAATTTTTTATGGAAATTATCAAGTGTCTGGTTTATAGCAACTGAAATGAGCAAGGGACAAATCGAAGCATTATATTCACAAATGAGAAAAAGAATCCTAAACAATGCAGCCCTGATATGTAAAGCTGATCATGTGGCCCTACAGCTGTTATCAAATAAATATAAGTAGGACACATCTAATATTATATCAATACAATGCCAGAAAACCACAACTTTAAGGAGATTATATCTGTGACGAAATAAATAAAAGAAAATTGGTTGTCAGGGGTTTGTGTAAACACATCTATAAATTTTATTTAATTAATTAATTTATTTTTTTGTGGGTCATGGGGCTTGAGTTCTGGACCTGGGTGTTGTCCCTGAGCTTCTCAGCTCAAGGCTAGCAGCACTCTACCCCTGGAGCCACAGCCCCACTTCCCCCTTTCCTAGTGATTAATTGGAGGTAGGAGTTTCAAGGCTGGTTTTGAACCTCGATCCTCAGATCTCAGCCTCCTGAGCAGCTAGACTATAGGCGTTAGCCACTGCGCCCAGCTTACAACTGTAAGTTTTTATTGTTGTCTATCAGCATTAATTTCATTCAGTTTGTGAGTACATACATATTTACATACACCAGAGAATGCACTATTTGGGAACTGAAAAACTGCAACAAATGAGCTTTGATTATATGCCAGTAGAGCAAATGTTTTTTATGATTATGTAATCACTGCATAAAAGCAGACCTAAAAGTGATTACTTTTCTACATACTTACATTTTGTGCATCACACAGACAAGAGACACAGGTACAGTTTGATAGCATTTACAAATGAAGGAGACAGTTCTAACACTAACTCTGGAAGAATGCGTGTTTTGGTAATACACAGTTACAGATGACATGAAATCAATGCTAATAAATAACAACAACAAAACTAACAACACAACAGCTAGCTTTTTATCTTTACACTCTCTTACTGACATTATGCGCTTGAACTCACAGTCTCTTGGTAGTTTTTGCTAGCATAAGTAATATAGAAGGACGCTTCTGTATTTCTTTTGTATCTGTTTTACTGTGCCTGTGCATGTTTTACTTCCTTGAAATAACAAAGAATCTTCAGAGTTTTTGCTACTATATATTAAAGAAGAGAATTTTTCAGACTTTCAAGCACAAGTATGCAGAGTGAAGAGTCACCAACTCCCTGTGCAAAGATGACCTGCCCTGTAGGCTTTATGCACATTTCACACTGTACTTGATTCAGTAGATGACCAACAGAATCATCAGCTTTCTTCTATCTGTTTTTCCTTGGTCCTGAATACATCCTAGTATATGAGCATATGCTCAGGCTGACCCAATATCCTCTAGAGTTTTCTACATACTAAAAGTGAGGGGAGGCAACAAGAAGCTGGTGAAATTGTCCTTGAGATCTTCACCTTTTTCATTATCTTAAACAAATATAAAAATCACCTAGACACTGGTGGCTCATGCCTGCAATCCTAGCTATTTAGGATGCTGAGATCTGAGTATTGCAATTCAAAGCCAACCCAGGCAGGAATGTCTGTGAGTCTCTTATCTCCAATAAAAGACTCAAAAAAAAAACTGGAAGTGGCATTGCATTGTGGCTCAAGTGGTAGAGTGCTAACCTTGAGCAAAAAAGATATACACAGTCAATGCCTAGTCCCACCCTTCAAGCCCTAGGATCACTAGGAAATAATAATTTAAAAAATAATGTCAGAAGCATCCTTTAAATCTAGTTTCTCTGAAAGGTCTGGCTCAGAAATGCATTTCCCATTGTCACAGACAGGGATGGATGAGAGAAGAGAGTACTAAATAAGCAAAAAGAAAGAAAAGGTAAGGCTGCAAGGCCCGCAGAATGAGTTAGATTGTTCAAAGAAAGGACAAGGAAACAGGATAGACTGGGTTTAGCAGCTGTGTTCAGGCCTTTTCCCTCTTTCTGTCCCCTCCCCTCACCTGGCTCCAAGGCAACTGCTTGTTCCTAGTTAGGCAGCATGTTCCTCATACCTCTCCCTCTGCAAGTGACAACTCTACTGATCCTTTCACTTGAGGCCACTTCTTCTGGAAAACCTTCTTTATCTTTTCACCAGGGCACAACGAATCAGTCCCTACATATGCCAACCAAAGGCTACCTTTCTCCTCACCAGCACAAGGAGGTATTCTAATTCAACTGTGTTTCCCTTGTAATGCTGTGAACTTTCTGAGGACAAGGAACTGATTCTGATGTTTATTAATCTTTTTATGCCCAGTACTGGGTACAGTGCTTGGCAATCTATGCAAGCGTTCATACATTATTTGCTAAATAAATGTGAAATGAAATGGAGAGAATGAACTCTTTGTATGAACACATATTGATTTCCTAGACTTCCTTGTGCAGCTAGCTCATTAAGGCCTTCTAATTAGGTAGAACTGGTTACTTCTGGAAGGGACATCAAATCAGCAGCATCGCAAGAGCTATAAAATGCGTTTACCAAGGGTAGATATTAGATTTTCATGTCCTGCAGAGCGGCTGCAAAATGTACATTTAATTATTTTACTAATCTAATCATGTAGGGAAACATTCTAATAAACACCTATAGTTGTATTTTTGTGTGTGGGGGGGGGATGTGATAGATCAACTTCTTTACTGATGTCCTGAACATTTTTGTGGCAATATTGGTCAAAGTGGATAAGTCATTTTCCTGCCACACCTTTTTTTTTTTAAAATTTGAGCTGTACTGGGAATATATTATCAGCAATAATCCAGGGCCTATAAATATGTGCCTTCTTCGCACAGAAAGGAAAAGAAACTGTTTTAAATTGCCCTGTCAAAGCTGAGCTAACATATTCTCAAATGTGCCAGGCAACAGCCTCTCAGCGTGTGTCATGCAAAGAGAAGAACAAACCTTGGGCTCTTGCCCTGAAATGCCCTGAGTCTAGCATCCCCAAAGAAGAGGTCAAGCAATTCCCATCGTATCTCTAAGTGTCCTATACTCAACCTCTCTGAATGAGAAGCAGAGGTTCCAACCCCAGGTCCAGGTCCAGGTCATCACCACGCTTAGCCACAGAATTTGTATCCAGCTGATCAGAGAGCTATAGCAATACTGTGGTGCCAATTTTCCCACTGGCAATGAAATTGGCTGCCCAATAATTAATTATCTTTGACTCAAAGATGAGACATGCCACTGCTTGCCTTCAGTTTCATTGGCATGCTTAGTTTAACAGAGCTAAGCAATATATTTATTTACTATGGTGTTTCCCAAAATGATTGCTGAATTCTGTCAGCTCTTGACTAAGAAACTGTTTGCCGGATGAAGCAGAATGTATGCTAACATACATTCAGCAACACAAACCTCCAAGACACACTGTTTAAGTAAATTTGCTTTTCCTATAGGCACATGGGTGCAAATATGTGCATATGCACACTTGGAGGTGCAGCTGTGGGCACACGCATTAGCATTTGCACACATATTCCACACAGATTCTGCAATAGATATATGTGTCTAAAATCTGTGTGCAGAGCTGCAGAAGCAAGCAGAAATTTGCCAGGAGAGAAAAGAAAATTCACACACGAAGAGAATAATTTACCATAAATTGGCCCACACTGCGTGTATTCAAAAAAAAATGGAGTGCAAGATGCCAAATTTTTAATGGCTCTTGCTATTCCAGATCTGGCCCTGACAATATTGGAAGAGATGCAAGAGGGCAGGAAAGATGGGATTGAAAAAAACTGTATCTTAAGTCTTTTCCACCACTAGGATGCGAGAAAGAGTGATAAGGACTGCTTCCTGACCCCATGGCTAACAGAAAGCCACTTATCTCCTCTGCACACTGCTTCAATGTAAATACCCATAGCTATTGCTAAAAGTCATCTGCAACTAGTTGCTTACTAAAAAAAGCAACTATGAAAATAAAGGAACGCATACCCTGCCTTAGCCCTGATGCATTAAAAAGGGAAGGTCTCAAGCTGATATATGGCTAAAACTCATGGTCCTGGGATTTAATATTTTGATCATTGTGCTGAGTTTTTGTTACTTTCATTTCTAACAATGTTTTAAAACATAAGTGTTTGGGATTTTTTTTATTTTGTTTTTTTTTTTTTTTTGTCAGTCCTGGGACTTGAGTTCAGGGCCTGGGCACTATCCTTGAGCTTTCTCAAGGCTAGCACTCTGCCACTTGAACCACAGTATCTCTTCTGGTTTTTTCTGTGTATGTGGTACCAAAGAATTGAGCCCCGGACTTGGTGCATGCTAAGCAAACACTCTGCCACTAGGTCATACTCCCAGCCCACAAGAATGTTTTAAAACAAGTTATGTTTCATATATGATTTTCCCCATTATCTCTTTGCCATCACTCAGAACCAACCACTCTGGAGGGAATTTAAGATGCAGTAAATTCTCAATAAATATTAGCTATCACCATCTACCATCATCTCAAATTATCTTGTATTTATTATCCCCATTCCAGAAAATAAAAGGAACTGAGGCCTGAAGATATGAAGGCACCTGCTAAAACCATACAGCGAGTAAGAAGCTAAGCCCCAGCCTGACTCATGGCCTTTGGCTTACGTAGTTCCTCCATCTAACTCCCAGAAAATCCAACTTCTCACGAGTCAAGGAGAAAGAGAATAAGGAAACAAACAAATTTTTTTTCAAAAGGAATTCAACTTCATTTCCTCTTTTTTGTTGTCTCCAAAGTCAAAAGTATTAGTAATTAAAATTTATCAAGACCAACTCTTCTAAATTATACCAACCATTCTCAACAAAGTCTGAACACAGAGTTAAGCCATCCGCTATGACTAGAAAGTACTGGAAGCCATATGTTCTTGGCATAATCTTCTTTCTAACTAACTGTAGTTCTCAAGTTTGAAAAAAAATTAAAAAATTAAAAGTGTGGTATGCATCTGTGAGCTACTCAAAAACATAGGCTGCTAAGAAACAAGTGTAAAATGCGACCTGGCACCAAAGATCAACAAGACTAGAAGAAAGGGCTCAAGGTTGTACATTGAGCCAAATAGTGAAACAGATTAGAGCTCAAACTTTTACTTTAACAAACAGACGAGGTCCTGGAAATTACTACCAAAACTTGGCTCTTTTATAGTATGTAATTAGCCAAGCCTTACTTCAAAGAAGCTGCATGAATGGAGAAAAGAAAGATTAGACATTTCTATAGCTTAACAGATGTGATTATCTAGTAGGTACTCAAAAATTATTTTAATGGATAAAACATTTGTTAAAAACTAGGGTTGATGGCTCGTGTCTGGTATATAATCCTAGCTACTCAGGAGGTAGAGATGTGAAGAATCAGGCAAAAAGCATATGAGACATTCTGCACTCCCATCTCAAACAGAAAGCTGGTGGAGTGATATATTCTCATCATCCAAGCTATGGTGGGACATAAATAGGAGGATCACAGTCCAGGAAACTCTGGAGGAAAAAAAAAGAAAGATCCTATCTGTAAAATGGCCAAAGTGTAAAAGAAAAACAAATGTTTGAGGTAGGTGTCAAATAGTAAAGTGCATGCATAGCACTTTCAAAACCCACTACATCCTCTCCCCCCCCCCCAATTTCTGTAACACTTCTGACTCCATGTGAGGCATAAATTCTTGACACACAGAAAAATCAGCTTGTTTTTATTTCTTCTCATTTTTTTAAAATATATCAATCCAACCTGTATCTATCGTGAAATGGGGGTCTTTCCTTCCTCTGACCCCAGGACTTCCTGTCTATGCAGCCAACTCCATGCTGTGGTCTTCCAGACTCATTAAAAGACATAGTTCAAAACTTGGAATCTTTTTCCACCTACTCTCTCTCATAAACACACCTAACCCTTTTCACCTTAGGTCCTCAAGAATCTCTCACACACAAATGCTGCCTTCCTCTGTGCCGGGCCATCCTAAGACTGAGCCATGTCCCTATGATCTACCTTAGCAGTCTTCCATTATGTATCCTTAGTCCATTCACCCATTCACAGTCTGACATTGACTCAGTGCTATGGTCTGGTTGTTTCTCCATCTCATCCTCATCCGCATCTTTACCTCCATCTCCTTCTTCTTCTCACTCACATTCTTCAGCTTTAACTCCTTAAAAGTGCCACACCCTTTCCCTCCTCAAGGCATTTGAACAGGTTGTTTCTTTTTATCTGGAATTGTTTTTCTGATCCTATTTGCTTCTCTAAAATTGCTTGCACTGTGTAGAGGTGGGTTGGGAGGCCTCTTCTTCAGAGTAGCATTCTGTGTGCTCAAAGTTAGGATTTTGGTCTGTCAGTCCATCCATCTATCTGTAGAGGTGTCTATGTGTGTCCTCTAAGAATGATTCTAGGGCTTAAAATCTATACTGAATAACAGTGCTCGCTTCAACATAGCTTCTTCTAATGAATAATATGGAATAATAATGAGTACTACTTTAAAAACAGATTCTCAGATCTAGAGACAAAAGAAGCCCTTTATAATTTCTAAATGGTACATAAAATGTGTATTTCTTTTCTAGATTCCATTTCCGACTGCATACACAGAAATTTCTTGACTCCTTTTGACATAGTTATCCACCAGGGAGATGAATAAATAGCTTCACAAAATCCATATGGTACAATTACATCCAGCAATAAGTGACAAAAGGTCTTGGTTTATAGTAATCTAAAAAATCAAAGCCCAATTATTTCACTGCTCAGTAACACAGCGAGGTCATAGAAGTAGAGACACTTAGGAACGTACTGTCTTAGCAAATGCTAAGGATCTCTTTATGATCCTCAGAGCCACTTGGGTTTCTTCTGAAGGTAAGAGAGCTTTTTACAAATTAAGAAAAATACAATAAAGAAAGCCATCATGAGCTACAGCCAAGAACAAAATGAAAAGCAAGGAACACTTCTTTTGATCATTCAAGAGCAGTATTTAGTTAAAGAATGTACACTGGACTACAAAAAAAAAAACATGAGCAGAAAAAATGAGCATTTGAAACTCAAAATATGGCAGTTGGCCTTTAAACATTATATTTGTTGGAAGGAAGGAATTAGAGAGAGAAGAAGAGAGAGGGGGGAGGGAGAGAGAAAGAAATGTCTCCATAGCAAATTCAATTTCTGGGTAAATTGACACTGACTTTAATGAAAGGGGTCAGTTTCAAACTTCTTTTTTAGAATGCAGAAACACGGCAAGTAATTGGTATAATTAGCAGCTTAGATATGCAAATCAAATTCAACTTGAAATGACTGAGATTAGAAAAGCAATCTCAACAAGAAAAAGATAGAAAAAGAGAAGAAAAGGAAAAGAATGAGTTAAAAAAAAAAAAGAAACCTAAAATTCAGTGGAGTGCCAGTGGCTTATACCTGTAATCCTAGCAACTCAGGTGGCTGAGATTGGAAGATACCAGTTCAAAAACAGCCCAGGCAGGAAAGTTCATGAAATCTTACTTCCAACTACCCAAAATGCTGGAAATGGAGCTGGAACTCAAGTGCTAAAATCAAGCCTTCAGTACAAAAGTTCACGGACAGCACCCAGGCTCTGAGTTCGAGCCCCAGAAATTGCATAGACACACATAAAAAAGCATTATTGAAATTACTTAATAGGCTTCTAGCATAGATATATGCATAGATCTTTCTTGGTGAGAGGAAGGATCTCCATTCTTTGGTTTTTCTGTTGGATTTGAAGCAGTCTCTGATGAATTTCACCTCTCAGTAGCAGGTCAACCATAATGCAAAGAGTCAAGGTGCTTTTCTATATGACATCCTTTTCATGATAAAATCTCTTGAGAACATATATTTCTTTGGGAAAAGCAGTGCTGCTGTAGCACTTAGGAATTTATAATAGACAAAGAGGGCTTCTTTAATCTATGAAGATTTCTTCCCATTTATGTGGTCAATATTTCACAGATTTTTCTTTCCCACAGCTTCCAAACCACTGTGGATAGCCTGAAATGGACAAATGGATATTGATATTTTGATCTTGACATTGATTTCCCCATCTCTTAATATTTAACAAGTCCACTGGCAAGTGACAGTTTGAGTTCGTTGCTTCTCAAGCCCAGGACACAGTAAAATAGGTATTTTCTGAAGGCAATATCTTGAGTTATCTCTTTATACAAATGGTCTCACCCCATACAATAATGTAAAGAGCTATTCCACACTTGATGAATTTTCTATGGACTAAAAATAAATAGCTTAAAATACCTTTTTGATAACAATTCTTTAGCTAGGACTTGTCGTTGGTCTTCCCAAAGGAATAAGGATTTGTTCATTATATTCACCCTTCCCCCCACACACTTGTAGAAAATGTCATCATGTTGCTTCCTATCTATAGTACACCAATCAACATATCAAAATCCAAATTTAGAATCATAATTCACAATGCTACTTTTTTTTTCTTTTTCTCCCCCTCATTTGGAGTAAATTATATTCAGCCTTTGTTGGAAGGAAATGAAAAAATGTGTTTCACACATACATTCAACACTAATCTGTTCTCCCTACCTTAATTATGCTTTGAATTTCTGTGGATTTTATATTCCAGGGGCTCAATGTACTTTTTATAAATATTCATTGATTTTTTTTCTCACAACCATCTCTGTGAATGCTACTGAATACCACTCTTCATTTTGCAACTGGAGAAACTGAGGCAGCAGAAAGGAATTTTGGGATTGTCACTTAATTCCTATGCAGAATCTGAAAGTTGACAGGCAAATGCTTCTGATAAATAAGCAACCTACTTAGAAATAATAATATGTTTCAAGCAGATGAGAGAGGTACAGTTTGCTCAGTCTAGGCACAGCAACATTCCTTACTTCATCGTTTCCTGACTACAAGAAGCAGACATAAAATAGCTGCCCTGTGGTCAAAGAGAAATGATTACAGAAAAGAACAGTTGGAGAAAACAAGGCAAAAGTACATGGATTTTAGTCAGTGGGAGTTCATCACAGCAACTAATGGGCTGAGAATGCTTCTATTTTTTTTTTCACCAAGTAATCCATATGCAAATTTCCTGCAGCATTCAATATGCACTTCCAAGCTCAGTAAATGTTTTCTATTCTTTTCTGCTTAGCTCTCTCAGCTTTTTCCAATTAGGCCTGTTTATTTAGAAAAAAAAAAAAAAGAGAAAAGAAAAATGTCTAAAGCAAGGATTAAGCTCTGTATCTTACAGAGAAAGGACAAATATTAAAAATTCTTTCAGAATCTAGAGGATGCATTCTTTATTCACTCTCCCCACTGAGATGAGTAATGAGAATAAAATAATAAAAAAAAAAGCAAGGGGGAAAGCTAAAGCTTTTTAGTTCATTTGGTTTGCTCTGTTGAAAACATGCCTTTGATGGTCAGAAATTAAGTTCAAAATTCATGACAATTCAGAGAAGAGTGCACATGGAATAAACCTGTGGTTTAAAAAAAAAGGTAAATAAAAGAGGGACAAGAAGGCTCAAAAGGACCCACCTGGTGAGCAGAAGTTCTGCAAAAGCAAGAGGAATCAGGTCCTGGAGAGGAAGGGATGGGCTGGGGGTGGGGCTGGAAAGGAAGCAAGCCCACAGATATAGCAGCAGCTCATCAACAAACAAGCAGATGAGGGCAGAAAGAGAGTTTGGGGTCTACTACTGTGTCAGTTAGTCAACACACCCTCACGGACACATTGCTTCTGCTGATCTCTTTATGGTATTTAGTGTGTGTGTGTGTGTGTGTGTGTGTGTGTGTGTGTGTGTGTGTGTGTGCGCGCTGCTTGGTGCTGGATTTGAACTCCAGGCCTTACACTCTTGCGTGGGTTTCCTGTTCACAACTGGTGCTGCTCCCACTTGAGCCAGGCTACCAACTGAACTGGAATCTCTTGGATTTCTCTGCTCATGCTGGCTTTGAACCAGCATAGATGTTACTTAGCATCCCGAGTAGTTAGGATTGTAAGTGTGTGCCACTGACATCCAGCTTTTCAATGTTTCAAGTTGGAAGATGAAGGTCGGTTTGTGTTTAAAAGTGAAAGGAAGGCAACTCAACAGAGGGTTTTCAAGTTTACTATAGACAAGTTCCCTCTATTTACTGAGATAAACAACAAATGCCCCTGAACTTGAATTTCATGGAAGACTAACTGAAAAGGGAATGTGTGGCACTCAGAAAGGCTGAAAGAGTTTAGGGCTCATGAACAGTAGATAAGGTTGGCATCTGATTAAAGGATAGGAAATAGCTAAGATACTACTGGGATTGGAGAACAAATTCTTACCTAAAGAGTCACAAAGAGTTAAAAACACTAAAAAGGACCAAAATGTCAGAACATTTATCTTCCAGTCTTTAGGGATTCAAAAGCCACAGGGGGAAATAACTGACAAATTACAGTTGAGGAGAGACCATTTTCTTGGTGACTGAATAATAACATGCTGAATGCTTCAGAAATCCTTGCATTGCATTTGGTGAGTCAAGAGTTGGAGTACAAAGAAGTGAAAAATCTAGGGCAGAAAGATGCCATCAGCAGCTGAGAAAAGTTTAAGGGCAACTCTGGGAAAGACAGAAAAAGGAAGTAGTATATACAAAAATAGACCCCTAAATAATACCCTCCCATTCCTAAATATTTACTACTGCAAATGACATTCTATGGATTTGGACCGAGGAGAGAAAAGAAAAAGAGAGGAGAGACAAAACAGGAAAAAATTAAAAAGAAAATATTTTAACTCTGTCCAAATCACCTGATTAAACAGTTTGTGAATAAAGCAACAACAACAAAAAAGAACTTTTTGTGTTTGTACTGCCCAATAGTCATTTTAAAAGTTAAATTCCATTCTTCAATGGCCTCACTATTTGAAAGGGGAAGGGGGAAGAGGAAGAATCTCCTCCAATAGCTTTTGCAAATCCTAAGTTCCAAACACAGCAATGCTCTCAAATTTCAATTCCTTAACTCTCGAGCTTAGAGAAAAATAAACGAAACAAAAGCCTGCCAAAAATCTAGGCTGGCTATTAAAACATTACAAGGAAACGCCATGGGACTGAGACTATATAGACGGAATCCAAAGCAACAGAAGTGCCCTGGATGGAAGCCTTTCACATCACCATGGAACAGCCTCTGTGGTCCTTTGTCCAATTCTGCAGAGACCCAATGCTCAAGCAAATGCCTCTGGCCTGTCAAGTAAAGGCTTTTCCCAGAAAGCTTCCTGGCTTAGAGACACCATTCGAATCTCAGCCCATTCTTAAGTAACTTAACACACTGGATCGAAATCCTTGCTTTTGATTGACCATTACTTCATTCACCCGTCTCTCTCCAACGATCCACTTCTGTCCCTCAGAGCCCCCTTCTCCTTGCCACAACTCATACCATAAGTTCTACCTTCCTCGATGTACCTTTCATTAAACTAAAGATAGTTATCCACAAGATTATGATTGTTATTTTAATGTATTATGCTATTTCTTTTCTCTTTTTCCCCCCTTATGGTTAATCTCAGGTGGTTACTGTATCTGACTTTGTTACCTGGTATAGTGTATATATGTTTGTTTATTTGAAATAGGGAAGGGAAGGGAAAACAAGATGATTGGGAGGGGGGAGGGGGAAGAAAACGGGAGATCAGTGAGAGAAGTAATGCACCAACTACCTGACAATGCAACTGTAACCCTCGATACATTACCCCGACAATTAAATAAAAAAAATAAAAGATAAATTATCCAAGGAAGTTACAGCACTGGAATCCTCCCCTGTATATATCACATATTCATGAACATGTGTACGTTCATAAGTGTATGACCCTGTGTACGTTTCCATACATAATTTAGATCTAACATGCACATATGAGAGAAAATATGTATCCCTTGTCCTCCGTCATTCTCCCGCCCCCCACCCGCCCAAACCCATTTTTGATCCTCTGGCTCACTGTAATTTTTCTTTCTCCTTTCATTAGCTTCCACCTGAGCCATCATTGAGAAATTCCCATCATTCTACTATAGAAACAACCTTGTCCATCAGAAAGAGAGAACAGGCTTTAACATTTTTGGTGATTGAATCTTTATCTGGCTTTCTCTTCAGCAGCTTTGCTAAGGTGATTGGATTCCTTCAGAAGAGCAGGTTTATACCTTGCCACTCTCACACATCAGTAAGAACCATCTACTCTTGCTGCCTCGAGCTGATTAAGCCCCACGCCCTCCCTTACAAATCTCTAAAAACGGTCCACAAGAACTTGCCCTGGATCCTCACAGCATGGCCTAGCAGCTGGAGCTAAAACCTGAATCTAGGCCTTTAAGCGCCCTGCTTCCCACAGTGCACAAGATAGGAAGTCTCAAATCCCTCTCTCTCTCTATCTATCTAGCTATCTGTTTCTTCTTTGAAGGTGTGGTCTACAGGTCTCAAATTGGAAAAATGAAAAAAAAAGAAAAGAAAAGGAATAAAATCATCATCAAACAGCAGGTTTGGAGCCCTTTCTCAGAGTGTTTTACACTGCCTACACATTAAACCTGTTCTTGTTTATGCATTAATCAATGTATTTGGATTGAATAACACTTCGCTGGTTTGGCTGCCTAGCCAATTAATGTCTTTTGCTTTCACCTTTATAATTAGCACGTTTAAAGGAAGAGTTTTTACAAGTTGCTCTTGAGGTATTGAAAAGAAAGCAAAGAGACAGTGGGTATAGGAGAACAAAGCCTCAAACGACAGGAAGAAGCACCAAGAACCAGAGGTGGTATTTACAGATTGCAGACCTGTCAACCCCAAGACTTATCAAGCCACCAGGGAAGAAATGACAGAAAGTTAGATCCTCCCTATAGAGGATTGGAGAACTGGGATTTTTAAAATAGAAGCCATATTTAAAAACAAGCTGTTCGGCACATACTTATACCACCAATCTGGAAGACAAATCTCAGCACTAGGATACTGCTTGGTGAGGTTTCTTTTTCGTGCACCCTGTCAGTCCAGTTCAGATGCACAAAGAAAAGGGGAATGGTTTATTATTTTTTCTCTTTCTGTCTTAAATGTTAACCACTTATATATCAGCAGTGTCCAAGCCACACACAGCCTCATACTGTAAGTATGTAAGACTGTGCAAAATGTTCGGCCTAAAGTGATGCGGGAATTCCGTGGTAGCAAATGTCACACTCTCAAAGGTCTTTATAAAGAGTTGGCTGATAACTCCTTACAACCATCAAACCCCTGATTTTTTTTCCACCTGAATGTTGCAATATTGCCTTCTAGTCCCTCAGTTCCCTGGACACATGCTTGGAAGGCAAGCGGTTGGCCATACACAACTACCAAGTCTTACAGCAACAAGTGCTCAATTCAGAGTTTTGAAGAATCTTTGTGTGTTCCTGCACCCTCCCCTCTACTCCTCCCAAGCTTAATAACAGTGAGGCTTTCTGGAATGGGAAGAAAAAGACGTTATTTTCTTGAGCATCTAGTATGTGCCAAAATGTGGGGGTTTTGCTTACATGCATTCACAAAACTTTCTTAAATTACTTTTTGTAAATCTTGAATTACTAGGCTCAGCTCATCTTTCCAGAGAAGGAACAGACGTTTTAAAACAGTTGTGCTATAATAGCTAGAAGCAAGGCTAGGTGGAATTGGAGTCACACCGATTGATGCACCTCAAAAATCCTCATTCTTTCTACTCTACTTCTGAGAATTTGGTTTGTTTTTTGCTTTTGTTTATTCTTTGTTTTTAATTTGAGCAATATTGGGGTTTGAATCCAGGGACTTCTACCTGCTGGGCAAGTGTTCTATCACTTGATGTTCTACCCTTGGTGTTATTGTACGTTTTTAGGGGTTTTGTTTGCTTTGTTTCTGTTATTTATTTTTAATGCTTTTGATTTTTTAGTTTATTTTTCAGATAATGTCTTGCCCCTTTTTGCCCTGGGGTTAGCCTTGGATAGTAATCCTCTTAATTTGGAAACCTATGTAGTGGGGGTTTCAGGATCATACCCCTATAATAGACCCTCCAAGAGTTCTTAATGGTCTTTTCAAATAGATGATCATGTGATATAGTCCAAATTCCATGTTGAAGTGTGGGGCTAATTTACAGTCAAAAGATGAATAGGATGAATAGATTGGAAGCTTGTCCTATATTTGGCAAAGTGGCAGGTAAACAAAAGAAATATGACAGGACATAATAAAGGACCTATGACAGATGTAAGATGCATAAATCTGGGATGATATCCATAGAAAATAATTTTTGAAAGGGTTTCAAATTATGAACAGAGGTTTAAGGTGTAGAGTAGGGGCTTGGGAAAAACAAGGCAGAATAAATTTTTAAGAATTAAAAGGACAAAGTCTTGAGGTAGACAGATGATAGGCTGGAGAGTAAGTGTACCACTCAGAATCATAATATGAAGAACGAGCGTCTTCAAAACCTTCACAGGTCATGAAAATGGAACCCCGAAGTGGAATCATGGCCTTATCAAAGAGAAAGCAGGCCAGACCCCCTTCTCCTACCATTCCATTAGAAAGCAGGTTCTCATCATAAACATGATCTTCTAATCCCTATGAGCTTAAGTCTTCTCAGTGAGAAATGTCTTAATTGTAGAACAGTAGAAAAGGAGTACAATGAGAACTGGAACCTGTAAGTCTCTTTTTAAAATGCTCCACTGGCTTCCCTCCCTACAGAAGTTTCCCTTTCCATTGGGGCTTCACTTTCCAGGTTTGCAGGAATCATAGTTTGGAAATGTTAAACGGAAAATTCCAAGAATCAATCAGACATTTTTCTCTTTCATAACACATTCAGGGGAGCATGGTGAAATTTCCTGCAGTCCATCTTCGATCTCCCAGGAAAGCTTTTGTGCAGCACACCATCCTCTATGCCTCTCATCTTTAGCCACTTAATAGCATTCAGTTCTCAAACTGACTGTCTTGATATAGTAATGCTTGTGTTCAAGAAACCCTTATTTTCTTTCAAAATGGCCCCAAGGCCCAAGAATACTGATGATAGATATGCCAAAGAGAAGCAAGCTGTGAGCATGTGAAAGTTCTGGTTTTAGGTGTTGCCTACATCTTTGACATCCAATGTGGTTCTTAGAACAGTTTCCTACAAGTTCAGGATAACTCGTGCGCTCAGAAGAAAATTCAGCTTCCTCGTTACAGCCCGAAAGACCTACATCATCTTACTTTGACATCTCAGATCCCTCCTCTCCTCACACAGGAATGTTTATCTCACCCCAGGGTTTCTCATTCATGTGTCTTATCCCCTATATATCCTGCCTCTGCTTCCCCTCCCAGAGTGTCTTCTCCTCAGAGCTCAACTTCTTCATCATTTCACCAAGGCTTCTTCGGCCAGATCTTCCTGTAGATAATTTAAGTGCTGTTATGAGTTGAACTGTGCTACCTTCAAAGGCATAGACTGAAATCTTTCTAGCATCTCAAACAATGATTTTATTTTGAGATAAGACTGTTTACAGAGGAAATCAAGTCAAAAGAATGTCATTAGGATGGGCAATAATCCAATAAGCCTAGTGTCCTTATTTTGGGTACTTGAGACACAGAGGGAAGATGATGCTAAATACAGAGGGAACATTGTGTATATAGGAAGATGTAAGTCAGAAAAGCCTAAAACACTCCTTCCCTCATAGTCCTCCAAATGAACCAATCCCACCAATGCCAACACCTTGATTTTGAAATTTCCAGCTTCCAAAACTGAGAGACAGGAAATTTCTTTCAGTTAAGCTCTCCTTTTCTGGTACTTTACTCTGGTAGCTCTAGAGAATGAACTCATCTAACCCATGCCCTGGTCATTTTTCCTCAGGCCCTTGCCAGCTCTTGAAATCATCTGGTTTTGGACTTTCTTCATCCAATAGATAGAGAGTAGTCTTTAGGCAGGCTGGGGTCTCTTCTCTTTCTTTGCTTATCTTACTCCCTGAAACTCAGAATGATCCCAGCAGGCAGTAACTCCACAATGTGCTAATGAAAGCACTGTGTTCTAGTAGACTGATAATTGGTAATCATTTATTGACTATGCATTTTAATAAGACAACAACACTTGGTCAAAGGGCCTACCACTCTGGGTAAAGGAAGAAAACCAAGTCTGTGGCACACCACTGGAATTTGCCTATAGCAAGGTCCTCACCCCATCCAGTGGTGCCTTACAAAAATTCCTGTTTTGCATTTTGTCCAAGTTTTGGTAAGAACATAGTTTGAAAGATCCAGTTGTTTCTTTCCATGTCCTGATGGCCTGCCAAACCAAATTCAACTGATGGAAACATAGCCCGCTGATGCTTTTGTAAGGCAAAAGAAGCGGATGGGAACCTTCCACCCCTTTGCAGAATGGTGTAATTGGTCTGCCATAGAGAATTGGGGGATTTTAACACATTCCCCCATTTGGCTGAGCTTACCAATTATTCCCCAGTTGCTATCAGAGCCACAGACTTTTCTTCTTTGGGGTCATTAAGCTTGTCAAAACTAATTTGTCACCACAACTGCTGACCCTCATTGCTCTGACAGCAGCACAGGAATCACTCTAAATAGGCTCTTGCATTACAAGAAAGTAAATGGCTCATCAGAGCTCACTGTCTTCTTGCTGTATGGCTTCTAATGGCCTTCTGGCCCCAGAAGATGTGGAAACAGTATCCCCTCAGTGACACAGGTCACAGAACCCCATGTACTCATCACTCTGGTGTTACACAAAGTAATAAATAAACATGTAAGATGAAATAACTGCTGGGAATACAGACTCAGCTCTGATAGGCAACAGAAATATGCTGCTTTTCCAACGATGACAAAATCAGAATACATTACAGGGTCTCTTCACGCAAGTACCCCATGGAAGTCAGGTGGAATTAAATGTGCCATAAATCATGGCCTTAATAAGCCAGTCAGAATATCATTCTTTGAAAGTGTCTTGATTGTACATGCAAAAATATTCCAAAAATGAAGGTTGCCAACATTCAAAAGGAAGAAGGAAAGTCGTTGTGAGGAAACGGCGTCCTGGTTTGAAACTGTACTTTGTGGCTCTCCCATATTGAGAATAGTTAGGAACCATTTGCTAGAGCTGGCAGGTTTAGAAAGTCTGCAGACAGAGTCTCTATACAGCAAAGATGGGAACAAGTCCTTTGCTTTCCAAAGAACGAGGGGCTCTTTGGCAACTGTCATTCAGATTGCATGAGGATTACATTTCACTCCTTCTAGTTCAAGGGTATCATTTAAAGAGACACCAACGAAACTTGCTTACATTAAAAAAAAATCAACCTTTTGCCAGTATCTTGATCTGTCAACACAGTATAAAAATAGTATGATCGAAAAAGACCCATTCTTTTCTCCCCAAAAGGGACTTAAGAACTGAATTTAGAATTCACTGGCTGCAGCTACGCTTTCTTGGTGACACTACAGATCTAGACACAATGATAATTTTCCAAAGTAATAAAGGGAAGCTAGAAATGCACATTTCTTCCCTTGCACTATTAATTTTCTCCTGTTAAGGGGGGCATCCCTAATGAAAATTAACACTGTAAGAATAATATTGGCAGAAGGATTCAATTGCTTGAAAAAAGGCCAAGTCTTTGGTTGTTTACTCATATTTATTCAAACAAATCTGGAGGCTCATAGTTGGTCACTGATGTCATGACTTAAAGAGGGTTTTTGTTGTTTTGTTGCTTGTTTCTCCTTTGAAAAGAGTTTACAGGATGGGTTGAAGAACAGTAAGGAGGGGTGACTCAAAAGGCAGAGAGAATGCTAGAAGCAGAATTTCAGGGGATTCATTAGATTCAGCTGAATTCTAATGATGTCACTCAGTTTTCACATTGGCATCAGAGATTTCCCCACCCCCAATCCCTGTACTTTCAGCAAGGAGTAAGCTTAAAATCTTGGCAAATCTCACAGTAACAAAGTCCTGAGTTGGCAGCCAAGATCTGGATGTGAATTTTAAGTTGTTTTCTCCCCCAAATGTCCAACAAGATCTGCTGTGATTTAAGAAGCAAGGGGAATGGGGGGGGGGAGAGAAAAGATTTATTGATATCTAAAAAGCCACATTTCAGAGTTGCCAGTGCTAATCAATAACTGGAATTTGACAAAAGACCATGTGAGACTCCATAATGAAAAGGACATCCATATAAAGGCAAGTATAATTACATGGTATAAATAAGGGAAAAGCTGCCAGAGACTGTGTGTTGCCAAGTGCCTCAAATATTCATGTTCTTTGAAAGACTTATTTTTGCGTCTACAGAGGATGAATAAACCACAGTAAAGAAAAAAAATAAGGCTCTTCCCAAACCTTTGCTCATTTCTGGAGTTGAACTCTTTTGCAGGTTCTAAAATGTCTGACTTTGCTTTTCACTAATTTGTCATGTTCACACACACATGCATTTCTTGAACTCTGAACATAACTGGTAGTGAAAGTGTTCAAGGTTACCAGGTAAGGGCAACTCCCCCAGAATGGCTGGACTGGCTAGAGATGACCACTGGTTCTTATGTCAGGTCAAGTTCTACGCCCTGATGAAGTCTTTATAGTTGTCATGGGAAACTTAAAAGAGCTTTTGGTGAGTTCTCACCTCTCTAATCCCTTGGTGACAGAGGCAAAGTTGAAATTTAACTCTATGATCATGGAGACTGTCTTCCAACACCAAAATCAGATACAAAGAGCATGAATTGCCAAACAGTGCAGTTTTATCCTCACGGAGGCAAGGAGCACACTTCACCGTTAGAGACTAAGGTGTTTCACTCTAAGAAAACAACGTCGGTTGTCTTTGCCAATCTAGATTCATTCTCTTATCATGAGGCTAGAGCAGGGTTGGATATTCACCAAGACAACTAAGAATGATGGTTCCTAGTAGGGAAAGTATAAAAAGGACAAGTCTTTGTAGACAATGCATGAAGGGCCTGCCACATCCTTTAAGTCAGTTTCCTTCCTGAATGAAATTGCCACAAAACTGCAATGAACTGAACGCTACATCCCACTGGTTAATTGGATGCTTTCCTCCATCTATGAAGGTGCATGAACTGCTTCCAGCTGCCATGCACATTTTAAGCAAACAACTACATCAGCATGCTAACTGGTGTAAGTTCCTAGCAGCTATAGGTTATTTTCCATGCAGACACAGAGAGAATGCTGGGTAACAAAGTACCACTGCTCTCTCTGCTATTAGCTCCAAGGAGTGGATGTATTATGCTTATCACACACTGATGGGACTAATTTAGAGAATCATCACTAAATGCTATGTTGCTCTTCAGCCTTTCAGCCTTTTGTAGACAGAAAGATAAACCTGAAGCTCACAGCAAATTCATTTAATTTTCACCTGACAGCCAATAATAACGGAAGCACCTTATAAAGGTTGTGATTCACTGAAAAAATCTATTACTGGGTGTACAAAACACACTGGCATTAATCATATTTTCTTTGCCCTGCATGTGACAAAAGGTCAGGAAATGACCCACACACACCGAAAAAGGATCTCGTGCGCGCGTGCACGCACGCACACACACACACACACACACACACACACACACACACACACACACACAGAATTTTTCTTACTATTAGAAAGTTTATTTTTCTCATTTCCCCAGAATTCAATCATATGCTTCTGTTCTTACATTATTGTATGTAATTAAATCTGATGCTTGGAAGATAACTAGCCAAAAATATTATCAGACATGTAGCAAGGATCAATTATTCTTTAACAGATGACATTTTTATACTTCTAAAAATTGTTGTTGTCTAGAACACCTCATTCCTCTTCTTGCTGGAATATTTGAAAAGAACAAGAGACAGGAATAGAATCTGAATATTTTGTCTTCATAAAAGCTATGAAGTGAAATGACTTTCATAGACAATGTCAAGCCTCTTGGATTTTCAGAGTTTATGGCTAACAGGATCACTTGAGGATAAAGGAAATTGTGGTGTTTTGACATTGAAAGCTGTAAATAATGAAGCATGCGGTACAGAGAAAAAGTATTTCTGAAGTAAGAAATCTTTCTCTTATAGGGTACAGAAACAAGGGTCTTATCTCTTTGAAGTCAGATTTTTTTTTCAGTTGTTTTTTTTTTGAAGTCAGGTATTATTTTTTTTGGCAGGGAATGAGTCTCACTAATCCAGGCCGACCCTGAATGCATGAGCCTTGACCGCAGTGAGAATCTGCTTCTTATGACTGCTTCTTATACAGTGTCACACTCAGTCTGAAATCAGATATAGATGATTTAATGCTAATAATCTTAGGTCTGTTAACTACCAATTGTTGGATGTTGGACTTTTTTTGCCAGTCGTGGGCTTGAGCTCAGGGCCTGAGCACTGTCCTTGGACTTTATCAAGGCTAGAGCTCTACCACTTAAGCCTCAGCACCATTTCTGGCTTTTTTCTATGTATGTGGTACCGAGGATTCAAACCCAGGTCTTCGTGCATGCTAGGCAAGCACTCTACCACTAGGCCAAACTCCCGGCCATATTGGACATTTTTTAAAGTCAGAGAACAAAATACTCTGAAAATCACAGTTTTTACAATTTTCATGCTTGAAAATGAAAATAATAAAGCTGTTCTGTTGTTTCTATAATATATTCAATAAACATACTTTAAAAAACACAATGAATTTCTTCTCACTCTAGTTCTGTGTGATTCTACTGCCATAATCTATTGGTTTGTAACTTTGAGTCAAATCTTATGTCTTAATCAAAATTCTCTAGGCAGCAAGTACTCAGAAAGGGTGGGGTGCAGCCAAGGAGACAAGGGTGAACAAATGAAGTGAATGGAGAGAATGCAGTCAAGAACCCAATGTATATCTTATAAATCTTAAAATTAAGAGAGTGGGGGAAGGCATGAGTTGGGATGGGATAGTTGAGAATGTTGAAAGGGTTGACACTGATCAAGATATATTATATTGCTTTGTTAAATGCGAACTCCTTTGTACCACTACTTAAAGATACTTTTTTAAATACGGGGCGGGGGCGGGGGGAGAATGGCACTGTGGCTCAAATGTTAGAGAGATAGCCTGAGCCCAACAGCTCAGGGACAGCACGCACTCAGGCCCAGAGCTCAAGCCCCACGACTGACAAAAAAAAAAAATGAGGGGAGAGGGAAGCTGGGTGCTGGTGGCTCATGCCTATAATCCTAGCTACTCATCAGGTTGAGATTTGAGGATTGTGGTTCAAAGCCAATCTGGGCAGCAAAGTCCAAGAGACTCTTCTCTCCAATAAATCACAGGAAAATCACAATGAATCACAGCATTTGGTGCTTTTTTTTTTTTTGCTGTGGCTCAAGTGGTAGAGTGCCAACCTTGAGCAAAAGGAGCCCAGGAACAGCACCCAGACCCAAGTTCAAGCCCCAGGATCTGCAAAAACTCTTCAATAAGAACTGCAGAAAACATGATGCTCACCAAGCTCTCACCAATACATAGATGAGGAGGGATGGTGGTCTGTGAAAAAGGTAACGGATGCTGCTGCTTCCAAAAGATGACCTGTCCCTAGTCTTTGCAGTGGGAAACATATGTGTCCCATCCAGCAAAGACAGACTGGAGATGGACTGTGGAGATTGACCAGGAGGCCTAGCCACTAACTCCTCTTCTTCACATCGGTGACAATTATTTGAATCCCAGGAAGTCAGAAAGTACAAGGGATGTGCTACAAGTTCCTATAACCATGCTGACTATGTACTGCGCATGTCACTGCGTGTTACACCTTTTCCATTGCTATAATCCACTAACTTAAACCTGAATTAAATCCCCTAACCAACAACAGGATTTAACTACATAAATCCAAGTGTGATCTTCAGACCAGCAGCTGGTGCTTGGTAGAAATCCAGAAACCCAGATCTTATCTCTATTTGACAAAACTTGGATTTAACAGAAAACCCAGGCTTTAAAAAAAGAGAAAGAAACAATATTGTTCTCTTCTTCCTTAGACTTTTACATACAAAATGAACTATCAAGGGGATGCTATCTCCATCTTCCTTGGATACTGGCATATCCTTAATGATAAGAACAGAGCCTGGCACATACTGAATATTAAGTGAATGAATGAATGCATGAATGAAAAGAAGGATCAATAAAATCCATCACTATGACTATCGATTATGGCTTCCTGGGTTAGCAGTCTGGGAAGTAATTGTTGAAATTGGCAGAAGCCAAAAAAGTTTTTACAGTTAAATGCAGATGATATTTTATTAAATTCCAAGAACTCTAAGACTATAATGAATCAGACAGGTGTTGGTGGGCTGAAACTGACTTTACTGAAGCAAAGTTATTTTCTCAGATGATGCTAATTGATGATATAAAAAAAGATGTCACTTGAAGTGCTTTAAAAATTTACAACTTCAGACAACTTTAGTAAGGTGTGATTTACATACCATAAAATTCACCCAGTTTAAAAGTATAATTCTAGCTGGGTGTCAGTGGCTCGCTTATAACTTTAATTCTGGCTACTCCAGAGGCTGAGAGCTGAGAGTCCTGGTTCAAAGCCAGCTAGGAGAAGACAAATCTGAGAAAGACTTATGACAGTTAACCACCAAAAAACTGGAAGGGGTTTAAGTGGCAAAGCATCAGCTTCAAGCAAGCAAGCAAGCAAGCAAACAAACAAATGAAAAAGACAAAAGCAAAACAACAACAACAAAAAACACCTAAGGGGCAATGATCAAGTTCTGAGTTCAGCAGAAAAAAATGATTATTTTTTTTTTAGTAAACCTACTGAAGCATGCGACTTTTATTGTAATTCAATTTAAGAATAATTCTCATCACCCCCAAAGAATGTCCTCATGCTCCTTTAGAGATAACCCTTTTTCCCATCTTCAACTGCAGACATCTACTCTATTTACTATTCAAACAAAACTCTGACACTTGGGGAACCCTCAGTAAGACACACAACTGACACAATGTGTGCAATTCTCTTTGGTTGTTTAGTAAAGAAAAAGCAAAAGATCTGTGCCAATGCTTAGCTAACTTAGTTAAAAAAAAAAAAAAAGCAAAAGACCTGTGCCATTGCTTAGCTAAGTCATTCACCATTACTATGTGTATTTGGGAATAGGTTTTTAGGTCTATTTCCCTCTAACAATTTTGTTTCCTACCAAAACATCTATGTTCATATATAAGAGTAACTATGTTAGTGTATTCACTGCTTCATTTTCATAGGGCAGGAAAAAAGGCAGGACACATGCCTGAACCCTCAGTTCTACGGCCACCATGAGAAGAACCTGGTAAAGGTATGCAAATTGCCCTGAGAAATGGTTAGATTACACTACAGAGAGAAGTAATATGATGAGAAATGTGATTAGTATGATCCCAATTTGTTTTTTCAGGAACAACAACAACAAAAAGTCATGTGTGTATCTGCTTGTGTGTTTCTACATCCATAATGTACAGAAGGCCATGTACCAACCAAGGCTTCACACTTCATTGTTTTAAGGGGGAGCAGAAAGGGGCAGGAGGTAAAGAAAACACGGAATATATTGTGGTGAGCAAACACTCTTTGGCTGTTTAAAAAAAAACATAAATTACATATTTTAAAAAACTACAATTACATTTTCCATTACTCAGATTAACTTCTTTATCCCTGTCTTCTCATCATAAATCTAAATTTATATATATATAATATATATATTGCCTCAATGTGGGGGCTAAAATATGATGTGGATTCTTGAGATTATTGGGTTATAACTCAAGAGGTTTTGAAATTGGATTTCAAATTCACTGCTGCTAGCATAAGGGGATGAAGACCTCGGCAATATGATTTTGTCATGTAGCTGGAGCAGTGTGAGATTCAGGATGAAACCATGCTTTTATTGGTGGCAAACAGCCTCATTGAATGAGGAAGTGAAACAGCGCAGACTCTGGCTGCCTAAAGACCCACTGTTGTTTAATTAACTATGACAACATTTATTGGTGAAGCAGTAAATGATTTATTTTTTAAAAGAAGATAGCATTTTCAACATCACAAAAATAAAAGAGGGGCAAAATGCACAAATGAAGTATACATATTGGTGTGATAGATCTCCTATAAAAATAATTAATAGGGCCAAGAGTTTGCGCTAAGTGGCGAAGTGCTTGACTAGCATGCACAAAGACCAGGGTTCGATTCCTCGGTAACACATAAATAGAAAAAAGCCGGAGGTAGTGCTATGGCTCAAGTGGTAGAGCTCTTTTGCCTTGAGAAAGCCCAAGGACAGTGCTCAGACCCCGAGTTCAAGACCTTTGATTGGCAAAATAAAAATGATTAATAAAGGTATATTTACAAAGATGCTGGATTACTTGACATCTGAAGGTATCATAAGGTTGTATAGATTGGTGCTTTTTTGTTCCATGAGTATGGTTTGTGTCTTCCTTATAAATTTGGCCATTTGATGATTTCATCATTTTTAAAAATAATATCTTTATTATTGTTAAGTAGTTGGACAAAGTTGTTACTATTCTACATGTCAGTTTATGAATACAGTATATCCTGATCAATGTGACCCCTTCATCCCCATCAATTTCATTATGAACCTTTTTAGAATAACTGTCCTTAGTTAAGTATTATAGCTAGAAAACAATGTAAGTGATAGTATGCTACTCAGTTACTGCAAATTAGAGACACTGATGTGACTATCATAAATGAAGAAATAGAAATTATCCATGCTTATTCATAAGAAAAATTCGACCTTTAATTCCTGATGGGGGAAAAAAAGGTCTGAATTAACAATTACATTTGGTTTATTTAGGCAGCTATTCTATCCATTGGGGTTTCAACTAGGCTGTCTGGGCAAAATTTAAATTATGAGTGAGTGGGCAAATTTAAATACGACTCCATAGAGTTGGAGAGACAAAACATGCTTTTGAAAATATGTCATAAAGCATCACCAACAGGGTTTGCTCATATTCATTGTGTCACAGGACCTATTGTCAAAACCAATGATGGGTTCCTGGCTGAGTCACAGCATTAAAGCCAAACCCTTGACTCATCCCTGGGTTCATTTTTATCCCTAAGATTCTTTTGTCACCAAGGTGTAGGGTAATGAAATGCGTGTGACCTGGCAAATGTGGCAATGAGCATCACTGTTCAACGGAGGCAAAACAGACAATTAATTCGTCAGCACTATGTGAAGACTAAGAAGGCTGAAACATCAATCTCTTTCTTCCTCTAATTATCCTTTCTCTGATTAAAAGGTTGCTTAGGATTCACATTCAGGTTCGAAATGAACAAGTTCAAAAGCTGAGAGAACTTGGTTGCATGTCTCATATGTGGCATGAAAAAAGAGTTTGGTGAAAAGATTAATAAAGGTACCAGTATTGTCACCTACGAAGATCTTTTTTTTTTTTCATTTTGTACATGTCAAAGATTCACAGTGGTTATGTTGACTCAGTAAGGATCCATATATGGCAATCAGGCAAATTCCTTAAAAGCAGAGACCTCAGGAATCATGCTGTGATTGTCACTTAGAGCAAATGACAGCTTTAACTGTGCTGAAACCTCCACAATCCCAGAACAACTCTTACAGAACAACTCACAGTTTGCTGAATGTGAATTAACCACACAGTCTGGGTTCCTTAGTTTTGAGTTCTAGGCCTGCTTTAAAAAAAAAACAACAAAACCCTCCCCCAAGGGGGGAATTTTCAGAGTGACTCCTCATGACAGCATAGTTAAGACAATTCTGCACTACCTGCCGGAAATCAAGTAAAATTCAAAAAGAGACACTTTCAGAGTACATTTCCACAGAAGGATGCCAGACAAGGGGCTTTAAATAGTCTCTCGTTCCCTATTTCAGGAAAGAATTCATATCTTAGTGGGTTAATGCTACAGTGGATAAAACAATTTATTTAGACGTGTACAAACACTTTTCTATTGCAAATGAGTATCAAGTACAACATCTACACTTGAACCAGAAAGTCAGTAATTTATTTTAACTTTCATCTCTGCCTCAATGTACAAAGTTGGCACATGAGGTATTGGAAAACAACAACTAAGGGTGGTACTTGGAGCTGGTAGAACTGGCACAGTTCTTTCTACTTAAGTGCAGACATTTTCTATACTGGGGAATAGACAGGAGGCTCACTGTTCTATTGATTACCACTGAAGATTTGAAGTTAAAGTAGTCATAAACAAGATTTTTACGGTTAAAAAGATTTCTCCAAGCTAATTTAATCTTAAGAATCTTTGTCATGAGCAGATAAATAATTGGATTCTCTCTGTGACAGAAAACTCATATAATTATGAGACACAGTACAAAATACAGTTTTTGGTTCCATTCAACTTAAGCAAACAAATGCCTTATTTGAAAAAGAAAATAGTATTTTATTCATTTTAAAGTTTGCCACAGCTGTCATCTTAAAAAAAATTTCTGAAATAGGCTCATGCCTGTAAATTCCAGCTACTTAGGGGGTTGAGATCTGCAGATGGAGATTTTAAGCCAGTCCCTGAGAATGTCCTTGAGGGTCTTTGCCTCAGTTAACCGCCTCAAAGCTAGAAATGTAGGTGGAGCTCGAATAGGAGAATGCTAGCATTCTCTAGCCTAGGACAGTGCCTAGGCTCTGAGATCAAGCCACAGGACTGGCACATACATACCCATGGCAAATAATAATAATTATAACAATAATAGTAATTATTATTTCTCAAATAGGGGACCATCAGTATTTTGTCCTTGAATGATGATTACGAATGAACATGAGTCAATTCCCAGAGATGTGTCTGGAGGTCATAAGAACTGTTCTCATTAGAAGTAGGATGAGGTTAGCAATGATTAGTGTGTGGTGAATGTACCAGTCAGAATCCTGCTGCAAATGGCAGCTCCAATCTCATAGGACCGACTGTGCTTAGGTTAAGAAAGCATTTCTTACAACACAGTCCTGTGGAGAATATTTTTGGAAGCAGAAACTGTGACCACTTCGATTATACACTCAAATCCCTCACACCAGCCAACGCACTTCAATTTCTTCCAAACTTCTGTTGGCCGAGTAAACACGAGTGAGAAGTGAGCAACCGAAGACAGATGAGAGGATGAGAATTCCAGTCAAAGAGGGAGTTTCAAATGGGTTCAGACATACACAATTGGCTAGTTCTGCCTGCTACATGACCTTGGGCTTCTGGTGAGAATAATTAAAGAAGGAATGTTAGGAAGAAAGTAAGAGAAGATGGGGAGGGAATTTTAGGTTTTCCATAACCACCAAGGAATAAAGTCATGACAAGACAGCTACGCGGCTCCTCTCAAAGCAAAGAGGTCTGGAGGCTGAATTCAGGCCCTTCCTGTCCAGAGGAAAATTCTAACTCCATCCTGTCTGGTGACATTTATCTGGAAGAGGCTCAGCCAGAACTCTGTTTTATGTTTGACTAGAACCACAAACATAAACAGCTTAGACTGTCAAGACAAAACTGACAAGTCCATTATCCAATTCCCAGCACAAAGTTAAAAAGGGATAATGAGGGTAAAGTGGAGACACGGGTGGGCTAAGATGCTACAGGCACCATGGCTGTTCCAAGGTGCAAAGCTGCTCTAAAGGAATGTGTGGCCCATAGCGTTTGGGTGGTGTGAGGTAACAGGACTGGCACAGTATATTCACCCTTTGAGGTGTGCTAACATCCAAGCCTGTGTTAACAGATCTTTGAAAAGGACTGTCCTGTATTTAACTGAGAAATAACAGCAGTAATTCACAGCTCCTACACTTCAGAATGTTGAACTCTTTTGCTGCCCTTCCACAGGTACAAAGAAAGATATTGCCCCCACCCTAATTCACACTTCTTTTCCTGGCCATCAGAGGCCACTGGAGGTGGCACTGAGAAGGCTGGTGAGGCTTCTGTTCTGAGCACAACTCTTAGCTAACAAAACAAAGAGAAGCTGGGTGCCAGGAGGCTCATGCCTGTAATCTTAGCTCCTCAGGAAGCTGAGACCTGAGGATCGTGGTTCGATGCCTTTCTTGGCAGGAAAGTCTTCAAAGTGGCTGAGCACAAAAGCTCAGGAACAGCACCCAGGCCCCAAATTCAAACCCCAGGACGGGAACAAAAGTACCTTCAAAATCAAACCAAACCATATGTCTAAGCATCACACATCTCTATTAGGTTTCATGTCTAGATTAGAACTGCCAAACAGGGTAGTAATATGCATGGAAACAAACATGCTGAACTTCTATCCTTTTTATTAGTGAAAGAAAAATCTGCTTTGAGGAGGAATGCTTTATTTGAGAAAGATGAAAGTGGATATAGCGTCCTCTAGTCCTCAAGTTAAGTCTTCAGTTGTTTATCTCTGTCAAATCTGTGCCTATGACACAAATCTGTGTCTATACCTTAATTCTTTACTATACTATCAATGCAACTTTGAGTCTTTCTTATGTTATATTATTATTTTAATTACTTTGGAATCCTGGGGAGCAAAGTGAGAGTGAGAGAGCGAGAGAGAGAGAGAGAGAGAGAGAGGGAGAGGGAGAGGGAGAGGGAGAGGGAGAGGGAGAGGGAGAGGGAGAGGGAGAGGGAGAGGGAGAGGGAGAGGGAGAGAGAGAGGGAGAGAGAGAGAGAGAAAGAGAGCGAGCAGGAGTGCTCCCATCCCATTTCTAGTTTTTCGGTTGACTTTTAAGAAGCACTTCCTCTCTGTCCAATATCTGATAATCATGGTGCCACTTCACAGATGAGTTCTTTTGCATTCTCTTCCCTCATCAAATACTATGGATGTGGGGAGGAAGTTTTAAGACTTCAGGTTAGTATTATTAGAAAATTCTCAAAAGCTTCATTTTTATACCTTAATGCTAATAGTAAGGGCATATATTTCTGCTTATTTCTCACTCATTAAAAAAATGATTTGATTCTGAATGCTGGTGGATCATGAATAATCCTTAGCTATCCAGGAAGCTGAAATCTGAGGAGCACAGGTTTAAACCAGACTGGCCTGAAAAGCCTATGAGACTTCTATCTTCAATAATCCAGAAGGAAGGAAGGAAGGAAGGAAGGAAGGAAGGAAGGAAGGAAGGAAGGAAGGAAGGAAGGAGAGAAAAAGGAAGAAAAAGAAAGAAGGAAGAGGAAGGAGAGAAAAAGGAAGAAAAAAAGAAAGAAGGAAGAGAAAAGAGAGAGAAAGAAAGAAAAAAAGAAAGAAAAGAAATAGAACTGTGGCTCAAGTGGTAGAGCACCAGCTTTGAACAACAACAACAACAACAAAAGAATAATTATGTTCCTAGGCTCAAACACCAGTGCTCACACACACACACACACACACACACAAATAAAATAAAATAAATGTTTGAGAGACTTTGCCTTCTTGAAACATAGCTTCTGATCTCTATACTGTCATAATTCTTCCCAGACCACATGTTGCAGTAAGTCAATCTGTTCTACTCCATCTAGAGACTCTGATCCCAACTCTTAAAAGAGTTAACCACAGTTAAAGCAATAACATCTGCAAGTTGTGGGGAAAATGGTGTAAAACATCCCCAGTACAGGAATTTTTCTAGGAGGGCATACACAACCCATTGAGGTCACTCAGCCAAGGGAAGAGATATACGGAGCGGTGTCTGTTAGGGTTCCCATTGTCTTTAGAGTCCACGGGAAATATGCATGGAATGTAAAGGTCATGAGTTTCGATGCTGGAACCCAGCATCTTTACTGGGTTCCATTAGGTAAGCATCAGTGATGGCTCATGATCTGAACTTCCAAGTTAATTGAGCTCGTGTGACCCACAACCACCTACCTTAACATTGCTGGGAGTCACTGGCTCAACAACAGATCTGGTACACACTTGTTTGCATTAAACCAAGAGGCGACTATCAGATATCAATTATCTCCCAGAAGCTAAAGGCAAAAATGGAGCCCAGTCTTTAGGCAAGGCCATGTTAGTAATTATACAAGTATGTTTTCTGGTTTTGTTTTGGACTGAACATGCTTATCCTAGCTTATTCACTATGGGAATTATCTTTACTGGAAACTATGGGAAGTTTAAAAATGAGCAGCCAATTAAATGAGAGTAAATATTTCTAATAATATAAAATTAAGATGGTCAAGGCCAGAGAGTTGTACTAAACAAAAGTAAAACTGAGTCATGAAGAAATGCTTGAAAACTATACACAATTTCAAACGTCAAATATAGGAGAAAGGTGTGGTTCACATGGTAGATAGAACACTTGCCTAGCCCTGAGTTCAATTCTCAGTACTGCCCTCTCAAAAGGAATTGGGGTGTAACTCATGTAGAGTACTATGCCTTGAATTTAATTCCCAGTACTGCAACAAATACAAATTAAGAAAAAATATTTTTTAATATTTTTATTTTTGTAAACTATTGCATATTTACTTAACATTGCAGCTGGAAAGCTAAGTGCATTTTTTTATTATAACCAGTCTCAAGTCTGTGAGACCTATCAGATTTCTGAAAAAGAAGTTCTTAAATCGCTTATGGTTTTTTTCTGTAAGTGTAAAGAATAAGTGGACATATGGTACACATTTCTCACTCATTTCTATTGCATTTTGCAAGTGAGATGTGTAAAGCATTCTACAACCTTCCCTACCATACATGAAAACAGAATTCTGGATTTACACCTTTTGGGGGGGGATTTACATCCCAATATGAAATTTTATGAATTATATACAGTGACTGGTGAAAAACTGGGATTCAGTAAATTAGAGAATGGTTCCTACAATGATCAATACATTCAATGACTCCAAGGTGCTTTTTTCTAAATAGCTAAATTTTAGATACAAACCCTCTCTGTGATGTACTGCTAACAGCTGGGTGCTACGTCTCATCAATGAAAGCTTCTGGGCCACTTTGAACACTATTTAAGGAAGTAAACTCCATAAAGAATCTTCATCCACCTAAAATCTCCATTTCTTAGTAATTCTGAATCAGCTGAGTCACTGAATACAGGATCTATCATATGCAGATGCCTGTGGACTCTGCTGTTTTCTTTGTCCTCAGGGAAAAAAAATCTATTGTTCACAGATGCAGAAGACAGAGCTACTTGGAGAATTTATAGTGAAACTATCAGTTTAAAAGTACAGCTCTCATATATTTTTTTCCTCACCTAAGGAAGTGTTAAAGACTATGGATTGCGGATGAGGGAGAATTAAGGTCTTTATTTACACATTTTTCTATGCCTGTGAAACTGAAAAAGAAATGAACTTAGTTACTAAAACTAACAGTTAGCTCATACAATTCCAGCACTTTAGTGTAGGGAAAAAAGGCCTTTTGATGTCATCAGCTAAAGGAATCAAAAAGCTCCAGAAATGTACCAGGGGCCTATAACTCATACCTGTAATTCTGGCTACTCAGGAGGCTGAGATCTGAGGTTCATGGTTCAAAGCTAGCTCAAGCAGAAGTTCATGAGACTCTTATCTCCAATTAGCCACCAAAAAGCCAGAAGTGGAGCTGTGACTCTTGGTAGAGTCACTGAGAAAAAAAAGTCAGGGACAGTGCTCAAGTCCTGAATATTTAGAAACAGTGCATTAAGTATCATCTTTATTGAAAAACAAATATTCATTTCTGTAGCATAAATGTTCGGGGGGGGTCTAACTCTACCAAACCTTGTTGGTTGATAAGAATAGTTGATTCTAATTCAGTAGCCCAGGAAATTTTCAACAGGAGAAGAGGGGGCAGATGGAGGGGTGATATAAAAAGCTAGTTCACTTCTCAAGGACACAGGAATAGGAGAATGGCTGAGGATTTGTGCTGCTTCTCCAAAGAGGGCATTAGGGTCGAAAAGACTGAAAATTACTGTATTAAATCATAAGGCATGCCTATGTATGTCTGACCATACAAAATGATAGTTATTGAAATGAACTCCAGGAAATGAAAACAAGAGTTATTGTGTTTTCCTTGTTGCTGCTTTTCTTTTCTTTTTGTCTTGCTTGTTCACTTATATATCTCTGGGAGTGTAAGGGGAGGCACAAAAATGGAGGGACAGAAGGTGAACAAATACAGCAGTGACAGACAATGAAAATGAACTACAAAACTTGTGGATAGGGATGCAAGGGAAAAACTGGGAAAGAGCCAGGGAAGGGGTGACATTGTCGAAAATGAAATGTTATCTTTACCTGACTTTTGTAGCTGTAACCCCTCTGTGCATCACCTTTATAATAATACAAAATTAAAAACAAAATAAATCATAGGAAAAATAATATTGACATCATATGAACTGTGTTCTGTCAAGGCAACTTGGGGCTCTTGATTTTCTGGAATATAATTTCTGACACTCTCTGAAATCTCCTTGACCTCCTGGTAGGATACTTTATTATTTATCTACCTATATTGGTTTTGCACTTTCTTTTTGTGAGAAACTTATCATGTTTTATAGGTGATGATTTTGTAAACTTTAAAAATGTCTAAAATAGACTAGAAACTAATAATGTCATCTGACCTCAGAAGATGAATATATTTAACTCTATTTTTTAATATGATTGGTTGCTGAAGAAGTCCTATGAATTCACCAGAATAAAAAAAAACTATCGGCATATACAGACCTCATAAAAATATGAAAACATTCCAAACACGTCTTTGCTTCCAAAGCCCTCATTAAAAAATTGCACCTGTCAATAACATGCAGCTATATTAGGTAACTGCAAATGAAAACTGCTAGGGCAAGTCAGTAATCCTTTATTTTAAAGAAAACTAAACTCTATGTAGGTGAAACACCATAATTCTGTTGCTGTCTCATCAGATCAGGAGCCAATCAGGTCCTGGCAGGCCATATGTGTATTTATAAATCCATCCGCTAATGTAAAGGTCCTGTTGCTCATTGCTCAGGGAAATCAAGCACATTTGGAACCATCCCTAGAAGATTTTGGTTTCTTAAAAAAATATTTTGACAGTTTGTGACAAATGCAATCCTGCCCCCATATGTTTTGTACTATTTAAAGGGAAATGACACACCCAAGCTGCTTTCGCCACAACACGTGAATTCCTTTTTTTTTTTTTTTTTTTTCTCTTAATAATGAAGTCGGGAGAGGAGTGGGGAAGGAAGGTTAAATACAGCTAATTGCATTTCAAGGATGGAAATATCTTTTCAAACTTTGCAGATGTTAGAAGAAGCTAGAATTTCCAAAATCTGTGTTACTTCTGATAACAGAGACTTCTCTCCAAATTGGAAGAGAAAATGGAAAACTAGCTGAGATGACCAAAAAGTGATAGCAGGTTATTTTTTAAGACTATTTTTTGCCCTCTGGCTTATAAGATTTTTTTCTGTGCTAATTCCTTCTCCCTTCGCTAAACATGAAGAATAAAGGTCTTTGCTTGAATACCTCCTTTACCTCAGTAGAAATCTCATATGGATTAATTTAGAACATCTCCATCAGGAATGACTAGTGCAAATTATAGTAGCCAGAGGTCCAGAATCACTCCAAACTCTACTCACTCACTCAACTGTCTCTCATATTCTTATTTAGTTCAAAAAAAAAAAAAAGAAAAGTCAGAACCAAATTTCCCTATAGATTGGACAGCAAAACCACCCTCCTCAACAAACAAAACCTCACGAACAAAACACAAGACCATCACTGAAAAATAAAAGTAATAAAAATACAAAACAAGCTTCTGACAAGATGGGAAGGTATGAAAATATTTAGAGAGAACTTGTTTCATTGCCCGGCAATGTCTTCTATCCAATTTAGCCCTCGAATCAGAATAACCATGACAGATGGCTCCTGTTAGTTAGAAGGGGAGAAAAAAATTAGCTAAATTTTCAGATAACGCAGCCTTCTGTCATGTTCTCCTACTTGAGGTTTGTGTGGTTTGTTTAGCAGGCTCTGAACTGTGGGCTGCTAGTTGGTGACCAGCTTTCACTCAGTATTTGCAGAATTCACACCACTTGATACCGTATGCTCAGAACTGGAAGAGGGGGGAGATATTGTCAGCTTTGATGACAAAAGATCTAGCTGTTTCACCCCTCCCTCAGCCACATCAAAACTGAGAGTAGAGCCCTGGGGCTTTATCAGACTTGCCATCTCTCGGTTACTGCATAAACTCCTATCTGATACAATAATTACAACCCTAATGGACACACTTAATTTATTTTAGAGAACTGAAGTTGATATCCACTAGTGCTATTATTAAAACCAACTAATGAGAGCTTCTGTGGAAGAAAAGAAAAGATTTATTGAATTTCTTTTGGCACCCGGCACAGCTTAGTAATTTTGAGAGCCCATCAAAACAGCAGATATATACCCTGCTCAGATGTGCTGTACAGGGATGCGAGCTGGGTTTCAGATTTTTCAATAACAAATCTGTCACTCTGATTTTAATTAGACGGCTTAAAGCAGCTACATCAATAATGGCAGAATGACGGCTCAGTTCAAAGATCATGGAGATGTTACTCTACTTTAATGGTTCTTTTATACAAGTACATATTTCAGAAGTTTGTGAAGCATTCATCCTGACTACCCCTTTCACCAAAGAGGAGAAATTAAAAAAAAAAGTTCCTAATTGAATTGAACCATGAACACTAGCAGTCATCACTGTTTCTACACTAGGCATGCAGCTGGTTAGAAGGTCTAATTTCACACCACACAGCAAGGAAATGCTGCTAACTTTTATTTGGGAGTGTAAAACACTAATAGTTCATGACAGCAAAAGGCGAGTTTTAGGCCACTGCTGGCAACCACTGTGGTCAGAACTTGAGGGACAAATGGAGGTTTCAGTGGAGTACTAAGAAACAGAACTTTCTCAGGAATAGCTCCCAGATTGGAAGGGAGGGGGGAAAACTTCAGCCAGGAGGAAGTGAAAGCCCTGTGAATAAGTTTACATAGAAGCCCTGAGCCCTGTAGAATGCTAAAAAGCAGAAAATAGCCTCAAGGGAAGAACTAGAGACTAGGGCTTCATCCACTTTATACCGGGTAGGTGTGGAGACAGACCTGGCATGAAATTTTCATGGCTTCCTTTTGTATGATTTAAAAACTTACTGATTGCATAAATGAAGAGTTATTAGACATTCAGTAGGCATAGAGCCTCATACTTGATAATGATCACAAAAGAAAAATAAATGAGGAATAGAGATGTAGCTTAGTGGTAAGAGGATGGCTTAGCATGCCCAAAACCTTGGGCTCAACTTACAGTATCACGTACACTTTTACAAAAGTTGACTGTAAGAGAATGTAGTGTTACTTCAGTGGTAGCTTCTTATATTCGGGGTTACTGAATTTCTTGCTTATACTGAGCATCTGTGTCAAGTGATTCATGTGTACGATCTAGGTTTGTGTGTTAGACATTTATTGTGTTAGGTATTCACACTTGTTAAACAGTGGATGACAGTATTTTCTATACAAATAATACTTTATATTAGATTGCATTGATTAAAATCTGATTACCATATACCATTAAGCATATCTTCTTCTAACAAGCACATATATATTTCACTGTATAGATAATCTATAAACTAATCAAACTTCATTGTTGAATATAGCCTCGAATTATTTGGCAATGATATATTCATGTGTAGACATACTATATGTATACATATATACATTTTATTACTTTAAGAAAAAGTCATCTGGATAAATTTTCAGAGCTGGAACTCCTACATCAAAGTATCTTGAATTTTTTTACAGGCAGAAAAGAGTTTATTGTGGGAAGAGCAAACTGCCACAGAAAATTAAAGATTGGAGAACTTAGTTCAGCTAGTTCCTACATCCTGCATTCCAGGCAGTCCTGGAGTTGGTGGGAAAGGTCCCTAGCTACTTCTGGCAATTAGGCAGGGGAGAGCATGTTACACTGGTAAGCGGTCAGAAGCTGGGGCTGGGTTAGAGTGGTTAAGGGGCCAAAGTATCTGATTTCTAAAACGGAGTTTGTATATGTGAAATCATTGTTATCATGCTTGGGTATGCAATGTATTTTTGGAGCAATCTTCTCCTGGATCTAATCTTGACAAAAAAAAAAAAAGGCCCAAGTCTGAAACTAGTACTCTCACAGCATCATGGAAATCTACAATTTCACCTCCACTCCTTCTGCAGTGCTGTTTGACACCCTCCAGAATAATTCCAATATTCTGTGAGTCTAGTCCCTGCAAGGCATCCTGTGAAAGTATGGATATGGCCAAGGTTGAACTGGCTCCCTCTGGATATGACTGAAATTTTTTCTGGTAAGTACTTCCTATAGGCTTCTGCCTGTTCCAAGGGATGTATGTTCAAAATTCAAAAGGCATTGATTCATCATTTTTGTTATTTCTTCTCAACAAGCATAGGCAGCTCTAACAGTAAACTGAAGGAATGTTTTTTTTAAGAGATATATCTAGAAGGTGTTGTTCCTGCCTCACCTGTTCAAGTTTTTCCTTCTGCAACTCACTGGATTTTCTTCTTCTTCTTCTCTTTTCTGTCTGCTTTCCTACTTCCAGCTGCCAGCGAGTCAGATAATTAAATGCCAAAGTAGTGACACTTGGCATTTCAATGAGCTCACTGCATTTACTGCAGACCTCTGTCCACCGCCTTCCTGCTCAGCATGTGTGCAGACTCCCTGAACTGAAGTGCTCCTTTGTCACTGAGATGGATGACCCAAAGAGAGATGAACTCAGGCAGCAGCTCAGAGCTGAGGAGTCAGCATATTCCCCAGCTTCTCTCCTTCCCAATTCCTAAGTTTATATCTGCACTTCAATTAAACGAACATTTGTGAAGACCTTAGTCCTCCATGCTCACCCCTCTGCTGGGACAATTTTAGAATGGATTTTAAATGAAAGAGAACTAAACTTCAAGCCTTGTCATTTCAGCCAGGTACTACTGTGAGAATAGTGTACTCTACATGATTAGAAAGTCCTTTTGCCCTCACAGCTCATCCAATTAGATAAGAGCTATGAGAAGTGAATGACACATGATTTATGAGTGTGTTTGTCTTCCAAGGCTGTGGGTTGGGCATGGGAAGCAGTGTAGCATTCAGAATGTGCCTTGTCACTAAACATCACGTGCTCAGGCTTAGTCATCATCTCCATTTGAAGCTCTTCTGGGAACCCAGAGTCAGGGCTGTCTCTTCATACATATTAGGAGGCAGTTGGGTCTTCACACAATCCTAAACTGTACATTAGAATAGGAACCCCTGGTTATGTAACCGTTATGCGACGCCATTGTTCCACTGCCAAATATAGTGTCCAGTATATGGCAGGAGTTCCAGCTAAATCCTTCTGAAAACGAGACCATAAAATATTTTTAAATCCCTTCACATCATCTTGTGCTTCTTCTTCGTTCCTAAGTTTTGCTTAAATGTTGGATTAATCAGTCATTTAAGCAAAATTATTTATCAGGCACCTCTACTGTTGTCCACAGGTCTTGAAATGAAACTCAAGTGTCAAAAGTAGTAACAATTGTAATCCATTTTAATTATGACATCTTTCTCTAGGAATCTTCTATTTTTCTCCAACAAAGAGGACAAAGCATGGTCTACTCGAAGGAATTGGCTTAAATAGTGCTTTGAGAGCTATGCTCTTTTAAAATTGTCTTTTATGGAACTAGGATTGAACTCCAGGCTCAGATGGAGATATTTTGCGAGACAAAAGTCACCTCATCATTCTTTACACTGTCAAAACCTTGCAGTGTACAAATGTTCACGTTTGTGAAAAACACGATCAAACAACTAGCTCCAAATGCCAAACTGCATGTAAAAATGTATGTATATTTATTTATTTTAATTTCATGTTTTGACAGACTGAACTCAGGGTCTGTCCCTGAACTTTTTTTGCTCAAGGCTAAAGTTCTACTATTTAAAACCATGGTGCTACTTCCAGTTTTCTTTTTTTTTATTTTAATGTATAGAGGGGTTACAGTTACATATGCCAGATAGTAGGTGCATTACTTCTCACACATTGATACCCTTTCTCATATTTTTGGTCTCCATTTCCGTCCCCCCTTCCACTTCCAGTTTTTTAGAGGTTAACTGTAGATAAGAGTCTTACAAAGTCTTTTGCCAGAGTTAGCTTTGAACTGTGATTCTTAGATCTCAGCCTCCTGAGTAGCTAGGGTTACAGGTATGAGACACCAGTATCTAGATGGAACTGCATTTATTTTTAAAAAGATCACCTAACTATATGATGACCATTTGTTTTAGGAATTTTATTTGCGGTAAAATCAATAACGAGGCTATAAATCTTTGCATCATCTTCTGTCACCTTGCATGCCTCATTTTCCATGAATATCCTTTGCTTCCAGCCAACAATGAAGTAACAGGGAGCAAATTTATTCTCTGGTATCAAGCATAACCCCTGCCAACATACACAACAGTATTTTTCAAAACCCTGAACCTCAGGTGATGAAAGACAAGGATAACAAAAAGGAAAAGTTGAAATAAGGCCTATTTCTATCCTTCTTAATGACCGGAGAAAATTTCCAGGCAGTAGTACAAGGGAAAGAGACCCAGAAAGAATACAGATGATACCTCTCCAGTTGAGGAAATAGAGCAGGGGTTACACCAAAAGAAACTACAGTTCACAGTACCAAGTAGCAGACCACCCAGAGTACAATCCAACAAATCCCTTCAAGTTTATAGCAGAAAACTAAGAATCAATGCATGTGAATATAGGAAATTCAGAGGTGGGGGAACTCAAGAGAAAAGAAAGTACTTGTTACTGATTTCTCTAGCCAGATGGGAAAACTTGTCCTAGAAGAGAATAGGTATGATACTCAGGAAGATCTACCTGTACTCCTCACACTGCCAGCAAACTGCTTAACAGATCACCAGAACAACCAGTTGATTGCTGCATCCTTTGCTGTAGCATTGTTTACCACAGCCAAGATATGGAATCAATCTAGATGGCCCTCAGTGGACAAATGAATCAAGAAAATGTGGTGTGTGTATTATGGAATTCTACTCACCCATCAGAAAGAATGATACTGTACCATTTATAAGGAAATGGAAAGACTTGGGAAACACTATATTAAGAAAAAATGTAGTCTGCATGGTTTCCCTCATTTGTGGTAACTTGAATGTGTTTATAAATCTACAAGTAAACAAACTGAATGACTAAAATAAACACACATTATATAGGATCCTCGTCATTATCATCAGAGGCCAAAGGAGGTTATGCACTGGAGAGCTGAACAAAGACCCAAGAGCTATGTGCAGACGATTATACAAACTAATAGTCTATGAAATGAACTCCAAGGCATTTTTTTAGTTGCCATTGTTTTCTTTTTCCTTTTGTCTTGTTTGTTTGTATTTTGGAGGAGAAGGGAGGGCATATAAAAGGTAGAACAAGAACGAGCAAATACAATAGTGATACTCGGTAGATACCACTTGGAAAATGAACTGGTATGGGCAGGATGGGAGGGAAAGAATGGGAGAGAGCAATGGAAGAGCAGACAGTTCCAAAAAGAATTGTACTGACAGTACCTGATTTGTGTAACTGTAACCCTTATACTTATCAACTATACAAATATAATGTTTTAAAATGCCATCAAAAGAGATGTCCTTCAGTAACTAAGTGAATACACGTGGCACACATAGACAACAGGATAGTATTCACTATTAAAATGCTGTTATAGCAAAAGTCACTGAAAGCTGTTGAGTAACATTGAATAACAGGCTGTAGAGGTGACAGGGAAAGTGAGAAGAAGCAGCTGGGTGGATGTGATTACAGTATATGCATTGTGAAATTCCGTGGGGAACTCCATTGAGGAATTAACATACACTTCAGAAAAGGAATGACAAGAATCTATAACAGGTCCTATCTGAGATGGAGGCTAGGAGGATGAACAGAGAAGGTGAAAGAGGGTCAATATGGTTGAAGTGCTTTAGGTACACATATGAAACTGGAACAAAGAAGCTTGCTGAGATAGGTTTGACAAGTAGGGAAGCGAGAGGAACAGGAAGGAGAGAGAAGGGAAAGGGCTTGTGAAAATGATCCTGATCACAAAACATTGCATATTATCGACATGCCAAGATTAAACACCCTTGTACAATTAATTGATTATAATAAAAATGTAGGAAAAAGTACCACTGTGAGGTATGTCAATAATAGAGGAGACTGGGCCTACAGGGGAGAAGAAGTAAATGGGAAATCTCTGTTCTTTTCTATCAATTTGTCTTTGAACCTGACTCTTCCAAATAGAACCTTTAAAAGAGAAACCCTAATTACCCAGCATGCAAAGAAGTAGGAAAATATGAAGCAGTGTGAAGCATGATAACCCACATTTGTTGGAAGAGATTCACTGCCACAGTTATTTTAATTAGATCACCGAGTCATTAAAGTCATGGTTACAAGTGTAGTTTGTATATTCAAAAGAAGAGATGTGAAAGGTTCGATATTGTATTCATAAACTGCTTTGTTAAATGTCAACTCCTTGGCACACTAGTTAAGTCATAAAAAAACCCAAATCATATAAAGATAAGTTTCTGAAGATAAAAACAGCAATGTCTAGAAGAAAAATTGGGGGTGGGGGAAGGGGTTGATAGCAGAACTGACACGGCAGAAGGGAAGATACGTGAGAATGAAGTATATCAATAGAAAGTAAAATGAACAAACAAGAAACAGAAAGAAGAACTTTAAAAAAAATAAAGGGAGCCCCAATGAGCCATCCCACAGTTATAGCTCCAAGATTTATGTTTTGTTTTTTTTTCTACCTTGTCAAGGCATGTCAGGTGAAGAAGACTGGTAACTCTAACCACCATTATCTGACCACCCACTGAGGTGGGCACACAGGAGTGGATGTGTATGAGTTTGTTGGAGGTGAGGGGCTATATTCATGACCTTCTCTGAAAAATGATCAGATAGATCTACCCTGAAACTCATTAAATCTGAGTATCATCAGTAAAAATCCAGTCCCATGCATCCTGCGGTAGGTAAGGAGATTGGAAATGAGGGAAAACTCTTGTGAGAAGAGAACTACTTTTACACAATAAATCCTTATAAAACCCCAACAAATTCTGAATTTACTCTTCTCATATTAGTGTGGCCTAAAGCATCTGAAAAACTAGAGTCTAATTAAAGATGAAATAAAATAAGTTTTTCTTTAATGTGGCTCACTATACCACATATAAAAAAATTCTTTTCCCATGAAAACAGCTTATACTAATATAGCAATTAACTAAATTACTCCTTTTTTTTAAAAAAAAAAAAAGGAAAACGGGCCTTACTTCCCGACTCCTTTCCAAGAGCATGTGGCTGGGTCTTGGGTCCCAGCGTGTAGAAAGAAACAGCTCCAGTTGCCAACACCAGACATTTGGCAGACATTCCATCACCATTAATTCACTCAACTATTGAACCAAGGAATGATACAGAATTACCAAGTCACAAACCCCTATGGCTGGAAGAGAAAACAACAGATCATCAGTCCATTTATTACTTTTGACTGTACCACATACATTTCCCCTTCCTAATTCACACCAGCTTCTTCTGGAAGAATTAACTCTTGTGTTAAGAGCACATGGGTAAACATGTAGAAGCCAAAGGAACAGATCAGCCAGGGCATGGATATGTGAGCTATTAAAAATCTGGTCAAATAGTGGACCATTTTCTCTGGATACCACATTTGAAGAAGTAGTTCAGTTGTGAAAAACTGGGTAGTGATGTTTCATCATAGAGAAAGTGTGCTGATTCACTCATGAATTTGAAGATGTCTTGGGGTCCACATAGAGTGCTCAAGGCCCTGACCATACTGTGAACCCCTTAAACTTTTGAACTAGATTTAGTAAATAGTGACTAAAACACAGAAGGACATTATGAAGGGGAATTAAGTAATGTTAAGTGCTGAGACCATTGCTTAAAACACAGCAAATGATAAATACTAGCTAATGTATTATTATTATTATGGGTACCATCATTTTGTATTACTATGTACCTTCTGTTATACATGAAATGAAAGAATAAACCTATAACCCACATTTATTCAGGATCAGATGGTATTCTGCTTGCTAAAGCTAATCATTTGCCAGATGTAGTGGCTCATGCATGTAATCCTAGCTACACAGGAGGCTGGGATCTGAGGATCACGGTTCAAAGCCAGCCCAGGCACTAAAGTCCATGAGACTCTAGTCTCCAGTTGATCACCAGAAAACTGGAAGTGGAGCTGTGGCTCAAGGGGTTGGGCAGTAGCTGTGAGCTAAAGAGTCCAGGACAACACCCAGGCCCAGAGTTCAAGTCCCACGACCAGGGGAAAAAAAAGAATCATTCATCTACACCAGGCTAAATAAATTTGGGTGGTTCTTGTCACAATTCTGAAGTACTTAGCTTAAGGATGTCTGTCACACTACCTCCACAGGATCTAGAGAAAGTGCAGACACCCCAAAAGCTTTATGGGTATCTGTATGTATATATGTATTTTTGTATTTGGGACTGAGACAGAGAACTGGTCCACAGCATTTATCCAATTTCTGAAGCCATCTATTTCACTAAGAAGATGGTTATTGTATTTATTTTATATTTGTATCTATATTCTTTTATAACTTCAGGAGAAAAATGTAAAGAATATGACCTTACTTAGTGCTCTTCTGAAATTCTGAGGCAGACTCTATAATGGAAACTGCCCTAGAATTGATGCTCTTCAGAACAAATTCCTTGAAGTTGGTCACAATTCCAACTTGGGAATCAATCTAGAAGGCATCAGCTCAGCAGCTCAACTAAGAACTTGCTGGTGGAACTCTGATTATCAGCTACCAATATAAAGGAGAGAAGCTAGGACTGTTTCTCCTCCCTTTCCAGTCTACCTGGAGTGATCCCTTTGAAAAAAAAAATAAGCAATGGGAGAAGTTGCACTTCTAGCATGGCAAAAATTCCAAGACTCTACACTGATGAAGGCTCTGCCACACGTAAGGATAACTTAAAGAGTTTGAATCCTGGGAGGTGGAGTGGGGGGTGGGGAATTATGAACTAGAGGGGAACTTACATCTGCACAGGATGACTGCTGAAGAATTAATACAGTGCCATTTTCCTTGCATGCAGCATCATGGACACCTAAGCATGGAGTACCAGGGCTTTGCCACTTTCAAGCATTCTTGTATTCCACCCTCTGTACCTCAATGTCCTTATCTGCCAAGTAAGGCATTTGAAAAGAACATTTACAGTTCCCTCAGCTCTACTATTCTGAAAATTAGTGGTGAGAAACTGACAATTTTATACACCAAAGGCCAAACATTTTAGTCAATGTCTGTCATACTTGCCAGGCTTAAATTATGACAAGTCTAAAGCAATAGAATCTGAAGTAATGAGTTTTTACAGCCAGAAAAGGCCTTACCAAAGAGCTGTACGCTGTTCACAGTTCTAACAACTGTGAGCCTCACCAAAAGTTACCAAAATGAAAATTTCAAGAATGACAGGAACTAGCAGGCCAGGGCCTCATGTCTGTAATTCTAACTACATGGAATACTGAGAGTAGAATGACCAAAGTTAGAAGCCGTCTTAAATATACATGCATGACCTCCTTCTACACAGATAGCTGTGTAAAGGGTATCTGCCTATCAACTCAGCTACCTGGGAAATTAAGACTGAGAAGACCATGGTACAAGGCCAGCATGGACAGAAATGTTTGCAAGACTCCATCTCAATGGCAGAATCCAGATGTACGAGTGTGTACCTGTCATCACAACTACACAGGGAGCCTAAGATAGACAAATTGTGGTCTTCTGAGTGAATACCCAAGCAGGAAGTAAAATCCTATCTCAAGTATAACAAGGAAAAAAGAAGCTCAATGAGTAGAGTACAAGGTTCTGCGTTCAAATCATATGACCTTCCTCCTACCATACAATAATAAGGCAGAGAAGATGAACACAGAGATAATATGATATATATTAAGGGCTGACCAAATACAGGAGACAAAAATCCCAGAAGATTAATATTTCATTTGCAAATGAAACTGAGCTGTTTCACTATGAAAATAATGCCCATAAAATTTAAAGTAATTTAACAAGAAACTCATTTCCCTTCTTAAATTAAAAATCCAGACAATGTACCATGTAATTTTAAAATTCCAAGTACACAGAGAACATGAAAGGTTTAAAAATGAAAGATTCTCCTTTTTTTTTGAGTAATGTTTGGTAATTCACCTACCTCCTCTGAAGTTGGGGTGGATTGTTGACACATTTGCTGTAGGAATGATTAACTTTAATGTGATTAATGTGGGCTTTCACTATTTTACACCCCACATTGCTCTTGGAATAGCCTGTCATAACCTGCATCATGTATGAAGTTCATGTTCTCCCCACAATGTTCCAATAGCAATCTACCTTTGAGGAAGTACTAGAAACCCGTCTTTGAACAGCCAATTGACTTCATAGCTTCTTGAAGCTCACAGAAACTTAGGCTGCTCTTACATATAGCAGTGGGTTAACTTAAATGTAAACAACTAGCAAAGTTTTATGATGAAGTGTTTTTTTTTTTAGTTAAATCACTCAGAAAAAGAATTTTAAGCTTCAATTGTTGCTAAGACACAGTGACAATTAAAGATCACTCCCTTTAAAGGGTCACCATGCAATGAAGGAGGGAACACAAACGTGAAAAGCACAAGAAAGGAAGAGGTGGAGTTGAGGAGGGTTTGGCTTATATTGACATAATGCTTCAACAGTGGCATGTGCAAGAGGAGCAAAGTGCAGCTCTGGTGACTAATAATGGTGTCAAGAAGAAAGAGAAAGGACAATTTTCTAGAGGTGTGGGGGTGGGGTTCTAGAGCTTGACCTGCAGACCTGGCCACTGTCCCTGAGCTTTTGTGTCTAAACTACACTACCACTCTACCACTTGAATCACAACTCCATTTCCAGCCTTTTTTTCTTTTTTTGGCAGTTAATTGGCAATAGTCTCATGGATACTCCTCAGATCTCAGCCTCCTCAGTAGCTAGGATTATAGGCGTTTGCCACTAGCACTTGATAGTTTTCTAGTTTTGATATCTAAAAAAAATGGTCCTGTCAACACCTTAGTTTAGAGAATAAAGAATAAAGGAGAGATGTAATGAAGATTATGTTTAAGAACCTTGATCTTTATTGGTAATTCATCTTACTGTTTCTTTCTTTCTCTGTTTCATTTGCCCATGGGGCAAACAAAGTATTCCATGAGGTAGTGGGTATATAGAAGAAGATAGACTGTGGAGTTTTGTCACACAGGTGAGAAACCCTGAATAACTGATCTGCTTTGTTAGTCCTCAAATTCCTTGTTGCACAATACTAACCACATTAATTTATTATAGGGTTACTTTGTGATAAGGATTCACTTACCATCGGTATTGTGCTTAATAGCATCGTGGGTGCATGCATCAACCTTAAATAAATTTACCCTCCATCAGCCTTGGTGATCAGAGGGTCTACATCCCAAGTCTCAGAGTCTATAGGGTCATGTGACTCATAGCTGGTTATACTGACAATAATTCTCAGACCTCTCCAGCAAATGTGCCAGGCCTTCTCAACTATTTTCTTCCTGTGCTGATGAAAATTTGGGGCTTTTACTCAGTTCTCATCTCCCTCCCCTCCCCCTTATACAAGCTATCTCCATTTTTGTCAATATAACAAAAATGTCTAAGGTAATCAACTTATAAAGAGAAAGGGCTTATTTTGGCTCACTCTTTTTTGGAAGTTCCATTAGGCTTGTCACTGCTTTTAAATGTCATCACCAGATGGCAATGGCAAGAAGCATATGGCAGAGCAAACCTCCCTACCTTATCATCCAGGAAGCAAAATAGAGCAAGGTGGAAGATAGACATTTATACTTGGCTTCAGGACATTCTGCCAATGACCTACAGTCCTCCCACAAGGTCCCAATTGCCATCACTTCCCAACTCTACTACCTTGGAACCAAGTCTTTAATTCAAGAGCTTTCTGGGCACCAGTGGCTCATACCTGTAATCTTACTACTCAAGAAATAGATTTGGCAGGGCCAGGAGTTTGGCCTAGTGGTTAAAGTGCTTGCCTAGCATGCATGAAGACCCGGGTTCAATTCCTTGGTACCACATATGTAGAAAAAAGCTGGAAGTGGTGCTGAGACTCAAGTGGTAGAGCTCTAGCTTTGAGAAAGTCCAAGGACAGTGCTCAGGCCCTGAGCTCAAGCCCAGGACTGGCAAAACAAACAAAAAAAAAGAAATAGATTTGGGGATGGAGGTTCGAAGTGAGTGTGAATGGAAAATTCCTTGAGAGTTTTACTTCCTGTTAAGAAGCAAAATTTCAGACTGGGGGTATGGTTGAATTGATAAGAGAGTGCCAGCTGTGAGCTAAAAAGCTGAGTTAAAGAGCAAGGTTCTGAATTCAAGCCTCAGTACACTGGCACACCTGTGCGCGCGCACACATACACACACACACACGCACACGCACACACACATGCACACATACAGGAGACTTTTAAGAGACATTCATGATTCAAACTATAGCATAAACATTTAGGTTCCCAAAACACCCCCACCCCCAGCCCCAAGTAGTTTCATGATAACTCTTATTGTCTTTGGTTATTGAATGGATCTCACTGTTCTCTAAAAATCAAATGAGACTGGCTCATTTGCAGCTGAAAATTCCTGCCTGGATCCTCACTGTTTTTGGAGGAGAGTGGCTTTGTTTAAAATGAATATTACCTTACACTAGTTGTACAGTAGGATTGTGTATTTATGTATGCAATGAATCTTGATCAGTGCCACACAATACTTGGAGATGAACTGGAGGCCAAGACATGAGCCTGTTTGATCCTTCTCCCTGATTTTTCTCTACCCTAATTCTACCCATGGGCTCTTTTATTAGTGCATTCCTACACAGTACTTGCCTCTATGCTTTCACAACACTGCTTCCTCTGTAGAGAATATCCTGTACACCCTCAAAGACAGAGCTCAAATGCTACCTCCAAGTCTTTGGGTTCCATATGGGCCCTAAACACCAGTTCATCTAAAGGCAAATCTACTGATAAATATTCACCAAAGAAAGTCTTAAGGAAGGACTATTCCTCAGCAACAACCTCAGGGAGCTTGAAGCACAGCTGCATAAACAGAATTCCCTCTTTGCATACAACCAAATTTGGATCAGGAATTATTTTTTATAAAAAAGTATCACAGTAGCTTGACTATGTGCAAAAAATCAAATTGCCTTGATTGCTAACAGGAGCTAATCAACTTCACTGGAGCATTATTTGACTGCATCTCTAAAAGCCCAGTTAGCTGCATAACAAAGGCTAGTTTTTCATCAGTTAATTTTTTTCTCTTCATATTCTATTTTAGATTTCATTTGTGAATAATGTCCTTTTCCTCAGAATAATAATGTCTCACTCCTCCTTTTCAGGCTCACATTTCTTTAACATGGAATACCCCAATGACCTAAGTATCAGTGTACTTTTTTAAAGATTAGACTCAGCACACTATGACAGCCCTTGAAGGTGTATTAAGAAACCTAAAAATTGCATGTCGTCATCATCACTCAAAATACACAGATTCGAGAATATAAAATTAAGATGCTGGATCAGTTTACCCGCATCCAGTTTACAAGGTTTAGAGGTTTGTGTATGACACTGGTTGCCCAGAGTGGTACCTCTGGACTCCAGGAAATCAAAATTGCTTTGTCTGTTGTTGCTCACTCAAGATTTTTGTGCTCCCAGTGTGCCACCAGCAGATCAACTCCCAGTATCCTTTGCTAGGCTGAAGCAGAGACCACAAAATGTCTGGTTGCAGTGTTGCCACAGCTTGCAACAAAAGTGAGATGGTTTTAGGAAGTAGGCTGTGTTAAAGACACTGCTTGACAAGTTGACGTAAAAGAGGCTATAAATATGCCATTGGTTCCTGATGCTGGAAAATTCTTCCTGACATGAGAATGGTGTTACTCAATTACACTGAGTGAACGCATTTCAGATTCGTTTCAGGCCAGTTGAATCCTGAAGGATCTCTCAGTGAAACTCGTTGGATAGATCACCTCCTTCCTTCAAAATGCCTTCAAATTACCCTAGTATTCTTCTTTTGTGGGTTTTAACCATTTTGAAGGAAATGATTCTGCGCCTGCAGTCTGGAGTGCTGGATGGCAGAGATCTTGTCTACATAGTTCCCAACATTTACTAATCATTCAGTAATTATCTACAGCATGAAAAATTCTAAACTAAATACCACACCATTCCTTTCCCCCAAACTCCTTCCACAACTTTTATCCTAACTCACGGACAGAATACAACTAGATCCAGGCACGTATTGTTCTTCCAAAGTCTGGAAAAATACAATTATATTATCCAACCTTGCCGGCTGAGTTAGTGATACCCAGATAACAGACCCAAAAGTTTTGCTTTCACAGGGACAGCAATGAGCAGTGTGAAAAGCACACTCATTACTTTTATGGCAGCTATCATACAATGGGAAAAATAAATCTGAAAAATCAATAGATATGGCCACACATAAAAAGTATTTAAATGGTAGGGAAGGAAGACTGGTCTCAAGGAAATGTAAATACAAAAGATATGAAAATTATCAGCCTAGACTTATGTTATTAAAAGTTACTTGGCTTAAAGCTATTTAGCATAATTTTACATTTTCATGCAGTAAAGGAATCAAAATTGATTGTGATGACTAGAGGAGTAAGGTACAATTCCAATAGCAATCTGAATTTCAAGTGGGAGGTAAAAAATTTCTCATTGCTACCTAAACCAATTTTTCTTATTTCTTTTCCAAGACCCTTTCTGTAGCTTAAATGATCCTAACCTTCCAAAACTCATATTGAAACCAAATCCCCATTGTATGAATGGGGGGAAAAAGAGCAGAGTGTAAAATGCTCTGTTCAATGAGGGCTTCATCCTCACAAAGAATGGATAAATGAGCTTTCATGCCTGGATTCATTCTTTGCCATCTTTCTACTAGGGGAGAAACAGTGTTCAGTCTCTTTGGAGGACACAACACTCAAGATGCCATCTTAAAAGCAGATACTAGGGTCTTAACCATTGCTAAATTAAATCTTAGATTTCCCTGCTTCCAGAACTGAGAGAAATTGACTTCTTTTTGTTTGTTTGTTTGGTTTTTTTAATAAATTATCTACCCGCAGGTATTTTTCTCCAGCTAGTCAAAACAGAATACGACAGGATAGAATTGAGAACATGAAGTGATTTCACACGTTTTTTCCCTTTCTTTATTCAAAGAGAAGTTCTCTGGAGGTTTGGACTGGGTTTCCTCTTAGCCATGGGGTTAGCCATGAGGATATATACAAATCCATTTGTAGCCACTTAGTGCTTGCAACTGGGCACAGCTATGATACTATGATGGGCATAAGGAATAGTAATTTCATGTTAATTAGCTTGATGTGATCATTCCACAATGTTTATATATCTTAAAGCATCACATTATTTATAATATGTTATTTATTCATACAGCTGTTCCTCAGAATCAATGGAGGAACATTTCAGAACGCTCTTCAGAGAGCATAACCCATATATGCTCAAATCTATTGCATCTAATTTCAAAATATTTGCAAATTTTTGTACTGGTCCTGGAGCTAAAACCAAGAGCCTGAGTTCTATGCCTGAGATTTTTTGCTAGCATTTTATCATTTGAGCCATAGCTCCACGCCTGGCTTTTATGGTGTTTTATTGGCTATAAGAGCCTTACAGACCTTCCTGCCCAAGCTAATTCTGAACCACAATTCTGAGATCTCAGCCTCATGGGTAACTAAGATGACAGGAATGAGCCACCAGCAGCTAGTTCAGTATGATTTTCCCCAATTATTTTCCATCAAAGATTGAGTGACTCTATAGCAATGGAATCCACAGACAGAATACCAAAGGCCAAATTAATACAACTTTCAGTTGTTATTTTAAAAATATTAAACAAACCCTCAGCCTAATTTTAATTATGTTCTAAAATCTAAGTACCAGTGATTGTATATAGATTCCCTTCTTGAATACTTGTTTGTTAAACACATCATTTGAAATATGATGTAAAATCAGTGTTAATGAACACTCTAATTAAAAAAATTAACTAAATTTTATAAAAAGGAGACGCTCATTTGCATCTTCAAATAACTTTAAGTATTGTTAGGGAGACAAAGTGAGGATATATGAAACATAAAACAATGATCAAATGTTGGGTTTGTGTGATGACTAAAGTCAAGTCATTGGAAACTAAAAGAAAGGTTAGAAAAATCACAGGATGGAGGAGACCGTCAGATATATGTCAAGGCAGGGAATAAAAAAAAAAACAATTTCAGCCATACTGAGAGGGAAATTCTGGGAAAGGTTGGCATGGGTAGCCCTGTGAGGTATATATGTAGTAAGTGAGAGTGAGTGGGCTGCCTCATTGTTAGGCAAGGAAAAAGACAGGCCTGGCATACAGGGCATAGAATTACGGCCCCAAAACTACAAGAAATTCTCAGGATTCTCATGAGTCTGATGTTGAATTACTTCTGGAAGGACATCCCCGCCCTTCCAATGTCCCTTCGACCTTCACTTTTATCCACACTTGAAAGAAAAAAATTACAAGGAGAAAATGGAAACCTAAGTAGGCTATGTATTTGTCCATCAAGAAGGTGAATGGCTGGTGTCACCACCTGCTGTTAGGGAACTGGAGAGTAACAAAGCAGCAGTGAATAAGCAGAAGGGAACTGAGAAGCAAGCATCCAAATTCAATCCCAGTGGTAAAACACAATGGAAACGATATGAGAGGAGGGCAAGGCATGGGCAAACCAAACTAGGAAGTCTAGAAATTTTAACCAGGCTTGCACTCAAGGATCCTGATAAAGCTACGTGAAGATGGTGGGGAAGCTGTCTCCTATTTACCTACGTGTATTTCTGTTTCCCAAGCTGTGGGAAACTTATTTATACCTATTTGGGTTTTTTTCTTGTAAATTTATCTTATTAATAGTTGAGTTACATAGATACTACCGTGGGGTGAAGTGAAGGTAGATTTCACCTTCTTAGGCTAATGACATGACACTGCAACAGAAAGATGAAGAACATGAACATACAAAGGTGTGTGAAGTGCCTCTCCCCAGAAGTTGGAATTAATAAACAATTCAAAGCTTATTGGATGGATGGGTGGAGGGATGGAGGGAGGGATGGATGGATGGATGGATGGGAGATGGCATACTCACTCTTTTCTCTGACATTTTCATACTTCTTAAGACATTTTCTAAGGAAACTCCATAAGAAAACCTAACAATTCATTGCTTACAAAAAAAGCCTCTTAAGTCTTACCAAAAAGCCTTAACTCTTTTGAGGGAAGGGGCTATGATGTACCATTCTAGTTTCCTAGGGTTGTGGAGAGAATCCTAACAAATACTTTTCGGAAGACTTGTTTATATTAGACAACCTTATCTAGCAAGTCCAGAGACTAGAACCTTCCTAGTCAGATGTTTATCCACTTTCTGGAAAATGCCTGATACAGAAGAACATCAGAATCCCAAGATAAGCCAGATGATAGTGATTCACATTTGGAACTCTAGCTATTCAGGAGCCTCAGCTCAGACAGAAAAGTTAGAGACCTTATCTTGAAGATGCCCAGCATAAACAATGACTGGAGGTATGGGTTAAGTGGTAGGGTGACAGCCTAGCTAGCAAGTGCACAGTCCTCAGTTGAAGCCTCAGTATGACCAAGAGGTATCTCAAGAATTTCTAGAAAGCAAGTTCTGAGCATCCATATTTGCCACAGAGAAGAATGGCTCATAACTTTACTCTTACTCTACCTATAAAGTCATTGCTAAGACTTAAAATATACTGAATTGACCTATCTGTTTTGATTTTCTCTTGATATAATGGCGTTATTTTAATTCCATTGTTGGTCCACATAAGGCACTCTATGTACTTGCTAATGAAGAGAACAGTAAAGAACATGACATTCCAAAACGTACTTTTCCCCATGATTTGCCCTTCTTCTATCAGCATGAAGTACTTTTTACTTCAGAGGTTATTTTTTATAATCAGCTGCAAAAATCATTACTATGATGCTTCTTTTTGTCTCTTTCTGTGCTTGTTGGCTTATGGATTCCATCTCTTCCCCATGTCCCCTTTTCCCAGAAAATGCTTACTTGTACAGGTTCTTAATAGCTTGTTATAGCATCAGACCATCTAACTTGTAAAGATTAACTATCTTCCTACATATGAGTGTTGATATAACTGACTATACTTTAACAACGGATCTGTGATGGGAAACAAAATTGTTTTTCTTTTTCTTGTTGTTAAATGTTGGGGCCACTTGTGAATGCAGGAAAGTACTCTATATGCATTTACTAAGTAAGTAAGCATGAACTAGTAATGCATAAGACTCTATTTCAGTTGATTAGAAGGGACAAAAACAACAGATATAATAGATAGTCATTGACTTATTTTTACCTAACAGATAGTTTCAAATCTAACTTCACCAAAACTTTGCCTCACAAATAGAAAGGAAATCAAGTTTGCATTTCAACTTCTCTTAGTTTCCCATCCCATACAGAAAGTTTTGGCAGCTAACCACAAGAAAGATAGGAGAATCAAGGCCTAAGTCACCATAAGGCAAGTGGCTCTTAAAAGCAGATAGGAATAATGAAGAATTCAAACTTCCTGGAATCATAAGAAAAACCAGAATCATAGTCAAGGTGAAAGGCATTTATAGATCTCCAACACACAACATTCTCTTGTATCTGGTGTAGTCCTGGGAGATGAATTCTCACAAAGAAATATACATATTCTTTATCACCATAATAGTGAAAATCACATATAAACCTTGACAAAAGTGAGATCTCACAATTTGTATTAATTATTTCAAAGCATTGATTTCTAATGTGCAAATATTTAGGGCCGGAAAACAAACATATGTTCTTCTTTAGAATATCATCTTGTATCATAAACTGTGTGGATTATGCGACCGCTATAGCTAGGTTCACTATTTCCTTAAGAAATTATCAACTAGTCATTCCAAGATTTTTTTAATTATTAAGCAAAGAAACCAGAATTTGATTTCATGGGAGAAATTCAAGATTACTCTAGAAAAATAAAGACTTATTAAAACACAACATCCAATTGAAGCCAGTCACCTGCATTAGGGCCATTCTGTACAAACTCTGGCTCAGTGATAAAAATCACTTCTTCATGTTTCCATCTAGCTTCTGCCATTCTCAACTTAAATTTAAAACTTTGCAACATTGAGAAGCTATAAACTATGTAGTTTGTTCTACCCACATCAATTATAAATTCATTTGTGGGGGAAAAAAGAAGCGAACTAAATCAGTCACAGTAATTTAAAAAATTAAGTGAGGAACTGTCAAGAATGACTTCCCTGAAGAAATAGGATGTCTTCTTAAGTTAAATTATAGAATAATTTATAGAAAATTAAAAGTAGCAAACGAATTCTCAATACCTTTGAGCCCCTGGGCCCAGAGAACAGTAACGGCATATATTTCTGCCTTTTCTTCTGAGAAATACCCTCTCTCTATCTTTTCCTAGTACCTCTCATTGGCAAAGGAAAGTTACATGTGCTGACTCAGTACTTCAAGAACCACCATGATAGAGAAACTGAGGCTGTGGCACTGCTGCAGATAATTTTGTTCTGGAACTTTGATGACTTCTGTTGATTAAGACAAACTTAAAATATGGACTTTCTCATGCTATAATTCATAGAACTTCACTTCCCATTCACCACCCCCATTCCCATCTGTAAAGTACCATTATGGAAACTTTGTTCAGATAGGAATACTCCATATCACTATCAACAATACTGCCATCTGTTCCCATGATTTCCCAACTAACACAATATAGAAGCACAAGACTGATCAATAAATCTTAAGTGTCTTAAAATCAAGCTCAAAATTCAGTAAAATATAATTGTTCAACAAAGTAACATTCCTTTGCATAGAACAGAAAAAAAAGTTCCAACTGGAACTGGTCAAGTTAAATAACTTATCATAAGAGGCCAGCACAGAACCCTAACATAGGAGGCCATCACAGGAGGCTGTACAAATGGAAAGGCCAAGAATCTCTCACCAACTACACTGTGGCATGTAAAGGGAACTAATGGATGACACAGTAGTTTGTAGATATTAGCAAACAGTACCAGATTTAATCATATAAAATTAAAGGAACAAACAATTGACTTGGCACATAGTTACAAATAAACCTGGTTGAATTCTCGTGGGCCGAATGTCATTTCCCTCCACTCCAATTGCCACAGACTTCACTACAACTTTTGACTCAGTAAGAAAGGAGGAAATGAAGCTCAGAAATGCATACAAAATATGACACCAATCTTGTGATCATGATAAAAGCATGCTCAAAAAAGAAAAGCCTTTAAGAAAATGATTGCACACGTTCCCTGAATACTTGGAGTAGACAAGTAGAATCAGTGAGAGGGTATCATATTTATTAGATGACAATCTGGAAATGTTCTTGTGTCCCTACAAGCCTGATAGTGTCCATTGTCAGTAGGTGTCATGAGAAGAGCTCTACCCCAGTCCTCTTCTACTGAGAGAAACCAAGGATCAACTAAATTCTTTGTGTCCCTGAGCAAGCAGCAGTAGGAACCAGAAGGTGCCTGCACCTTCTCAGATAAACTGAGGCAACCAAATTAGCCCCACAAAGTTTTTTGGGTCAAGTGATACAGGCCTGTAATCCTAGATACTCTAGAGGCAGAGATAAGATTATAAATTCAAGACCAGCCCTGGCAAAATTAGTGAGTCCCTAGCTGGATACTACAGACACAGAGAGCTGGGGCATTGCCCAAGAAGTACAGTGCTTTCTGGGTTCAATCCACAGTTTACCTCCTCTAATAACAGCCTCCACAAAAAAACTCCATGAGTTAAAGTGATGTTGTAATCACAGTTCACTAAGGCATGTAAAGACTTACCTGCTAATTATAAACAGGATGGATCACCTACTCAAATGAAAGAATAAAACAGAAACTTGGTAGAGAAAATGTACAGTATGCAATAAAACAAAAGAAAATAGTCATTAATCAAGAACCAAGAAAATCAATCTTGAATGAATGAAGATCAACAAAGGCAAATGTCAAAATGAAATGATATTGAGATTATCCAGAAAATACTTCAAAGTATTTATTACAAAAATGTTTTAGCAATTACAATTCTCCTGAAACAAACAAGAAAAAAACTATACTAAAGAAATAAAGCTCCAAAAGCAAATGCTGTTATAGAATTAAACACTAAAAACAACTTCAAACCTTGCTGGATTGGTTCAACAGTAGAAATTGTTTGATTTCAACCACAAAAAAATAAACCTGAAAAAGCAAACCAAAAAAAAAAGTCACACACACACACACACACACACACACACACACTGAAGAAACAATGCCTCAAAAGCATATGGAATGATCATAAGAGATCTAATATTTGTATAATTCAAACTCATTGGAAGCCAATAGAAATGAATAAATATATACCCAATGAATGAATAGTGCACAGTGTGTTTCCAAATTTGGTAAAAGAAAATACCTACAGATTATTACTGAAGTATAATTGACAGGTCAAAAGTTGCATATAGGTAAGATATATGGCTTTGTGGTTTGATATTTGTGTATATTATAAATCATTTAGCATGATCAAGCTGATATTGGATTTAAGAAACATCTGAAACCATTCGGCCAGACGTTGAATGGAAAGATGAGCCAATTATATATTGTATAGCCAGATAAATTATCCTTCAGGAATGAAGGAAATTTCTTTTTAAATCTTAAAATTATCCCAAAGAATCAGATGAGAACAGACATACTAGTGAAGATTAATAAACATCTTAAACAGAAAGAAAGTGATAAAATAATCCTGGAGCATCCGAAAGGAAAAATACAGTAGAAAAGGGAGATATGTTGCATTATAGAAAAGATTACAATGTCTCTCATGAGTTTGTTTTGCTACATATGAAAATCTTAAAACCATATGACACTGAAGACAATGATTAAAAGTAGGGGAAGGGGGCCGGGAGTTTGGCCTAGTGGTAGAGCGCTTGCCTAAAAGCAGGGGAAGTTAAAAGGACCTCACTGGAAGTAAAGTTGCCATCCTATACTTAAGATTTCTGAGGAAAGGCACATGCTCTAAAATAGTAAAGCAGTAACAAAGAAGGAAGTGGAAAGCATCTTCATATGTAATAGATCTGCTATTTAGTTGTAGTCATCAGAACAGTGTGACATTAATGAAGACACAGATCAATGGAACAAAATGCAGAACCAAGGGGAAATGCTTGCAAACATTCTCCAACAGACAGCTGACAACTTCTTGAATCAATTCAAAGAAGGAAGGGCAGCCTTTTCATCAAATGGTGCTAAACCCAATGGACAACATTAGGGCAGAAAAAAAAAAATCTCTGACCCAAAGATTTTTCTGCCTTATAGGCAGTGGATCATAGACTTAACTATAAAACATAAACCTGTAAGACTTTTAGAAAAATAAATATATCAGAGTTATCCAAGCTTAGTCAAAAAGTTCTTAGACTTGGTATTAAAGCATGATCCAGAAAACTACTGACAGAATAAAAATAAATAAATAAAAATAAATATATTGTTTAATCAAATAGCTCGTGGGAAGAGAATGAAAAGGGAAGGAGACAGGGAGAAAAATCACATGTCCAACTAAGGATGAATATATAGGTCTTATTTTTAAGACTCTCAAAACTCAGCAGTAGTAAAATAAATCATCCAATAAGAAAATGGGGAAAGAGCTGGGTGCTGCTGGTTCATGCCTATAGTCCTAGCTACTCAGGAGGCTGAGATGTGAGGATTTTGTTCAGTGTCAACCTGGGTCGGTGAAACTCTTACCTCCAGTTAATCACCAGTAAACTAGACATGGGGCTGAGGCTCAAAGAGGTAAAGCACTAATGTTGAGCAAAACAGCTCAGGGAAAGTGCCCAGGATCTGAGTTCAACCTCCATGACCAATGACAACAGCAACAACAGAACAAACAGAAAATGGGGAAAAGACATTGAGAACCATTCACAGAATAAGACATGGGGACAGCAAATAACCATATGCAAAGATATCCAAGATTATTTGCATCGGGAGAATATAAATTAAAACCACAAGGTGATACTACTATATACCTATCAGTATGATTAAAAAATTTTAATAAATGATGACAACAATGAGGATGAGCAAAGATATGGAGAAACTGGATCCCTCATACATTGGTGATAAAATAATGCAGCCATTCTGGAGAAGTTTTCTTATAAAACTAAACACAAAATTACCAGATGACCCAGAAATGGTACTGTTGGGCAATCATCCAGAGAAATGAAAATTTATGTCCACACACAAATGTTCATAGTAGCTTTATTTGTAATCGCTCGAAGTGGAATCATCCCAGATGTCCTTTACCAGGTAAGATGGCTAAACAAACTAGAATATTGTGGAATAAATATATCAGGCAATATTGCTCAGCAATAGAAAGGAATAAAATATTGATACATGCACACAACAACAACAACAACTTGGATGAATCTCTAGTGAATTACAATGAGTAGGAAGAAAAAGCCAATCCAAACATGTTACAGACTATAAGATTCCATTCATGTAACATTTTCAACATGAAAATATTTTAGTAAGAGAAGACAGTTTTAGTGGTGCCAAGGTTAAAGCTGGGGCAGATGGGAAACAAGTGGGTATGGTTACGACAGAGAAAATAGAAAGGGTTGTGCTTTTGGAAATAGACAATATTTTGGCTACTGTAGCAAATACAAAAAAACAAGACAACATGTACACACACATACACAAACACACAAGTATATAGTACAGGTCTCACTGAAGACAGGATATAAATGATCTAGGTTGGGATACTATAATACAGTTTTATAAAACACTACTACTAGGGATGAAGTGGATAAAGAATACAAGGGCTTCCCGAATTATCACTTACAAGTGTGTGTGTGTGTGTGTGTGTGTGTGTGTGCGAATATACAGTCATCTCAATAAACACTTGACAACTATCACAATGAAAATGATGAGTACAATGACATTTCTCCCATGATATCCATTTTCAAACATGTCCCTTGATAATCAAGGCTAGCTGTTCCATGGAGGAAGGACTACATTTAAAATTCTTTTTTGTATGGCTTTTATCACTTAGTTAAATATGGTGACTGCTTTATAAGGAAAGGGTCAAGAAATACTATATTCATACATATTATTACAATCTGTCAGTAGAAGGACAGGCTAGTTACCTTCCAATGAGTCAATTAGCAGTTACTGAGACCGGTAGGTCTCAAATAACATAGGAAAATTGGCATCCGTTTTACTTACCCAAGTTTGGTTTTCATCTGGAAGTTACGGACTCATGTTAGAAATTCAGTTGAGTTCATTGGTAATAAAAAATAAATTCACCCACATACATTGATTTCCTGTGAAATAGTTTACAATATTCTGGTACTGTACAGCAAAGTGGGAAATTTAAAAATTGTTGAATTCCCTATTTCTTGAAGTTTTGCCCTAAAATAGCTCCCTTTTGTACCAAGAGGAGTAATTCAATCGTCAACTCCCAAATACCCAAGGATCCAAGAATCTAATTAACCTGAAGGTATTTAGTCATTAAATCAAACTTAATTTTCAAATACCTAAATGTAACTATCTTTACATTTATGCTAGTACTTAAAAATGCTCTAAATTTCATACAAATTCAATGACAGAACTAAGCTTCCTACTCCCTTTCCAAATATAGGTTCATCCCTGGCAAATTTGGAGACAAATAAATATGTCCCTAAATTTGAAAAACAGGACTCATCAACAAGAAGTATTCAGAATATATAATGTTAAATGACACAATTTTGTTTAGCCAGGAACCAATTTGGTTTCTGCTCCAAAAATTATAGAGATATGAAACTTAACAAGACTTATGAGTATCGTTTCCCCAACTAGCTCTCAAGCAGAAAAAAAGCTCCAAGCTTCTCAGAAAAAAAATCTAAGCCTGGCACTCATTGCTCACATTTATAATCCCAGCTACTGTGGAGAGAGTTGAGAAGATCATAGATTAAGGGGATCCAAGAGACCCTGAGGTTAATAACTGTGCTCAGTGATATGAGGCTGTCATCCCAACTAGAGCAGGAAACATAATCAAGATGGTGGTAGAGAATGGCCCAAAAAGTGAACCTCTTTTTTTTTTTTTTTTTTGCCATTCCCGGGCTTAAGCTCAGGGCCTGAGCACTGTCCTTGGACTTTCTCAAGGCTAGAGCTCTATCACTTGAGTCTCAGCACCACTTCTGGCTTTTTTATCAATGTATATGGTACCAAGGAATCAAACTTGGGTCTTCATGCATGTTAGGCAGGCACTCTACCACTAGGCCAAACTCTCAGCCCCATGAACCTCTCATGAACTTCTATCTTTAAAGTCGCCAGCAAAATAGGAATGAACACATGGTTCAAGCAGTAGAGCACCTGCCTAGAAAGTGTGAAGTCTTGAGTTCAAATATCAGTACCAACAGGAAAAATAATAAAGCTTCTGACATCCTTTGAATGAAAGTATTAATGGTAGTTATAGGTAGAGTAACATATCAGACACCTTGACTAAGAAGCTTTAGGAAGACTTTTTTATTTGGATATCATGGAGATCTATGTACAACTGGCATAACAGTGGACATAAGCACTCCTTCAGGTTTTCACTTTTGCCTTCGCCTCAAAGTCTCTTCAATGAAGAGCAAAAGAATCATACCAGATGCCAGTGGGCAGAAGTCTGAAGCGTTTTTAAGTGTACAAGACAAAGTGAATCAAGTAACTAAAAAAATCTACATGGAACAGTTGGAGTTGTGATTTTGTTTGAAAGTTTAATATACTGTGATACTGCAAAACTATATGTCCTTGCATTCTACTTGCTGTACCTGCTTTTGCCATATTTCACACAATGATCAACAGAATTACTGAGGTGTGCATGTGAATATATATATACACGTATGGAAATGTACACATACATATATATATAATATATGTGTATACATACATTTATGTATATATTTATAGTAGCTGTTGCTTAACTTGAAACTTGTTAATATTTTTTTATTTTATTTTTTATTATTAAGGTAATGTATAGAGGGGTTATAGTTTGCCAGACAGTAGGTGCATTACTTCTCTCACGCTGATATCCCTTCTTACTTGTTAATATTTTATATAATTTACTGTAAGTGGGTTAAATTTTTTAAATGAGACTTTATTGCATCTTGTGGACAATTATTTTGAGAGGGATTAAAAATATTTTTATAGTATAAAGTCAATGAGAGAGTACAATGCTCTTATTGAAACTTTGCTTTATTTTTTTTTAATTTCAGCTATTCAAAATGTAGACATTCAAAACTAAAGAGGAAAAAATTAGGAAAATAAGTTGCCCATTTTAATTGGTGGTGTTTCTTTGGGAAGTAAGAGGCAAGAAAGAAATCCTTTTACTGCTTAAACATTTGGCTAAAAAATAGTTCAAAGAAATCCTCTTTCTTCACCTTGAGTATGGGGAGGTCTTCAAGCAAATCTCCGCAAAGTAAGAGATTCCAATAAATGGGACAGAGATGGTAAAGTTATTAACCCTGCAGCTCACTATGAATGAATATGCTTATTTCCACTATTATGCAGTAAACCGTGTTAAAGCTAGCTGATAGGCATATTCATTATAATTATTCCTTCTGCTTTTGACAATTTTTGGCAAATTTCCATAACAAAAGTAAAAAATATTAACAGAATGTTTGCTCTCTTTTTAAGGCTATTTCTGCTTTCTCAATGTTATTACAGTTTTAATTTAGCTGCTGTAAAACAAAAGACCAGACAGCATGACATCGGACAATCTTTACTTTGACCAACTGTGATAGGGTCAAACACTTTTATCCACACACAACACTTTCTTGAGTTTGATGTGTGAGTATTTTCCATTTGGGAATAAATTCCTCAGCCAATATTGCAGTGTATTTTCCTTGGGTGACACAAAAGTCAGACAACTAAGGCTCTCAGGAAGGCAAGCTGCCAGGGTAAATCATATCTTTCCTGGCTTCATACGTGAGTCAGATGTTGAGGATTTTTTCTGAAACTCAGAATCATGGAGAAGAAGGGTTTTGCATTTCCTGTGTTCTTAACTCCAGCTCTTAAACTTGTAAGATTTACAGCCAGTCAACACTGGCATGAGCTAGCCTGGAAATATCCCAAGAAAATTTATCCATTAACTGCAGTGTACCTCATTCTGCCATGGTGCATTTTGGTCTCATTCCCTTTTATTCTCCCATTGAGAAATAAAAAGCTGGTTCAGTGATGATTCTACAGTATGGTGTATGGCCTGACCTGTGCACAGGTACCCTCTTTATGCTAAGAACACTTGGGAAATCAGCCATGCTGGCAAGACAGACTAGGGTTTTGACACCTACGCCTTGATTTGGGACTCATTTTTTCCTCACTATTCAAGAGATGGTACATGTATGCCTTCTTTAAGTTCACACTGTGAAAATACAGTCTAACTCACAAGCCTAGTTTAAAACACAACTAATAAACAACTATTTCCATAGCTAACGATTTTGAAGATTCTAAGGTGGTAAAGGTATCTCCAGATGTGAAAATCACAAACATAATGAGAAAATAAAATGATGTTTACCTTAACATTGAGAATGTTCTTTGACAAATGTTAAAATTAGTAAAAAGTCCAAGTCATATGCTCATAAGATAACTGTCTGAGAACAACGCCCAGAGTTAATGTTGAATCCTTCCTAAACAGTAAGTAAAAGATATGCAACTACATACCAAATAGGACTATTACGCCTATTTCACAAAATATAATGGCCAATGAACATATGAAAAGAGCTTCTGCATTATTACATTCAGAAAAACTTTTAAGTTTTTACATCCAACGAAGTGATAGAGGTTCAAAATATCTGACATAACCAAGTGGCAAACACATAAAGAGTTTCTCAAATAAAAATGGGGGTAGAAATATACATTCAGTGTAAAGAACCTCTCATATTGTTACAGTATCTTACCTTATTATCTGATATATTGTATATATGTTTATTTGAAATAGGATAAGGAAGGGGGGAAAACAAGATGAGGGGAGGGGCCAGGGGAGAGAAATGGGGACAAAAACATGAAAAGGGGTAGCAATGATTGTTAAGTAATGTACCTTCTATCTGGCAAATATAATGAAACCCTTCTATTAATTACAATAAAAAAAGAAAGAAGAAAAATCAAAGGTAGTTTTAACACAGCAAAAAAAAAAAGAACCTCAAATTTGAGCCTGGGAAATTCTTGTATTCATGCCTTATAGAAATCAGTTGTTATTCAGAATAAGAAAAGTTTCACATAATTCAAAAACTCATCATCATCCTCATAAACTCAATAATAATTTCTTGGTATAACTTCTTCATAAATATTATATAGTTGTAAAAATTAATTATCAACCTAAAAGCCATGTTAAACAATTATGGAAAATCATAGCATTGCAACTAATATCTTTCTTCCTTGGAAAACACTTCCAAAGTAGAGGAAAAAAATTAAACCTTTATCTTTGGGAATACACAAACCCATTCGATAAAAGTACAAGGAAAAGCATGCCAATGAGTATTTAAATTAGCGACTTTTGCTAAGTGAAAGGATAAGTGAAAGGGACACAGAAAGATCCTTAGAGAATGAGAAGGCCTTCAGTCTCTCAAGCTGAATGGTAGACTTGTCACTGCATTTTTATTTAACAATACATATTATATTCACTCTGTGATAGATAAGATACATTTTATAGTTTCTGCTGAATAAGAAGAAAGAAAAGATGGTGGTTTAGGCATTTACCTAAGAGTTTCTAGTGACATTCTGTTGTCTACAGGATAAAAACCCACTTCCTAGTGAGGCCACAAAGCTCAACGATTAGGCAACTACCTTTGCAACCCCATCTCCATCTACCTGTCCCTTACCTGTGTTCTAGTGAAATCCTGTATAATCCTATCACCAAGTCCACACCTGAGCTATGTACCTGCAGATTTCTCTGCCTGGTATGTGCTCCTCCGGATTCATCCTGATATGGTATTTTCAAACGCATCAGACTTTGGAAACTTAATAGAACCTTCCCTGACAATTCTGACTCCTTCCTCTATTGCTTCACAAGAGCTTTAGGTCTGTTTTTACATGTATGACTTTCTCCCTTGCATCCATGGTAGCTCTGTTTTTTCCTTAAATTCAAGCAATAAGTTCTATGTGTTGATTTTATATAATATACTAGGCTCAGAAGAGAGGGGGTTACCTTTTCGTCCTCAAAGACCCTGCAATCTAGTTTCTGTACTGCTTGTATTCTTAATGCTAATTATAGCACCTGGCATATTCCAGACTCTCAAGTCATATCTGATGAATCAATTAATTGACAAATTAAGAAGAAATAAGTACTACCATTTTCCTAGTCAAAATAAAAAAATGGAACAAAACCTTTGGGCTATGAGTCATGTTTTCAACTCTCCTTTATCGATGACTTTTTAAGATTCAATTTTATAAACTATAGTTTACTTTAAAAACAAAACCCAGACACATGTCTTAATGATTCAATTATTCTCATGGAGTTTCTGGAGAAGTATCAATTGGGACAAGAAACCAAAACTCATCAGTTTTACTATAGAGCACAGTAGTAAAGCAATAACATGAGACAAGTTGTGTTTATGGAGACTTAACGAAAGGGTTCCCTTTCAGCCTCTTGCATGTGAAACTGTGTTTGTAAACATGTTCACTTTCTTTAGAAGGAAAAAAAATTCACATTAAGCCTTCTTTAATTTTTTTAAAATTTCTAAATAGCTTCAAGCATTCAAAGTAACAGCCACCATATTTGCCACTTATGAATACTGCATGGCTTAGAAAAACTTGAAATGAAGCACTTCGGCAGATATCTGCTTTCAACAAAACCAAACTCCAAAAGGCAACTAGGGATTACCTGTATAACGTAGTTATGCCTCCTCCATGTAGTATCATTCTCTCAGAAGGGTTTCTATTCTTTGGTGGAAAATATGTACTATCATTCTCTCATAATCCCCTTGGAGTGTTCTCAGTATTCACAGGAGGTTCATGTCTTATTTCCAGAAGGGGTAAATATTTTATATTTCATAGACAGAGTTTTGGGTATGTGTGACTAAGTTATTTATTGTGACATGTGAATTTTTTTCTGAGCAATTTAATTAAGTGAGCCCCAAAAAGTCCCAAGTGTCCCTATTAAGAGGAAGATGGCAGAATCAGTTGTTTGTAGATGCTGCCAAGGGAAGCAAAAGGCTGGCAAGATATAACTTACAGGGCCACAAACCAAGTCATACACATAACTTCTGGAAGGTGAGAAAGACAAGAACATGGATTATCCTTCGGAACTCTTGAGAAGGAATGCACTCTCTGGTGAACATCATTCTTTTGGTCTCCAGGTATGTAAGAAACGCCTTTTTATTGGAAGAGACTAAACTTGTGGTCACTTTGTGATAGCAGAAAGAGAAAATTAGTATGTCCACTGAATGGAATGCATCCCTGTTTGCATTCGTCATCTTGCCGAGCAGTGCTCTAGAACCCACATAACACTCAATTCTCCTGTCTCTCCAAGTATCTACAGGCTGATCTATATTCTACCTGATTATAGTTAATGTATTAGCTACCTGTGGTAACACCATTGGTAGGTTCATCTCAAGTCAGTGCCAACTTTCCCCCTTTTCCATCTCAAATACACTGGACATGAAAGCACACACTCCCAACCCCCTCCTGCTGCCACTGCAATTAGGGATGGCAAGCTGACCCTGTTCTGGAAAATGAAGTGCTTGTGGATATCTGCTGGGTCAAAGAGGATCTTTGAGGAAAACTTGTGCTTTCTTGATAAAAAGGGAAAAACTGTCCAGGGCTCTTCCCCTTTCATAAATGTGAGTGTGAACGTTGATGCTGCCATAGAAAAACTTCAAGAGAATCATACCAAGACATGGATTAAAACAGCACAGTCCGAGACAAAGCCAAGACAAAGCCAATGCAATGTTTAGAATATTCTGGAGATTTCTGTTTGGTTAGAACAATGTTCCTCTTGATTTAAACCTCTGCAGTATTCCTTGTTGTTACTTGGAGCTGGAAAATATTCCTAATTTTAATAAATTCTTTCTTCACTAATAGTTCCCATGATACCCGAAGCAATGGACTATTGAGGTTCAGGAAAGTCTAACAGAATCCTGTGGTGGTACATTGCCATATATGGAGAAATAAAAGAGGAGATGGGGAGGAGCGAGAACATGGAAGGAGAGAGGAAATTCAAATCTAAACTTGAGACACTGCTAACAGTAACATATCGAAAAGAAAATGCTGCAGAACACATGGCATTTGCCTTAATTGCCTCAATCTTACAGAAGATTTCCCCCTTTAAATATACATTGAAGAACTGCAACGCAATGAAAAATCTGGTTGGGAGTCCTGGGCTCCCAGGGGTTTATTCTCTCTGAGGATCTTGGTTTGAAGCTAGAAAAGTATAAGACTCATATTTCCAATTTACCAGCATAAAAATCTAGGGTAAGACTCAAATGGTAGAACACCTACTATGAGCAGAACAAAAGGGAGTGACAATGCAAGGCCTGGAGTTCTAGTATTTACAAAAAAGAAAAACAAGCAGGGGGGAAGGAAAAGAAAGAAGGGAGGGAGGAAGAAAGGAGACACTGAGGGAATATCTGGGGATAGCCTGGTGAATACGTCTCTTGGTTTGGGAGCCACATTGAAAATTGCAGTGGTTTAGCATCCTGATCACGATGCCCCCAGTGGTGAGTTAGCCAGGTCTATTCTGAGCTGCCAGCAGAAACATTCCAATTGCAGCTTGTATCTTCACACATTTTTGTGTCATTTCTGTATTATCTATGGCAGCTAACACTGAAAAAGTTCCTAAAATAGCTTTTGTATGAGTAAACGGGTGCATACTATTTTGGGGAAGGAGTAGTTCAGGCAATTTGACAAAACTTTTCCAAGTCTTTAATTCATATACCCTTTACCTAATTACCTCGCTGCTAAGAATTTAACCCTTGGCTATTGACTCATTCATTGATTCATGCATGCATTCATTCATACACGTATATACATATACATATACACATGCATATATGTACACATACATTCACATACTCAGAAGAGTAAAGGAGACAGAAAAACATTAATGGCTAAGAATACTGCTCTAGGACCTAAACCTCATGTATTCAAATGTTCCTTTTTGCCCATTTCTAATTGTGATCTCTGTGCCTTATTTATTCATCAACAAAGTGAGGTGAAGAAAAGCATCAAGTTCATTAAATATGTTAATGTGACTACACACTTTATACTTGGGCCAGCAAGTATTAAGTACCAGATACATGTTATCTGTTGTCATCATTATTCTTGAACAGTCATAGCAGCATATCATACATATTTATACTGAAAATAAGTAAATATATATCTATACGTATAAAGAATGGAATAAATTTGTAATGATCTATACATATAGGGGAAAACTACATTGCTATGGAAGACATTTTAAGATGCTTGTGAGCTGCTTGTCCAGAAGAGAACAGATGTTTATCAGGCAAGTAATTCTATCCAGAGGCTCTTCAGGGTTTCCTCTTCCCCTCACTAGTGCACTTGTGATTTGTTGAATTAGATGAGTACTATTATGGTCTGCAGGGCTTCAGAATAAGCTGAAGTGCAGGACAGCATGAAGATTAAAGTCATGGGTATTTGCACATGGATAGCAACATCTCTACAAGCCCACCTGGGCCCTTCCTACTTGCTGCCTCCCGCTTCAATTTGTAGCTATTAGGCAAAGAAAAACAAAAGCGAGCTGCCTTCATTTCCTCTGTTCTCAATAGGCTTTCCACAAAAAACTATCTAAGTAATTTGGGAACATGCACGTTTCCCTGCCTGGATCCATGGCGTTAGGACTGCTTTCTGTAAATTCTCCTTCACAGTCTTAGTCTGACAGGTAAACAGCATGAAAGATTTCTTTTATGGATTATTCTGAGCATTGGTTGGAAACTAAAGCTGTCTTGAAAACAATTGGGAGCATTTCTAAATCATATTTAGCCACCCCTATGGAACTTTTGAAAATAATGTAAAAATGGGTAAACCAGTCAGAGAATATAATTTAGTGGGAGGCCAAGATTTTAAAATGTGGTATTATTTAATTCAAGTCATGCTCTATGTGTGTCACTGAGACGAGGAGTATCTGATGACTTGAGATGGTTTGTGGGTCCCTTGAGGAAAAGGGAAGGAAGGTATGTTTCATAACTATCAAATACCTTTATATGCATTAAATCCTTACCACAAAATATTTTTTCATATATTTTATTGTAATTAATAGAAGGGTTACATTATATTCACCAGATAGAAAGTCAGAAGGTGCATTACTTCACAAACATTGATACCCTTTCTCATGTCTTGGTCTCCATTTCCCTCCCCCTACCTTACCACAAAATATTGAGGCTTATAGGTTAGAAAGACTTGTCTAGGTATGTTACACAGAAAAAAGATAAAGTCTAGATTTAATACTTAGGCTCACTAGTTTCTTTCACGTAAAAACTAACATGTCCAGGTAAGTGTTTATGATATTGCAGTAATAATAAAATTCAAGATAAGGTTGAAGAAACATAATCCCATTAAATACTCCTAATGGAAAGCTATACTACAAGGTAACCATTTTTTCATACTTCTGGAGCAATTTCCCAGGGAAATTCATACAATATTATTGGACTTTTCTGTTGTCAACCAAAATAAAGTGGTGTTCTCCCTGCATCTTTTCTTCTCAATTGTCTTCCACAAGTAAATAGATGGACTCTGCTAAAATGGCAATTAAAGAAAGAATAAGATACTACCAATTCCAGGGATAGTTGAAATTTCAATGAGGATCATGAACTATTTAAGACAATGCTAAAGGAAGAAAAGCTGGGCTCCACTGGCTCACAACTAGAATCCTAGCTCTTCAGGAACCTACATCTGAAAAGACTGATGTTCAGAGCCAGCCCAGACAAAAATTTCAAAAGACTCTCATCTACAATTAACCACCAAAATGCCCAAAGTGAAACTATGGCTTAATTGGTAGAGCACCAGACTTGACAGAAAAAATAAAGAGACAGTGCCTAGGCCATGAATTCAAGTCCAAGTCCCAATACAGAAAGGAAGGAGAAGGGAAAAGGGGGAACAACGGGGAAGGGGGAGGGTGGGAAGGAAGGAAGAAAGGAAAGAAGGAAAGAAGGAAGGAAGGAAGGAAGGAAGGAAGGAAGGAAGGAAGGAAGGAAGGAAGGAAGGCAGGAAGGCAGGCAGGCAGGAAGGAAGGCAGGCAGGCAGGCAGGCAGGCACACACATACTGGTGATGAAATTGCAGATACTGTAAAAAAATTGGCAAGATAAATCCTTGTCTGCACATAAGGGTGCACATATATACGTAAGAAATACATAAAGATAATACAAACATATAATTATAAAATGAAGTATTTCTAGAAGTACACAAATGAAGAAATGGGTGTGCATTCTCTTGTATGGGGGGGATACAGAACTTACAATTACAGACATTTGTAAAGTCCCTTCAAATGTCCTGCATGCCAGCATCCTGTGAAACAGTGAAGACACTTGAGACCAAAGGCAATTTTCCTATTGGTGTGTGTCCCTCTGGGCGCATGTGGGTTTCATATAATGCTCCCTCTATACCCAGTCTCACTTGTTGAAATAAAGTTTCTGGTTCTACATTTTGAGGTAGCTGCAAGTATAGTATAGTGGGACAGAACGAATCTGACACTTGAGAGGTCCTGTGTTCAGTTTTAAGCTTCCTAGGTTCCATTTTAACTCAATTCTAATAAACCCTTTCAGACTCTAGAAAGTTGTGGACTATCAAAACCAAGAGAATGGATAAGGGACAAGTTGGCCTGGTTTTTACATGGTTTGAATTGATGATGAAGATCCCTGAGGACCGTGTCCATGAGCCCAATATAAAGCATGGTGATTGCCTAACAGCAGGCTCCCCAATTATATGACTTGAGTAGTCCTAAATGATTTGACTATGACAGTCCCAGTATTTCAATTATAGCTAGGGATACAAGGTTTGAAGAAACTTTGGTTGAGATAATGTACCAATATCTCCATTTCAGTAATAAGAAGCAATGTAACTACGGTCATGCACCACATCCAATGGGGACAGTTCATTCACAGCCCAGAGCCCTTTCCATTGTAGTATCAAGCATTCTTCACTGGTTGGTATTCTGTTCCTGGGCTAGCATTCCACAATGTGTGAATTCCATTCTTGTGGCCCAGCCATAAATACAGCTCATCCTTCTGATGCTGACCCTCTGATATTCCTTCTCCTATTGCAAGAACAGTGATAAATATAAAGAGGAATCTCATTGAATGAAAGTTAAAATCCCCTCTCTCTCTGTCTCTCTTCCAGAACCGTTCCAGAACACCATGTGTGAGAGAAAACAACAGAATGGAAATTGCTCAGATGGAGCCTGCCCACCTCCCTCGCACAGCCCGTGTGCAAAGACGGCTGTGCCTCAGACACAAGGTGGCTCATGCTCATTGTTTATTGGGACAGCTGACGAGCCAGCTGGCATGGATCACTCCTCACTTCCAACCGAGATGCCACCAGGACACGTGTGACAGGCGCCAGCTGCCACTCAAGAAAGTAGATGGTGTCCCTCCCATGTCCAGCAAGGTGCAGCCTCCACAGAGCCTCTCAGGAGAGCTGATGACGTGAGTGAGACCAGCTCTGTGTGGATTATAGATGGGCACAGGGTGACAGGTCACTCATGCTGGCCAGATTGTTGGGACCACAGGTGGAGAGAAACATTGTTCTCAAGCCCTCTGCAGGTCACAGTTATATTTGGCAGAGGAATAGCAGCACCAGACAGAACAAAGAGAAGAAACAAGAGGCAAAGTGTTATATCTGGAAGCAATGTCAAGTGCCACCAGAGGGCTGGGCTGAGCTTTCAGGCATCTGGCAACATCAGGTTCATGTTCAGGAGGAGCTGCTTATCCTCCAACCTTTGGCCAAGTCTAGCTAGATTCAATCCAAATGGAGAAGCAGCTTCTGGGATAACTAGGAGATGTGGGTAAACACAGTCACTGTCAGATGGTCCAGTCCATAGGATAACCCCCCAAAGAACCTTAGAAGGCCCTTCAAAACTTCATACATTTTCTTCTGCCACTTTTCTAAGGAGCTGGTAGTACATGGGAGCTGTACCTGGTACTACAGTCATTCGGGGATCGGATGACATTTCCATTGCTGGGGGATGCCTGTGTTGTAGAGTGTTTAGTAGCATCCCTGGACGCTCTTCCCTGGAACTTCACTAGCAACCAACCCCAAGTTATGACAACCAACCATATCTCTAGACAGTTTCCATGGGGTGAGATGTGACAAAGCAGAAGAGCTCTCAATTGAGAAATACTGGTGTAATGGACAATGGTACAGACTTGATCTTCAGCCTTCATGGAACCTTCATTCCAATTCTGCCACATGTTAACTGCATAGCTTAGGCTAAAATATCCCATCGTTGTGCATCAGTGTCCTTGGATGTAAAAGTCACATTCTGTCCTCCTCTAGAGAAAGAGAAGCACAGGCACTCCACTCCAACACATCCCCTTTTCAATTCAAAATGTTCGTGGAGGAATACAGTGCAGCTCAGCCAGCGTCACCAGTGAGATTCCCAGTAAGCATCTACTGCTGAGCGACACCCAATGCCACTTGCAAAGTCGCAGAGAAGAGGGAAGCCGTGGTTCTGCTTCAGTGATGGCTTACAGCTTCCATACTTCTTCCTGTATCACCTGCTTTGGAGCCATTAGCAATGAGGTTATATGTGGCTGTCTCCTTAATTTTCTTCACCCTTCTAATCCTCAAAAAGATGTATTTTTTTCCTTACTCTTCTTCCAACAGCTCTTTTTTTTTATGAAATCCCTCCAATCTATAGTGGGTCCTATTACCCAGACAAAATTCTGACTATGAAATCAAAAATGTGAGGTAGACACTAAAATCTCACTATTGGGAAGAGAAGTCTCTTGGGGGTAGAAATATACATTTGTATGTGAATGTGTGCGTGCATACATATGGATGTATTTAGATCTTTCATTTTCAATGAAATTCCCCAAATATAAAACAGGTTGAAGTTGAGAGGTAAGTGTGTAGGGAAAGAGGAGAACCCAGGCTAGCTTACCACCTGCTGACATTTTCCTGCCAATGCTTCAAGAATCCTGAAGCTCTGAAAAGTCCTATTTGTAAATCCCTTTAAAAGAGCAAATTCCTAAAGTATACAGATTTGTAGCAAACAAAAGTGTTCCAAGCAGAAATTTAAAGACAATGTCTGCAGGGTCTATACAGGAAAGAAAACAACTAACTACTCATGCACAGTGCTCAGGAATCTGATTATTTCAAAATAGAAGCTAATCCTGGAGAGAGAACAGGGGTCTCTGGCCCTAAGGAGTTCACAATCAAATGTCAAATAAAAACAGAAGGAAAGGCCAAAAGACAAAGAAATATGGTTAGCTGTTTTGGTGCAAGACATATGACATTCAGTAGCATACAAGTGTTACTGTTATATCAAGGCCTCCAGAAACAGGTGCTACAACAAAATACAGCAAATGGCACCCTCAGGAATTCAGATGGAGGTACACAAAGCCCATTCACAAAAGATCTGAAGTATAAGCAGAGAAATCCCAACCTAGTAACTGTCTGCAATTTGGGCAAAGGGGCCATCCCCGACCCTCATTACCTCACTGATGAAAAGGGAAGTTGTTGCCTGAACTATTTTATTTTCTAATTGTTTTTGGAAATTTCTTTCCTCTGATCAGATGGGTTTGGGTATACTAAATACTCTATTTCCTACACTTCATTTTTATTTGTGATGACTTTTGTGAAACTATAGATAGTTGTGGAAAAATGGGGTATATATATATGTATATATACATACATATATATACTTTTAGGTTTTTTTTTTTAGTGTTTTGACACACCCGCCAAGAGATTGGTCTCTCTTTCCACACAGCTTTCAAAAGTCAGATTTTTATGGCTGAGAATTCTCATTAAAAATGATTACTTCTGGCAGCAGAAGTCAGAAAGGTGACAGGAGAAAAGGAAGTATTAGAGGCATTGAGATTTTCTTCTTCCAGTTGTAGAAAGCCTTCTATAAAGCAAACTTCATGGGGAGAATATACATATATATATATCCACACATGTACACATATGTATATATATATGTATGAGAAAATCCCTTCTAACCTTTATATGTGTCATTCAAAAGAACTTCAAAAATACAGAGCTACCATTTGTAAGCAAATGGAAAAACTTAGAAAAAATCATATTAAGTGAAGTAAGCTAGACTCAAAGGAACATAAGCTCAATGGTTTCCCTCATTTGTCATAATCAGTAGAAACCTTGGGCTCTCCTAGCAGAGAGTATGAGGCTAAATGAGAGGACCTCCAGGATATAAAAACAAAAGCCATATAATGAATGATTGTTGTCCTTAATGTACTATGTTATCTCTCATCTCTTTTGCTGTCCCTTGGTTATCTCACATTGTTACAGTATTTTACCTTGTTATCTGATATGTTGCATATATGCTTATTTGGTTATTTGAAATAGGATAGGGAAGGGGGGGAAAACAAGATGAGGGGTCGAGGTAGGAGGAGGGAAATGGGCACCAAGGCATGAGAAAGGGTATCAATGTTTGTGAAGTAATGCACCTTCTATCTGGTGAATATAATGTAACCCTTCTATTAATTACAATAAAAATACATGAGGAAAAAAATACAGAGGCTAACCCACAGAAATATTACCTCTTCAAGCCTACTCATTAAGCAGCAAGTGCCAGCTTGGATGTTACTACAGCCGTCTCCAAAATGCCTGGTATTAGAAACAGGGATAGGTACCTCATGAATTTTTCTGGAGGACTTCAGTTACATATCATTACTTAAGGATGCTGAAGTTCGTATTTTGAAATAGTGTATAAAAACACCCTTCTTTACATTTCTTGTGAAGATGACTTTCTGTAGAAAAGGTCAGAAAAGATAAAGCCACAGAAGACTCCCAGACACCATTTTCTTCTGACATTTGATTTTCTTGTACTTTTTTTCTCAAGTTGAATCTTCACGTCTCCCAATTCTTGTTTTATGGTATATTGTTATGTTATCCAAGGGATACCAAAGCAGAATCTAATCCACTGTCTCCTAAGTACAGATATTTGCATCAAGACCTAGAGAAATGAATGTCTGGGCCAAAGCACAGAGCTGAATCTTGCATTTGTGGGGACAGCTGAACTGTGCAATTGCCTGCTTATCTATTCTTTCAACAAATATTCACTGAGGTCCTCTCACTTGAAGGAGCTCACCACACTAGACCATAGGAATGACTAAAGAACACTGAATCAGACCCCCTGCTTTGTGAAACTCCTATTGTAAAAGACCTCATAGATAATAAAGCACTACTGATACAATCAATTATTTAGATACCAGTGAAGTAAAAGCCATAGAGAGAAATATAGTGCTTAATTAGTGAATATGATGGGGATTCTGACTTAACCTAGGGATTAGTCCCCAAGGAAGTAACATTTGAAAGAAAATCTAAAGGATAAATTAGTTAGCTGACCAGGGCACGGAAGGATGTGTGTGCAGATCTGTGATGAAAGCAATTTGGGAGAGGAAAAATAGGCAGAATTAGAGAATATTACAGATTCTGACCTTCTTTTCAATCTCTCCACCATTATGCCTCCTCTGGAAACACATACCAAGCAAAGATAATGTCATTATGCTTTCAAGTGACATGGATGAAATGTTAACTATAAAATATTTATAGCCTAGAAAGACAAAAGAGCTCTTATTTGTAAGCACTCATGCCCATGTCCTTTCTAGAAACATTATGATGCTCTATCTGAAATATTTCACCGTTTCTGAAGCTGAGAATAACCTTTCTTCAGAACCCATCGCCCATATGGTTATATGTTTCCTGTAGACCAAAAAAATCCAACAATAATAA